>NC_136923.1:102625795-103045795 GCF_949752795.1 Hyperoodon ampullatus
GGGAGGGGAGGGGAGGGGAGGGGAGGGGGAGGGGGGAGGGGGAGGGGAGGGGAGGGGGAGGGGGAGGGGAGGGGAGGGGAGGGGAGGGGGGAGGGGAGGGGAGGGGGAGGGGAGGGGAGGGGGGAGGGGGAGGGGAGGGGAGGGGAGGGGGAGGGGGAAGGGAGGGGCGGACCTCCAGACCTCCTGATGTGGAAAGGAGGTGTGCGCTGACGTCCATGGGGGTTTGCTGGGTCCGGTTCCCTCAGTGGCTCCTCACTCCCAGCTCCTCTCCATCCCCATCCGTCCCTAACAGGGTCACCAGGTTTTCTCCTAAAGCACAGAGTGAATCACTTCATCTCCTCCTGAAACACAGGCAGTGGCTTCACTGTGTCCAAGGTAACAACCAGGCTTCTTGGCGTGGCATTAAAAGGCCTGCACAACCTGGCGTCAGATTTCATTCAGCCTGGACTCAGGGACAATGACATCTCACGCACACAGGGGCCCAATCACAGATACTTTCCTTCCATCCCGTAGAGCATGAGCTCCACGATGCTTTGCTCTCACAGTGCCCTGTGACTAGATAAGCTTCCTTGCGCTCTATCTGTGGTGAATTTTTCTTATTCTTCAACACTGAACTCAAACAGTGCTGCGTCCGTGGAGCCTTCCTTCTCAGAGTCCTCTGGCTCCACGATCATTCTCCTTTGCCCTCTCCCAGACGTCCGGCTTCAACAAAGGTATTGGATTGACACACCCAGCTAGACTTTAAGATCCTTGAGGTCAGAGATCCTGTGCCATTTTTTCCTCCATCTCAGGATAGACAAGCTGTAAATGCATGACGGCTGATTTGACCGCCTCTAGGAAACCTGATCTATCCGTTTCCCTGAATCATCACTTTGGGCCCCTGCGTAGTCGCTCCCAGCTCAGCTCATGGACAAGACTTCAACATTGACTTGCTGAGCAAGAAGACATTTGGTGCCAGTACTGAAGCCATGAAGCGTTGTCTCCCCAAGGATTCCCTTACCTCACTTGGGAACATGCAAGTTACATTATCTGGTCACACAGTCTCAGAAAAACACAGAATTAGGTCTCCATGATCAATTCTGTAGTTTACCTTCAGCAGACGCTTTTAATCATCTCAGGCTGGTTTCACTGTGCTACTCAGAGCTCACCTTGACCATTTTCCAGACTCCCTGGGGTTGTAGATACTTACTCTAAAATGACTCAAACATCATCAGAAAAATATATTTGTTGGAAGAACATCACCTGATGCTTTTGGAATAGAGAAGCTTTGGGATTTTTGGATGTTTCAGGTTCCCAGCACCAGTGTCTCTACCCTGTGATCCTAATACTCAAAAGGTGATGGGGTCACTCATTTTTTGACGCTGGATTCCTAATTACGTATGAACTGAGCCTTCTGCATGTAGACATGACAGCACTCGTCAGATCCAGGTCTCGGTGTGACAACTACTTTCTCCGCTGAAACACAACAACCTGGGAGTAACCCCAGTCCATCTGAGCTTTATTTTTATTTTATTTTTTAGCCGAAATCTATTTGCCATACAACATTGTGTACGTTTAAGGTATACTACATGTTGATCTGATATATTTATATACTGTAATATGATTGCCGTTGTCTGGGCTTTAGAGAGACAAGAGGTCTGAGAGGAGAAATGGTCTGGAAATATGGATGTGGGTTCTGTATCTTCAGCATGGCTTATTGATCCTGGTGTGTGTTTGTGTGTATGTGTGTGTGTGTACACACCCATGTGTGTATGCGTGTGTGTGCAAAGTGAGGTTTCAGAGAAAGTAGATTCAAACAAGACTTGAAGGAGGCCTGAGTAGAAGAGACAGCAGGATCTCTTTGTGACCTTTGGTCTAGGCTGTGTGCCAGCAGGAGGGAAAGTCTGGTTTGGAGAGATTCTGGGGGCGAAAATGCTGCAGAGGTGGGGCGGATGTGTTTGGAGAAGAGGGCGCTTTATCCCACTTCTACAATTGTCCTGATCCTTCTGTGTTGTAACTGACAGGCGTGCATGGCTGACTATCAGGCTGGACTGAGTAGACACCCTGTAGACATCAAATAAAGTTTGATTTGAATTGACTTGATACGAAGAGGGAGACTGGGGCCTCGGAGGAAAGGAGAGCTCTGGGAGGGCACCTGCTGGGACCGGGCTTGGGAAAGAGAACTGAGACCGGGTCACAGCCCAAGTATGTGCGTTTGTACTAAATTAATGGAATAGCATGGAACTGTGCAAATAGTTTAACTTGCCTGTTGATTATACCCCCAAAGTATTCTGGATTGAAGAAAAATCGTTTTTCCACTTCAAATGGCACCTGCCTTTTTGAACTGGAGCTGACAAGATACAAAGCGCACGGAAAGGGCCATGACGCCTCTTTGAAGGAGAAACGCTCTCAGATCTCTCTGCAGCTGGCAGCAGAAAGCTACCCCAGCACCAGAAGCCTCTGTCCAGGGTCTTGCTAGAATTCCTTGACAAGTCTCTAGTGACACTGGCGTCCTTCCCCTTCAATAAGCAGGAGTCTGAGACTTCTCCTCAGGAGTGGAGTGGAGACCGTCCTTTCTCAGGACCTTTGGACAGTTTAGTTAAATGGCCTCTCTGCCAGCTCCCCTTACTTTTCCATTTTGTAGTTCAGCCAATGATCAGCCCAGGAAATGATTGGAAGTGTTCTAGAGCCAAGAGGGATGGGGGTGGAAGTCTGTGCACAGAGGGGAAGTGAGCAGGGGCACCTCCAGAGCTGCGGCCAAGGTGGAAGGCCAAGAAATGTGTGTCACTGAATCACTGTGCTGTACACCTGAAACGAACACAACATTGTAAATCAACTATGCTTCAATTAAAAAAAAAAAGAATAATAACAAAAAACGTTAAATGACATCTTGGAACAATTTGGAGAATTTTGTTGTATTTGGCATATTAAGTTATAGAATCAGTGGAGAATTGCTTAAGTGTGTGGGGAAAAAAAAAGAAGTGACTCCAAGTAGGGAGGTGACTGCTAGGCACGGAGCCTGAGGCTAAGCCCCGTCACCCCGTGAAGCCCGCAGGGATGTCTGGAAAGTAAACAGGGCTCAGATGCAGACCAGTCTGTGGTGAATCATGCGCCAGCAAGCCTAGTTTGACCGGGTGTGACCAGAGATAAATGAAGCAACTGCCTAGGTAATTTCATGTCAGTGGAGTGATAACAACTTAAGAAAAATTATTTTGCTAGTTGAAGAAAAAAAGAACTTCAGACAATAAACATAAATTCCAAAGCATGGAATAACTATAAAATCAGTACTTGCCAGGAGTCTAAACAATGAACCTTCTAACCAACCAATGGCTTCTGTCGACAGCACAAAGCTTGCTGCCATAACCCGGCTGGAGAGGCAGGAACCGACTTTAAATGTGGAAAAGATTGGTAACACAGAAAAAAGAGCCAGCAAGATTGAAACCAACTAGCCCTAAACCACAGACACGAGAAAAAAAAGCCAGCATACCATTTGTCACCATTTCACCACCAGCCTTGCTAAATAGCGTTCATTGAGAGCCCTGAGCCCCCAGGTGGCAGCTGGAATCCTCAGCAAACACTGCATTTTATTGTGGTGGCGTCCCACCCGAGAGGGCAGCTGGAAGCCGTTTGTCAGTGAAAATTCAAGAAAGAGAATCCATGACTACTCAGGGCTTATGTTAAACACATATATACACTACCAAATGTAAGGTAGATAGCTAGTGGGAAGCAGCCGCATAGCACAGGGAGATCAGCTTGGTGCTTTGTGACCGCCTGGAGGGGTGGGATAGGGAGGGTGGGAGGGAGGGAGACGCAAGAGGGTAGGGATATGGGGACAGATGTATATGTATAACTGATTCACTTTGTTATAAAGCAGAAACTAACACACCGTTGTAAAGCAATTATACTCCAATAAAGTTGTAAAAAATAAAAATAAATAAATAAATAAACAAACAAATAAATAAAGGAGGTACTTGAAAATGTTAGTTTCTTTTGGTGGCGTGGCGCTAGGGAGGATTGGAGAGAGGGAAGGAGGAAAGAAACGCTGGGCTTTGGAAAAGTAAATCGGACTCGGTTAGGTCGTGCCAAGAGGGGTGACTTGGTCGCTGTCTTGTCGCCACTGTTCTGTC
Source organism: Hyperoodon ampullatus (assembly GCF_949752795.1). NCBI lineage: Eukaryota > Metazoa > Chordata > Mammalia > Artiodactyla > Ziphiidae > Hyperoodon > Hyperoodon ampullatus. The sequence continues at coordinate 102,629,902 of NC_136923.1, forward strand.
CTAATTCACGCTCCCCGCAAGAGGTGAGCGGGACAAGGCTGCCCATAGGAAGGCATGTCCCCCCCACATGCGGGCAGGAAGTGCTTCCGGCCGGGTCTGAGAGGAGCCCTTAGGTTTCCTCTGTAAACATGGAAGCGTCGACCTTCTCCCTCGCCCGAGTGCACGTGTCTGCGATAAACCTCATTCTTTACTGATGTGGATGACAAGTGGGTTGAAACAAAGAAAACTCACACTTCTCTGGAAACCCTCTGTTCAGCGGATGTCATGTTTGCCTCGCCTCCTGTGTTTGTGGACGGCTACTCAGTGACAAAGAGCGGACATGAGCAGATACATTTGGAGATTCTGTGACATACGTTTCTTAAGTTACGACGACTATGTATCTAAACGGATATATACACTAGGGTGAGGTAGAGCATACGTGGGTAGAAAACAACATTACTTTAGGGCTTACTTAGTGTCAGGTGGTTTTTGAAATTATATGACTTAAAACACTCAATGAGTTATCCGTTATTACCCTCATTTTACAAAGGAAGGAATGGAGGCTCAGAGTAACTCATTCAAAATCACTTTCTAGATAATAAGCACCCTTCACGCGAAAACTTGTGGTCTTTTCAGTAGACATTAGCTGCCATGATGCTGCAATTGTGTGAGGAATTTCAGCAGTTTGAACGCTATCAGAATGAAACCTAATTTTATGATACGTTGATTGGGATATTAACCTATAAGAATTGGACTAACAGTGGCAGGAGACAACACTAGGGAACTATTTTGGGGATCACATGGGGGTTGATTTCCTGTAATGTTTCTTCTGTAAACTTGAGTTGCCACTTAGCAAATCAGAAGTTGTAAACAGGATATAAATGCTTGCGTTACTTGGTAATTCATGCGTTTGTTTCTGGCTTAGACAAGAACGGACACACTTTGGAAAAGCATGAAGACACTCCCCTTCAACATGAGCAGAATCCTGCAGGGTAAATCTGGCAATGGAACGCCTTAGTGCCACGGGAAAGATACCCTCCCGTGGTTGTGTTGGAATTATAAAGGGAACGAATAGATGCACACTAGGGCTCAATCATGAAACTAGTGCAGGTAATACTTTCATATACTTTAACCCTCAGAGTTCCTTCATTTTAAGTTAACTAAAGGTAACCAGGTCAAGAAGCATAAAGAACTAATAACTTGATTCTCTTCCGCACGGACCAGTTGGAGCTGAACACTTAGTTTTGGGGACCGGCAACGTGTCTCGGGGAAATGTTCTCTATGTGCCTAAAGTGACTCTTCAAAAGTTCTCCTGTTTTTAAAGTTAAGTCCCTTTGGGCCCCTCCAGACCTACTCCCTGCCCTGCTCTATGGCCAGGGTGCTGACGGAGGACGACTTCTATCCACAGGCCCCCTTCCTTTGCCTTCCAGTTGGATTCAGCCAATGGGAGGCACCGATACTGCAGGGTAAATCCCACCCAGGGTGGGAGGAGGGAGGTGTGGGCTCCCTGACCGCTGGCTTGTGTGGAATCCGGGAGTCTTCTCCAGGTTCTGACGACCATTCCCGCCCCTACCTCTCCAGGGGCTAGTGTCTCCCGCCATTGCTAGCCCACGATACTAGACCGCATCTGGTAGGTTCCCCTAACGCCGCCCACACCTCTGTGGATAGCCTTTTTATGAAACTCTCCTCAAATTACTCAGTTTGGCTGTGCCATCTTTCTTCCGCCTGGACCCTGACTGATGCCTGTTCAGCTCCCTGCTTTATACATAGCAGGGCATTCAATAAAGGCTTTTTATTTTTTAATTTTTATTTTATTTTTTAACATCTTTATTGGAGTATAACTGCTTTACAATGGTGTGTTAGTTTCTGCTAATAAAAGCTTTTTAATTTAATTAAATAGAGCAGTCTGACTTTTCTGATATTTTCTTTCAAAGATGGCTTATAGTAGGGTGACCAATTGTCCTTGTTTGTTTGGGCCTGAGGGGACTTGGGACTTTTTGTTTTCAAATCAGGACAGTTCTGGGCAAACCAGATGAGGCGGTCACAGTAGCATGTACTCTTTTAACATTTTTAAATGGTTTTTGAAGAACATATCTTTCAAAAGATTTCTATGATCATATTTAAGCTAAAGTTGCCTTACTAAACAGTAACAGACTATTTCCCACTTGTGAGAAAAATCTGTGTCTGAAATGCTTTTCTTAAAGGTACATTGTGTAATGTGAACAGATCGTGCATTATTGTGTTTTGTCTGATCAAGTCTGTTTACTCTCCAGGGGAAGTTACCCAAGGAACTAGTAAGACATCAAGAAGTGATGTGTAAGTGCTTATTAGGAATTTTGGAGTGAATGGATTGGCAAAGTGCATCGCAGTGAAAAATGGGGCTGCTTGAATGTGGTTCCTGATCTAAAAGGTACTTTCAGGCATTTGAATGGATAGTTTCTTGTTTTCATGTCCTTCCAGTGCACTGTTATCCTGAGAACATAGGAAGATATTTACATGTTATGAAGAGCATATTTTATTTCTTTGTGTTACTAATTCTATTTACTGGTATATTCTAATTCCTAAGAGATAGATCAGTTGGGAAAAAAAAGCAGCAACTACAAACAAAGCTAACATTTTGAGAAGGAATCTTTATTTACATGTTGGAATGTAGTTTGGTTATTTTATCTTTTTCCATTAGAGATATGTTTATTAAATGACAATATTAACAGCGTCACACTGCTCTAGTAAATAGGCTATCTGGGAGGAGAAAATTTAATTGGGTTAAAAATTTACCATGATTTGAATGCTTCTCAATTCAAGATATTATTTTCTGATAGGAGAGCTTTTGACTATTCACTGCAGAAAAGCCAGAATTTCAAATATGTATCTTTTTACCCCTGCCACTGAATATCAAGTTTCTTGATCTACTCTTGCTCCCAAAACATTGTTCCCTTCTAAGAGCTGGATGAGATATTGTAAATTGGTGATATTGGTTGTGGTAATATTAGAATTTAGTAACTCACCTCAGGTATCTCAGGATAGCTCCCTTTGGTATTATCTCTACACTGAAATGGTTGTTGTTAATATTGTTTTCCAACTATAAACTACCGCAAGGAATGCATGAGAGATATTGACCTAAGTGTATTAAATTTAGTTCCCTGTAATAAACATTTATTGAATACCTACTACGTGTAAGAGGATAATAGAAAATCAAATTTCACATTGGGAAGGTACTAATTCAAGCATCAAACTAATGGAAAGAAAAAATCAATAGCCACTCATTTTGGCTAGGGTGTAAAAAAAATTACATTACATATATTCATATATTTTTTAGACTAAATTTCCAGGACTCGATTCCCCTTTTCTTTTGTACCCTTGTGAAATTTGTAAGAATTTGACTCAATGTGTAAGAGTAGCAAATCTTTTTTTCTTCCGTGAACTGTGAGGGCATGAAATAAGATCTCAGGGTCCCAAAGTAAACTCTCCCTGACTTCTGCAGCTTGCCCACAGATGTACTTTTCTAGGGTAGTATGTGATGTTTGTGGCTGACAATGTAATAGCATCTGAGTTCAATGGACTTAGTAATTTTGGGGTCATAATCCTGAGTTGCCACTACCACTGAAATGGGCTATAGAAAGGAATACAGAGGCCAAAGGACCTGTGACTTGGTTGAACACAGTGAGCAGAATTTGATCCAAATCTAAGTTTTCTTTGGTGGCAGAGACTGTTTTCTTTCTCCGTAATGGCATAAGAAGGTATATTGGGGAAAGCAGCAATAGATCTTCAATGAAAATTCTGGGGACTTTTTTTTTTTTTTTTGCGGTACGCGGGCCTCTCACTGTTGTGGCCTCTCCCGTTGCGGAGCACAGGCTCCGGACTCGCAGGCTCAGCGGCCATGGCTCACGGGCCCAGCCGCTCCGCGGCATGTGGGATCCTCCCAGACTGGGGCACAAACCCACGTCCCCTGCATTGGCAGGCGGACTCTCAACCACTGCGCCACCAGGGAAGTCCTGGGGACCTTTTTAATGAAGAGATTATGCTGATAAAAGATCAAGAATATTTCACACTGCACATGGCCAGATGAACTAATCTTAACTCAAAATGCCTCATCCTGGGTAGAAATGGGCTGCTTTGAGGTCTAGCAGTCGGGGATCACCCTGGAACAGTTCCCTACCTTTGTTTTCTTTGTTACAGCGTCCTTCCTGTGGCTCCAGATGTTACTCTAATGTTCATGAAAATGGGTCACTAAAAGCCAGGAAAAGCGAGTCTCTTATTGATTAAAGAGATTAGCCAATGGTCAGCTCAAGCCCTGCAAGAATGGGGGTCAAGACGGGTGTGTGGATGGTAGGGGGGAGCCACATGATCGGTGAGAAGTATTTAAAAGGGAGGCAAGATGAGGCCAACGTTTAAACCACTGGATGTTAAATTCTGTCTAAGGACCGTATAGATTAATACAGTGAAACCCAGCTTTAATTCTCTTAGTTTTGTTTTAATACTCTTCATTAAAGGTGGGTTTCACCCTATTAAAAACATTTGTTTGATATAGATTAAACAGATCTGTGTTCTCTTGGTCACTGTAATTCCACTTCTAAAAGTTTATATTAAGGACAAATACCCAGATACATGCATAAGGGTGTACATAAAAGGATGTTTATCACAACACTATCTAAAAGCAGTATAAAAGTGGAAATAACCTGAATATCTATGAACAAGGGGTGACATCTGCTTCAGAAATCCAGAATGATGCTATAGATGTGTATGTCAAATAAGGCCATGGTATATTATTTAGTTAAAGAGAAAATAATACCAAAAGTCATGTCTACCATTGCCCAATGGTGGTTTTTTAAAAATATGCAGGTAACAAAAAATCAATATGTAGATATTAATTGGAATTAATTACATTAATTAAATAGAGGAGTTTGGTACTCTAAACTGTATTATCTCTGGGCAGTAGGAATATTAGTGGCTTTTTAAAAGAAATTTTATACTTTTAATATTAAGAAGAAACTGTACAGGTATTACCTTATGAATCCAAAATAAACAAGAACAAACAAAAAAAAACCCTTTCATTTTAAAAACTGAGATGCACCTTTGCCTAAGCAGAAGTCCTTGATCTCAGCTGCAGGAGGAAGTCTCTTTGCTGGGAAGTTAACAGCCCCAGCTGCACCTGGGGGTCTGGAAGCTGCGGCAGCAAAAGCATCCCAGGAGCTCCAAACAGGAGTCAGGGAACTGAGAACAAACTCTTTCAGACGTGGCTTTGGATTCTGTACTTCCCAGACACACCCTGCTCTTCCTAATTTCTGGCTCATGTCCCTACTGCCGGCTAGGGCTTGCACTTGAATGCCCCACTGATTGCAAGGTCATCATTCCCCAAACTGACTGGGACCTCCACGAAGTCTTTCCTGATGGGATGGAATCTCTCTCTCATTCCATCTTCTGTAACCCTTTCCGCCTTTCTTGGGGCATCCACCTCCTGCTACCTGTATCTTGTATTGATTGGAGCACCTGTCTTTTTCCCCTTGCAGCATGAGAGCTCCTTGAGGCAGTCTCTGTCTTACTCACGGCTATCCACCCTGAGGCACCTCACCCCATGTTTTTCTTATGGGAGGCACCCAAAAACATATACAGGAAATAAATGAAACAAGGGACAGCTGACTTCTGTAGGTCGCGAGCTCTCACGACATCTGGACTTGCTTGTTATTTCTCAGCAAGTTAGAAAACCACTTTCCCATTCTATTTTGCCACGTCACGAATCCAGGCATGCCTTGGTGAAGATAAGGCAGAAAGCATTAGGGCTGCCTTCTTTGCTATTTGTACACACAGGGTGTAGGATGTGCCATCATTTGACTTGGAGGAAGTGGAAAATGGAACCCAGCCAACTATTTCTTAGGTCATTAAAAGTAAATAAAGATGGCAATAAGCGACACGAAAGTAGCCATTGCAATATAATGGAAGCTCTGGCTACAACAACAAAAAAATAATTTAGAGAAGCCAGATGGAGGAAGATTTAAAGAGAACGGGAGAGGAGAGCCAGCAAGTGAGACAGTGTCGTCAGACAGCTGCGGGGTGACGACTGCGGTTTCCAGAACGCCCATGCTGAACATCTGAAGTCAGACCAGTGAAATCATTGCTTTTAAATAACAGGCGTCCCTCTAAGCATTCTGCCCTCCCGCATCACAGCCAGTTCAGTTCCCGAAGGTCTTACCATTGCTTCTCCTCAGAAATAGTTTCCGGCAGCCTTCCCTGTATTGCCAGGTCTTATTCCTGCTTTTCCTCCAGGCTGTTTGTGGCATGTCTGGAACACCATAAAATTCTTCCAGGGTCTCTGCGTTCTCTGATCACCACCTGCGACTACAATCCCAACCAAAGGAATGTAGTTACTAAAGCCAATGGGAGAACGGAGGCTCAAGGGATTTACCTCTTTCCCGAGGTCCGGATGGAGCTTGACAGCCAGCCAGCCCTCTGTGCTCAGGCAGAGGAAGCAACAGCATCATTAAACACTGCATCATCAGGGGCATCGCGTGTAAAATGACAAAGAAGAAAAGACAATGTTTAACGTTGTCAAGCTGCTCTTCGCCACGGCAGATGTCAAAATCCTGCTTTCCCGCCGCGTGCAATGAAGTATTACAATACCTTAAGCAGTAAGTAAGCCAAGGGCCCAGTCTTCATCAGGAGGGTGGAAGGCTGTCATTTGTGGTCATGAAAACGTGTCTGCATCACACCTTAAGGACCATCTCCATTCCTCTCTTTCTTTGTCTTTTCTAACAGGCCGGGGGACATAAAGATGACAAGGAGGCAGTCCTTGTCCTCAGGTGGCCTACGCTCTATTAGAGAGACACACCCGTAACATCTTATACAAAAGTTCCGAAAATGAAGAAGCAGTAACGAGATGTTCAGATGGAGCCTGGGGCGGGGTCCATTCTGAGGCTGGGGGAGCGGTAGCAGAGGCATGGAAGCACGGAGAGCGTGCTGTGTTTTCAAGGCCGGGAGTGGAGGCCAGGGGTTTGTAGAAACACATAGTCACAGGTGGTGCCGGAAAGGCTACCCCTTTTGGAACTTGTTTTGGATGAATCAAAAAAACTGAGGTCATTTCCCTTGGCTTATAAGACATTTACCTTGAAAACTGCTATAACTCATGTCCTATACTGCTAAGCAGAACCCTAGCTCAGAGGGTACATCAAGGTCACTGCTGCCATCTCGGGGGACAGGGACAACTGGGGCCTCCGTGAACCCATCAGAACGTGTGTGGGGCTGTGCAGAAGTCAGCGCACTCGTCCTCCTGCCGGGGGCTCAGGGTTGTTGGGGAGCGTGGGACGTGACCCTAGAGGGCGGACATCCTCCCACCTTGTCCATGCGGCCTCACCGGCAGCCCACCTTTTATGTCATAGTTTAATTTGAGACCAAATGTGCATTTCTTGGAAATTGCTTTTCTGCTTTAAGGCAGGGAACGCTCAGGGCAGCTGAAAAGGAGCACGTCAGTGGCCGGGGGAGCCTGACCTTGCTCTCCAGGGCTGACCTGCAGCTATGCTGTTAAGGGCCCAGGTTGGCCTTTGACCTCTTGAATCATCTTGTTAATATCTTGTGTTTACTGGGAGCTCATTATACACCAGGTTTTGCACGGAGCATTGTACATGTGTGCACTGATTTAATCTCCATAACAACGTTGTGAGACAGGTGAGGGCTTGCAGTTCACAGAAGGTAACTTCCCTGAAGAAGGCTGTAAGGGCTGAAGCTGGGATTTGAACCAGGCACTCTGCTGTTCTTACTCTTATCCCCCTTCCTCTGTCGAAACCTAATTTCAGAAGAGGCCTTAGAGCCGGGGTCCCCAACCCTTGGTCTGCGGACCAGCACTGCGGCGCAGCCTGTTAGGAACCGGGCCTCACAGCATGTGAGCGGCAGGTGAGCGAGCGAAACTTCATCCGCAGCTCCCCGTCGCCGCCCCCATCGCTCGCATTACAGCCTGAAACATCCTCCCCCTCCCCCTACCTTTGTCCGTGGTAAAATTAGCTTCTATGAAACTGGTCCCTGGTGTCAAAAAAGTTGGGGACCACTGCCTTAGAGGACTTCCCTGGTGGCGCAGTGGTTAAGAATACGCCCGCCAATGCAGGGGACACGGGTTCAAGCCCTGGTTCAGGAAGATCCCACATGCCGCGGAGCAACAGCCCGTGCACCACAACTACTGAGCCTGTGCTCTAGAGCCCGCGAGCCACAACTACTGAGCCCACGTGCCACAACTACTGAGCCCATGTGCCACAACTACTGAGCCCACGTGCCACAACTGCTGAAGCCCGCGCGCCTAGAGCCCATGCTCCGCAACAAGAGAAACCACCGCAATGAGAAGCCCGTGCACCGCAACGAAGAGCAGCCCCCGATCACCGCAACCAGAGAAAACCCGTGCATAGCAACAAAGACCCAACGCAGCCACAAAAGAAAAGGCCTTGGAGACATCTTGAGGCCAGTACACATACCCGCAGAGAGGCGGTGTGGTGTGGGGTTGGGGCCCCGGGGACGGGCTGGCTGGAGCTGGAGTCCTGGCTCCACACCTTCCCCATGTGACCCGACGGAGGGCCTGACTCTCCAGCCTTCAGGGTCTGCATCTGTGAGATGCCGCCGACAGCCACACAGGCTCACGATGGTCGTAAGTGAGAAGTGAGAGGATATGTCCAAGCCCCCGGCACGTGCTGTGCTGTCAGTGAACGGAGCTGTGACTGAGCTCCGCTAGGAGCTCTGTGTGCATTCTCCACCACCGGGATATCCGTGTCTTACCAATCAACAGTACTTCAGCCAAAAGAAATGAATCTAACAGTCGAATTTGTAAGAATCTGCAGTCAATTAATTTTAATTAAGTAATATGCAAATACCTACTCGCTTGCAAGGGGCTAAAATAATACAGATAGTCAAGTTGCCTTTAATCACCCACACGGTAGAACTGGACTCCTGGTCAGATCTGTTATAGAGCAGAGGGGTCTTTTCCTGGCATCGGGAAGTGACCAGGCAGACAACCGTCCTGGGGGCCAGCTCTGCTTGGACCTTGTAGTTCAAGGATCCTGCTCTCACGTCTCCTGTTAAAAGCACGGCTGGGAATGGAGGTGCCTGGTGGGCAGAGAAGCACCAGATCTGGGGAGGTGGGTTCCAGCCCTGTTCTGCCTCTAAGTGGCTGTGTGAACGTGACCCTCGCTTCCTGACTGTAAACTAAGGGTTTGACACTAGACAATGGTCAGGCCCTTTTTCACAGGTCACTCCGCTCGACCCCCTCACTTGACAGATGTGGAAACGATGAAACACATCCACCTAGGCGAGCTGCCGAAGCTCACGTACTTAGTAAGTGGTAGAGCTAAGACTGAAAAGGCCCCACCCCTCGTCCTCGTGGCTTGGATGTCCATAGCACACCAGCTGTGAAGGCATCTCTTCGCCCTTTCATTCAATGTCTCGTAACTGGGAGCCGTTCTAAGCTCTCACATTCTCTGGCTCCACTGCTGTAACCCTCCGCCTCTCAGGGGCTGGCAGCGTTGTCCCAGGCATGAGTGAGGATATAACTAGACGGAGGGGTCTCTTTCCGCCCTGGCTTGGAGGTTCCCAGTGTGATGGGACGCAGGGCAGGAGAGAACCCACAGCTGACAGCTGTCCTGGTCGCAAGTGCCCGAGAGGGTGGCCCTCCCTGCCCGCAGCTGCCTGGGCCTCCAGTCAAAGCCACCAGCCACTGGGAGTGGGGACAGCAGCCACCCTTTCTGTCTCCTTCCGTCTCCAGGTCACTGTCTCCACTTTTACCTTCTCTCAAGACCCTGCCCTCGGCCTTGCCCAGGAGGAAATTCAGGGCGATTTGGGGCATGTCTCCACCCTGCAGGGATGGAAGTTACTTCAGTGTCTCCCAGTGACTTGGGGTAACAGAGTTATGATTGCAGAATTTGGATTCTCTCACTGCCACACGCTCCTGGCCTGAATCCCCCCCAGGCTGGTGGCGGCAGGGCCTGTTCCCACTCAACGCTTGTTATTGTTATTATTATTTTCATATGCGGTGATCACCTGCCCTCCGGCAGCTTCATTTGAAGCCTCTCATTGGCCAATTTAGATGCACACTTCCTCTGTCCAACCTAGAAGGCAAACTCACATCCACACAAAGAATGATCACCCAAGGCAGATTTTCAGAAGACAAGCCCTATGTCTGAACCACCCTGAGCCCTGCGGTTCTGTGCCATCCTCTGGGCTCCGTCACCAAAGACACCAAGAGAGTAAGCTGCCATCGAGAAAGACACAGCTCCCAGGGCAAAGTCAGAGAGGTGACTTCGGGAGAAATCTGAGGAGAGAACAGGGGAATGGCCCACCGTGATTCAGCGACGAGACAACAAGCGCTTCGGGGCTCAGTAGAGTCGAATCGTTTCTAATCTCAGCTCGGCCGTTTACCAGGTATGCGGCCTCCCCAGAGTCACTTTAATGTTTCCTCATCTTCACGAGGAGAGGGTTGGGGTCAAGGGCCCTTTCTGGAGCAGGCCTTAGCCCACCATCTCTTCTCCGTACGGGCTAGGACCTGGGGTCCAGGGAGGGGGGGTCTTTGCTCCCAGGGAATGTGTGGTCTTGTTGGGGAGAGTGCTCCCTGGACTCACCGTGCTGATGAGCGCACTGTGTGGGGTTTTGTGCTGAATCCCAGGGCCTATTTCAACCACAGGGCTTTAGAAAGGGTGAGTGCAGAGGTCTGGAAAGCTGCAAGGAAGTGGTAAAACATGGGAAGGGCCTTGAAGGATGGTTAGAATGTACGGAGGGGAGAGGAGGGAGAGCGCTTCCAGGTGAGAGGAGCCAAGAATAAAGACCGGGACCGGGGCGGGGCCCTGCCTGGGGGAGGAAGCGGCTGACGGACCGCCCAGGTGGGGCCTATCGTGCAGCCCTAGGGTTCCTTCCTTCTCTCCTTCCTCCACTGATTTATCTTTTTGAGTAGCTGCTGTGTAAGTCATCTAGCGTTTTTGGCTGAAGAGTTTTAAGAGTGAAGTGTGCACTGAAAGTTTTGTTTTAGAAAGATCTGTTTGCGGTATTAAGGTTTAGAGGTAAAATTGATTAAATTAAGGAGGACCAACCTGACAGTGGTTCTCAACCCTGGCGGTACACTGAAAAATTATGGCTCCTTGGCCTTTTCCCTAGAAATTCTGATTTAACTGGTCCGGGAAGGGCTCGGAGCACAGTCCCTTCCTTTCCTTTTTCTCCCTCCTTCCCTCCCGCCTTCCTTCTCTTCCTTCCTTCCTCCCCCCGCTACCCACACACGTCTCTCTTTCCTCCTACAGCTATTTGGGTGGGAGGTGATGAAGGCCTGAAATAAAATAGCAGGATCACAGTGGAGAAGAAATTAAGATAAAGCGACATTTTTATTCTTTTTTTTTTTTTTTGCGGTACGCGGGCCTCTCACTGTTGCGGCCTCTCCCGTTGCGGAGCACAGGCTCCGGACGCACAGGCTCAGCGGCCATGGCTCACGCGGGCCCAGCCGCTCCGCGGCATGTGGGATCTTCCCGGACCGGGGCACGAACCCGTGTCCCCTGCATCGGCAGGCGGACTCCCAACCACTGCGCCACCAGGGAAGCCCTAAAGAGACATTTTTAAAGGAAAAACTGCCAGCTACCTGGCTAATGAAACATAGGGCGTTAAAGAGAGATTCTATTCATTTCCTCAAAATATTGGTTGAGCACTTGCCATATGCCTCATACGGAATCAGAAGCGATGGAAATTCAGATGACAAGACCCTGGTCCTGCCTCCAGGGAGCCTGTGTGTGTAGATGACAAAATAACTACAATACGGGCAGAATACAGACACTGGATGAAGGGTGGTTTTTTTTACGGGGTAGAGGTACAGACAGGAGGAGGGGAAGAGGCTCCCGCCCGCAGAAGCAATGAAGGAAGTGCTCCGTGGAGGGACCATTTAGAGGCAGCTTGAAGCCTGCGCAGGTTTTCAGCAGGTGGGGATGGGGGAAGGGGCCCCCCAGGGGGAGTCCCAGTGAAAGGTCAGGTGTCAGGAATGGCAGAGAACACATGGCGAGGAGCAGCCTGACCCCTAAGATGCACACGTGTGTGGAAGGCTTAGTGGGGAAGGTGGATGATGGGTGCGTTGAAGTCATCAGAAAACAAAGGAAGTGCTGTGAGGGTAATATTAACTTTTAAATTAAGGCGTCATTTTATACAATACAATGCACCCATTTAAGAAGTCAGATTTTTTTAAGGTCTTGAATGTTCAGGTAAGGAATTTGGATGACCAGAGATCATGTGAAGCAATAAAAAATCAATAGGTTTGGCATCATTTACTAACTATGCAATCTTGGACAAATTACTCAAGTCTCAGGGCCTCATTTCCTCATCGTCAGATGTGATAGGACTGGGCTTCCCTGGTGGCACAGTGGTTAAGAATCCGCCTGCCAATGCAGGGGACACGGGTTCGAGCCCTGATCCAGGAAGTTCCTACATGCCATGGAGCCACTAAGCCCATGTGCCACAGCTGCTGAGCCTGCACTCTAGAGCCCGCGAGCCACAACTACTGAGCCCGCGTGCCACAACTGCTGAAGCCCGCACGCCTAGAGCCTGTGCTCCGCAACAAGAGAAGCCACCGCAATGAGAAGCCACGCACCGCAACGAAGAGTAGCCCCCGCTCACCGTAACTAGAGAAAGCCCGCGCGCAGCAACAAAGACCCAACGCAGCCAAAAATAAATAAAATAAATAAATTTATTTTTAAAAAAGGTGATAGAACTGTACCTCCAGGGGAATGTGGGAAGATCAAATAAAGTATTCAATATAAAGTTTGGCACGTAAGAGGGATGTAAGGCTTATTAGTTCCCTTTCCATTTTACTCATCAGAATCCTCCAGGGTGGGGCCACAGTCTCGCCACGTTTGAGAAGCACCCTGGTGGTTGTGAGGCCCAGCTAGTGTTTCAGGTCATCTGTGTAGGCAGTGGGGGCCACGTGGGCTTTGGATCAGGGAGACGGCACGGTCAGAGCTGTACATCAGGACCGGGCCTGGCAGCCTGGGAGAAGGAGGGAAAGCAGAGTGCAGGGAGCAGGTGGACGACCTGAGGTGGAGGGGACAGTGGTGAGACTGGTTTTAGTTGATCTTTGTTTATTCACCCCCAGGAATACATTGGTTCGGGCCTACTTTGAGGAGGCCCTGTATTCCGTACAGAGATCAATGCGCCCTCAGTGCCCTGACGCATCTCGTAAGCAATGACTCTTGGAAGGCTTTCTGTGACCTCCTTCTGGCTGACCCAGTGGGCATGCCAGGCGCGGCGGTTCAGGAAAGCGTAGGGGTTTCCAGCTGACCACGGGATACAGAGCGCCCAGCACAGGTGCTGCACTAGGTGGGTAGCTGGGGAAGGGTTCTTCTTGGGCTTTATTTTCCCTTTGGATCTTCCAGCCTGAGCCCCACAACCACTTCCCAGTCTAGATCTCCTTCCTAACACAGATGCCAAAGGAGACGAAATCAATTAGATTCTCATTCTGAAAAGATCGTGTGGCTTCTGTGCAAGGACGAGTTACTGAAAGACCAGAGTATTTGGGGGAGCAGCTCAGGTGAGACATGACCGTAGCTTGGTCCATGTGATGTACTAAAGACAGACATGAACCGGAGATTGGAGCAGCCGACTCGAGAGTCCTTGGTGATGAAGTAGGAATGATGATGGGAGTCAGTGGATTGATTCACTGTCTATAAGCGGTGCCTCTTGTGTCCTGCCATTAACTCCACAGGCCTAAAGTGGAATTCCTCGCTGTTCTCCACATCTCTCTCTCTGGCTTCCTAGAGACGAATATTTGTGTCCCCCCAAGTTCATATGTTGAAGCGTGATGCCCAGTGCAATGGTATTAGGAGGGGGGGCCTTTGGGAGGTGATTAGGTCATGAGGTGGAGCCCTCATGGATGGGATTATTGCCCCTATAAAAGGGACCCCCGAGAGCTCCTTCCCTCCTCCTGCCAGGTGAGGACACGGACTAAGAACCAGGAGGTGAACCCATCCCAGACACCAAATCTGCCAGTGCCTTGATCTTGGACTTCCCAGCCTCCAGAACTGTGAGAAATAAGCGTATATTGTTTAAACCTCCCAGTCTGTGTTATTCTATTATAGCAGCTCTGTCTGCTCATGACACAATCATTTTCCAGTATTCAATCTAAAATCTGGACCTAATTTTGGACTTCTACTTTGCTTCTATCCCCAAATCGAATTAGTCACCAAGTCCGGAATTTTCTCCTTTTGAAATGTCTCTTGCGTCTTTTTCTTTCTTTTTATTCTAATTCAGGCCCTTATTATATATAATACCTGAGGCATTTGGTGCTTCAGTTTTCTCTCCCAGTTCTGGTCCCCACCCCAAGCACTGTAACCAAGACTTAGTCTCTCTGAAACACCGCGTTCACCATTCTATGCCTTCCGCAGAAACCTGCAGTGATTCTGCGTTGACTGGACATGAAAACCTGCGCTGCTCGGTTTAGAATCAAGGCCTTCTGTGGTCTCTCTCCCAACTACTTTTCACTCTCTGCTCCCCTATGATTGTAGTTCTAAAACTCTTTTCAAGTTACAGAACTTTTGTTCCAGTGGAAACTTTTGTTCAAAAACATGGCCGCTCCATAAGTCAAGCAAGTAGAAGCGGAGTTTTTGGTTGAAGCAGGGATGCGGTTTGATTTCCTCTCCCCTGCCATGGCCTCCTTTCCATCCTTACCTGCTGTGTCCCCTGAGATGAGCCTCTTCAGACTGTTGTTTGAAATCCATCGCCTTCCAGGAATGCTCTTAGGTCGAAATAGGTGTTCTCCTCAAGGAATCAGTGGGTCACTGAGCCCAGCGTGCGTTTCCCTGCACTGGGCCTCCAGTCTGCCTCTCCTCTGCCTGTTTCCCCATCAGGCAGGGACTCTGCCTCATAAAAGGCCCCCTCCGTGATGTAATGTGCTCATCCTCACCACACTTCTTCAGGGGGTGCAAGTGCGGATTTAATTGTACCGTTTCTTATAGCATCCTTCGAGAAGCTGAGGGCATCACGGCAAACACAGCCCAGACAAGCAGGTTTACAGGGATCATCAGTGTGGTGCACGCACACCTTTGGTCTGATGTGATCTAGAAAATATTATATGCAGAGCAGTGTTTTCCAAATTTTTTCCTCCAAGGACTCCATCGAGATAATCTCCGTCTAAAAGCCCCCTGGCTGCATTCTCACTCTTGTTTAATAAAGAAAATATTATTTTTGAAGGAATCCAATTACCCAACAAAGATTGATGAAACCCAGAAACACTGATTGTTACGGGTGATTCTGAGAGTTGAAGTCCTTCAAAGGAGAGATTTAACTCCTTTTTTTGGGGAAAAATTTACCTTGAAGAAGAGATTTTTCAACCTTTCAACCTTTACATGTAATTGAGGTTCAGAACCCTTCATTGCTAAATCCCTGTGAGGAACTTACCTCTGAACCTTTCATAGGTACCTTCCAAGTACCATTTCTTTCGATGTTTGCTTGCTGGCAAGAGAAGGAGGATCTCCAGGGAGCTCAGAATCTGGTTGGTTGTCCCAAACGACCTAGAAAGGCTTGAACACTGGATTCAGAGTGAGTTGTTTCTGCTATAGGAATGTGAAAATAAGTCCGTTTAGGAGTTCATGTCATTTTCTAACTATTGATAACTTGATCTCCCTCCCTCCATCCTTTCTTTCTTTCCCTCCCTCCCTCCCTCCTCCCTCCCTCCCTGCCTCCTTCCTCCCTCCTTCCCTCCCTCCCTCCTCCCTCCCTCCCTCCCTCCTTCCCTCCCTCCCTCTCTCCCTCCCTCCCTCCCTCCTTCCTCCCTCCTTCCCTCCCTCCCTCCTCCCTCCCTCCCTCCCTCCCTCTCTCCCTCCCTCCTTCCTCCCTTCCTCCCTCCCTCCCTCCTTCCTCCCTCCCCCCTCCTCCCTCCCTCCTTCCTCCCTCCCTCCCTCCTCCCTCCTCCCTCCCTCCCTTCCTCCCTCCTCCCTCCTCCCTCCTCCCTCCCTCCCTCCTTCCTCCCTTCCTCCCTCCCTCCCTCCTTCCTCCCTCCCCCCTCCTCCCTCCCTCCTCCCTCCCTCCTTCCTCCCTTCCTCCCTCCCTCCCTCCTTCCTCCCTCCCCCCTCCTCCCTCCCTCCTTCCTCCCTCCTTCCCTCCCTCCCTCCTCCCTCCCTCCCTTCCTCCCTCCTCCCTCCCTCCTCCCTCCTCCCTCCTCCCTCCCTCCCTCCTTCCTCCCTTCCTCCCTCCCTCCCTCCTCCCTCCCTCCCCCCTCCTCCCTCCCTCCTTCCTCCCTCCCCCCTCCTCCCTCCCTCCCTCCTTCCTCCCTCCCTCCCTCCCCCCTCCTCCCTCCCTCCTTCCTCCCTCCCTCCTCCCTCCCTCCCTCCTTCCTCCCTCCCCCCTCCTCCCTCCCTCCCTCCTTCCTCCCTCCCTCCCTCCCCCCTCCTCCCTCCCTCCCTCCTTCCCTCCCTCCCTCCCTCCCTCCTCCCTCCTCCCTCCCTCCCTCCTTCCTCCCTTCCTCCCTCCCTCCCTCCTTCCTCCCTCCCCCCTCCTCCCTCCCTCCTTCCTCCCTCCCCCCTCCTCCCTCCCTCCCTCCTTCCTCCCTCCCTCCCTCCCTCCCTCCCTCCCTCCTTCCTCCCTCCCCCCTCCTCCCTCCCTCCCTCCTTCCTCCCTCCCTCCCTCCCCCCTCCTCCCTCCCTCCCTCCTTCCCTCCCTCCCTCCCTCCCTCCCTCCTCCCTCCTCCCTCCTCCCTCCCTCCCTCCTTCCTCCCTTCCTCCCTCCCTCCCTCCTTCCTCCCTCCCCCCTCCTCCCTCCCTCCTTCCTCCCTCCCCCCTCCTCCCTCCCTCCCTCCTTCCTCCCTCCCTCCCTCCCCCCTCCTCCCTCCCTCCCTCCTTCCCTCCCTCCCTCCTCCCTCCCTCCCCCCTTCCTCCCTCCCTCCCTCCCTTCCCTCCTTCCTCCCTCCCTCCCTCCCTCCCTTCCTTCCTTCCTCCCTTCCTTCCTTCCTTCTTTCCATAGTACGTATATCTATACTCAGAATCTTCTTTCTAGGACAAATTTTATCTTCACATTGAAAATATTGTGTATATATATGTGTCAAATATTGTTAAATTGAACAATTGTTGACTATTATTTAGCACTTTTATCATTTTTTTGCATTCTTATCCTTCATTTTTTACTTTGTCTTTTTATTGTGAAAAATTTCAAATAATACAGAAAAATAGAAAGAAGAGTATAAGAAGCACATATAATATATACTTAGATTGAACAATTTTTAATATTTTGCCACATTTGCTTTATATGTAATCATTCTATATATGCACATATATTTAATATATTTCTAAACCATTTAAAAATTAAATTACATACACCCAAAATCTTCACCTCGAAATACTGCAGCACACCTTTCTAAAAATGACAATCTTTTACATAACCACAATACCAGTATCACACCCAACTAAGCTAATAATTCTGCAGCCTGTATTTGTTTCCTCAATTGTCCCTCAAACATCTTGTATACCTGGTTTGTTCAAAACAGGATCCAGTCAAGAACATCCCTCTTTTTCTAGAACAGTTGTTCCTTTCCCCTCTTCTCCCAAATATACTGACTTGTTGAAGGGATCAGACCACTTCTCTTGAGTGTCCACGGTCTGGATTTGTCTGATGGTTTCCTTACAGTATGGCTCATCTTCTTCCTCTTTCTTCTGTGTTTCCTGTATCTGGAAATTATAAAGAACTAAAGGCTTAATTAGATTAAAATTAAACATGTTTGGCAAGAACACCTCATGGGTGATGCTGTGCACCTCACGTTGCTCCCGGCTTTAGAACCACACACCCCGATACCTTCAGGATAACACATTTCCGATACCTTGACACCTCCTGTGCTTCCCTTTCCAATAACAGCACACCTGCCTTTTCGATTATCTTGAATGTCGTGTTGACTACTTCCTGTATTTCCTTTACAGTTTTATCACATACATATGTATCTCCAAATAATATATTGTTTAGTTTTAAACTTGTATAAATGAAACCATGCCGTATATATTCTTTTGTGAGTTATTTTCATTCAACGCGGATTCTGCAATTTATCCAGGTTGGTATGTGAAGCTACAGGTCATTCATTTTCATATCTGTGTCCTATTCTCTTGCATGACTACACAACAACTTATATATCATTCTACTCTCGACTGACATTGGATTTTTCCAGATTTTTGTTATTACAAACAATGCTGCAGTGAATACCTTCATACATATTTGCAGTCTACATGTCCAAGAGTTTCTGTAGGGTGTATATCTAGGAATGTAATTGCAGGGGTGGATGGTATATGCGAGTACAACTTTGCTAGGTGTATCAGTCAAGGTACAGTTACAAAGCACACAGTAGCCTAGCTCATCAAAACTGAAAGGGATTTATTATAGGTTATTGATCATTTGCAGAATTGTTGGGAGGGTTGAAGGAACAGACTCTAGGCTGAGCTTCTAGGAATGATTCCCAAAGCCACACCAAAGGACTGGGCCACCAAAAAAGCTAGCACTTTTCCCTTCATCGGGAAGTTATGTTTTGAACTGGAAAGCTGCCAATGTATTTCTGGCTTCAAAGCCACAATGCCCTACATACAATTAGGAAGCCACTTAAGCTAAATCAGGAAGCCACTATTAGACCTTCTGGCTCCAGAACCAAGCTGCCTCTGCCCTGAAACTGACTTTTAAAACTGGGAAGCCACCATGATAATCCTTGCCAACAAAACGAATGCCCTGAGCCCTGCCTTGCTCTCCATTTAATGGAGCTCAAGTCTCACTGAGCTCATTGGACAGGCCAAGCCTTCATCATATCCAGGACCCTGGCTACGGGGGTGTCTTGGAAATGTAGACTTTAGTCTTCTGCCCTTTGAAATACAGGATAGCGCCCTAGAAGGAAGGTAGGAAGAACATTGAGCAAACTAGTTCAGAGTTAATGTCAAAGTGCTTCCCAGTGGGGTGGAACCAGTCTACGCTCCTGCCAGCAGTGTAGGGGAATATTTGTGGTTCTACATTCTCGCAGTGTTGGGTTTTGTGGGGTTTTTGTTTTTGAAAAGCTATTTTATTGTAATCTGAATTTGTGGTTCCATGATTAATAATAAGGATGAGCGTGTCTTCCTACATATATTTGTAGGTATTAGCCATTCGAGTATCCTTTTCACAGCTAGGCCTAGGCCTTTATGTCTTCTATATATTTCCTGCTCTTTTTCTTTCTTATTAATTAGGATCTTTTACATATTCTGAATAATGATTCTTTGTTGGTTATATTTTACAAATATTGTCCAGATTGAAGCTTGTCTTTTCAATTTTCTTTTCTTCTTCTTTTATTTTTTGGTCTAGCCACGAGAGATCTTAGTTCCTGGACCAGGGTGTGAAGCCGGGACCGCATCACTGAAAGCGCCGAGTCCTAACCACTGGACCGCCGGGGAATTCCCTGGCTTTTCACTTTTCAAATGGTGATTTTACTGAACAGAAATCATTATTAGTCAGTTTTGTCAATTTTTTTGTTTATGATTCATGCTTTTCTCACTCAAAGTCTTACCTTATACACAGATCATTAAGATATTCTTCTGTATTTTTTAAAAAGTTTCAGAGTTTTACTTTTCCTGTTTTACTTCCTGATCCATCTGGAATTGGTTTTTATGTATGGTGTGAGACATGAATCCATTTTCATTTATGGATAACCCCTCTGGTCTGCAAAGCCCGATCGATCATGTATCATTTTTTTTTTTTTTTTTTTTTTTTTTGCGGTACGCGGGCCTCTCACTGTTGTGGCCTCTCCCGTTGAGGAGCACAGGCTCCGGACGCGCAGGCTCAGCGACCATGGCTCACAGGCCTAGCCGCTCCGCGGCATGTGGGATCTTCCCGGACCGGGGCACGAACCCGTGTCCCCTGCATCGGCAGGCGGACTCTCAACCACTGCGCCACCAGGGAAGCCCCATGTATCATGTTTTGATTTAAGTGTGGATCAATTTCCGAGCTCTCTTTTTCTCTGTTGGTCTGTTTTTCATCCTTGTATTAGTAACACACAATCCTAATCACTGAAGCTTTATGATACATCTTGATTCTGGTGGAACATGTTCACCTTTTCACCTACTCTTGGCCCTTGGCGGTTCTCTATACTTTTTAGAATTAGATTGCAAAGTTCCACAAAATATCTTCTTGGGATTTTTATTGGAATTTCATTGAATCTACACAACAGTTTGGAGAGAAATGAGATCTTTAAGGTATTCAATCTTCCTATCCATAGAAAATTTTTGTCATTCTGTTTATTTTGGTCTTATTTAATATCTCCCACCAAAGTTTTATAACTTTCTCCAAGAAGGTCTTGTATATCTTTTGTTAGACTTATTCCTTGGTACCTTATTTTCTTGTTGCTATTGCAGATAATATTTTTACACATTGCATTTCCTAACTTCTTTGTTTTTGTTGGTATGTAGAAATGCAGTTGACTCATATATTGATTTTATGTCTAGCAAACTTACTAAAATCTTTTATTAATTCTAAGAGTTTATAGATAATTGGAAGTTTTCTATGGAGAACATAATATCTGCAAATAATGACAGTTTGGTTTCTGTATTATTTTGAATCTGTATTATCCTTGCCTTAGTACACAGGTCAAGATTCCAATATAGTGCTGAGTAGAGGTAGGGATAGCATGTAACCTTTTATTATTCCTGATTTTAAAGAGCACGTGTTCATATTTCACAACTGAGAACAAGATTTGCTGTTATTATTTTGAAGAGACTCTTTATCATATTAAGGACATTCCTTTCTTTTTCTAGTTTGTAAAGGAATTAAACAATTTTTTTCTTTTTTCTCATGAATGCTCTTTTCATTTTTATCAAATGCTTATCTTACATCAATTCAGATCACAACATAGTTTTTCTCCTACTAATGTTATCAATTATATTGATATATGTACTAACGTTGACCTAACCTTTAATTCCTGGAATAAACCCAATTTGGTCATGATTTGTTTTCTTTTTTTTTTAATTGCTGGCTTCAGTTTGCTAATATTTTGCTCAGGATTTTTGCATTCATGTTTGTGAATGAGATTGGTCTTCAATTTCTTCTCCAATACAGTCCTTGCTGAGTCTGGGAAGTGTTCCTCTTTTTTCTGTTCTCTAAAGAGTTAGCATAAGTTTGGATTGTTGGGTTTTTACAGATGCTAGAGCCAGCCAGCTTAGTGGAGAGACCAGTATTTGGGGTTTGAGACCTGTTTGAACTCCCTTCTTATCATTTAGTAGCTGCAAGCTCTCGGCCTGGTAACTTAGATCTCTGGGACTCAGTTTCCTCATGAGTTAAATGGGAGTAGTAGTACACGATCTCCCTGCCTCAAATGGTTGTTGCATTACCGTGAGCATTAAATGGGATACTTTATGTATAACTGCAATATAAATCCTATAGGGAAGATAATCCCTGCCAAAGCCAGCTTTGGGGAAAACATTGTCCTGTGGATTATTCTCTCTGTGATATTGTAAATCAGGTGAAGGAAGCGGAAATGCTCTTGGAGGCTTCATCTACTATGAGGTTAGGGTCAGAAGCACTGACGATATACCTCCAGAAGAGATCGTGTTAGCAGTTTCTGAAGTCAGATTTGTAGCTTTTCCTTGAGAGCCTTGGAGGGGGCCCAGGTCACTGAATCACTGACTGTCAGGGCTGGAGAGGGCTCACATCCAATCAATGGTGAACTGCAGCCAAGACGGTATTAACTCATACCCAGGGATTTAGGATCTTAATTTTAAATTGAACACTAATTTTTGCATGTGTGTTTTAATTTATGAAAATAATGCCTTCTCACAGTAATGGGACAAGAGAGATTTTAAACGATATGAGAGTTAAAAATAAAAAAAGTTTTCCTTTTTCTCTAGTCACCTCAGCCCCTTCTCCTCCTTAGAGATAACTTTTAAAACTTTCTCTTTGTAGTCTTTCTGGAAGTTCCTGCCACAATTCTAAAGGGTATGAATTGACTGCTATTCCTTGATTTGTAAGTTTTTAGACGGTATCTATTATCTCCCCACTACAACGATGAATTTATCTTTCTTTCACTCTTCTCCACTTTCTGCTAGTCACATTTTATTTTTAGTTCTTCTCTTAGAATTATATTATATACCACTATATTAATATTTAATAATATTAATAATAGCATTAATAATATTTAATAATATGAAATATTCAAATAACATTTTGGAATGTCTGCATCTTGACCTATCGATTTTAGCGTTTTCCTAGCATTCTCACTATATAATATGGGAAACTTGGTTCCTCTACATTTCCCTTCATTCTTCCACCTCCATCTGCCTCCTAACCCCTGCCATCCATACCGTCATGTTTCAATAACAGATATTCTGTTTTATAACAGATATTCTGTTCTGTAACCATATATGTCCTTTGTGCTTTGCCTATAGTTTGATTCTAAAAACTAAAAGCCAAGTGTTGATAATTTATCCAGAATTTGTTACTAAGATAACGTAAATACGTGTTCATTGAAGACCACGAAATGTGATTGCTAAACTAGAGAAGCAGATGAGAACCTGTATTAACTAACCTGGGTTCCTGAAGGAGGAAGCTCTCAAAAACCAGCAGGAAGAGTGATTTCCAGGAGAAGGGAAGAGGCTCAGCATATTGTAACTACTTACCTTTATTACTACTTTATGCATTCATCTTATAAATAAAATTATCCAGCTTTTTAATTATACCATTTTTGCAGAGAATCAATTTCCTTTATGAATACATTTTTTTTAGAGCTTGCTGAATTTTTCTAATTTTTCTAGGTTCTAATTTGGACCTATTGCTTTCCAGACTTCCTGCACAGCTATCATCCTGGGGTTTCTTTTCATTCTCTCCTGGGTTAACTTTCTTGCAGGTTGTGTCTGTCACTTCTTTGCACTTCTCTCTGTTTTGCTGTGGTACATGCTTGATTAGTACTTTCAGAGAAGGTCACTATGTGATAAGTATCTGAGTCCTTGCATATGCATTAGTGTCTAGATTTTATTCTTATTTGTGATTGAAAACTCAGGAAGGTATAACATTTTGTGTTTAAAATAAAAGTTCTTCAAAACTTAAAGGCAATCCTCATTGTCTAATGGCGTTGAATGTTGCTGATAAGAAATTTGATGCCAATATATGATTCTGGTTCCCTTGTAGGCAGCTTATTCTTTCCTTCCAGAAACTTTATATTTGGCATTCTAAAATTTCATGATGATGGCTCTAGGGCTGTGTGTGTGTGTGTGTGTGTGTGTGTGTGTGTGCGCGTGTGTATGTGCATGTGTATGTATGAGTGTGGTGTGTTTTAATTCATCCTTTCTATGACTTGGTGATGTCTGCAAACTGGCATCTTGCTTTTGCTCTGGAAATTTTTCATAATTTTCTGTCTTGTATGTTTTCTGTTCTCTTTGTCTTGAGCATCTATTAAGTGAATATTAGACTTCCTGAATTTATCCTCTTAAGTCTCTTAACTTTCTGAATGTTTTTTTGTAAATCTTTGCGTTTTTAATTTATCATCTGAGATATCAATGTTTTTCTTCTAGCTCTTCCATTGAATATTTTATTTCGTCAATTATATTTTTAAAATTTAAGAATTTTTTCTTATCTGATTTTTGGGGTGAGAATACTGTGCTGTTTCTTCCTCTTTATCCTCCTCCTCCTTCTAACTTGTATTCTTATTCTTCCTTCTTCTCCTCCTCCTCTCTTCTTCTTCTGTTACTTTTCTCTCAGATGCCGATTAGAGTTTGGAATGTCTCTTCTGTGGCCCATACTATCTGTATTTTCTCTAGGGTATTTTGTTTTTGCTCATCTTATTCCATCTCTCTTGGGTGGTTCATTTTTTCCCTCTAACTAATTATCACTTAGTTGATCAAAATAATATTTATTCAGTTCTTTCTCTTAGCCAGACACTGAGCAAGACTGGCTAGGCGCCTACCCCGTGACGCTTGCACCGTAGGGAAGAGGTCAAAATTATCAAGTGAATAAATAGGTAAATAGGAATTTCAATTTGTGCAAGTGTCATGAAGGAAATAGAGCAGGGTAACTTGAGAGCAAGTAATGAGGTGGAGGCCCTTTAGAACGAGTGGTCAGAAGGCTTCTTTTAGAATGGGACAGAGATCTGACACCAGCAATGTGACAGCAGTGGGAGGTGGGGAAGGGAAGGGTCAGATTACGTCACATCTCTAGGTAGGCCCTGGTGTGAGAGGTTTGGCTTTGATTTAATTGCAGCAGGAAACCACTGGAGCATTTCAAGAGGGGGGTCATGCTCTGATTTATGGTTTTAATGATCCACCCTACCTGCTGAGTGGAGAATGACCAGAGATAGATGAGGGTGGCCATTGGAGCCATGGGGAGCCTCTGGCAGTGTCTGAGCTGAGTGAGGTTAGGGCGGGGGTGACAGCAGCAGGATGGTAAGGCCTGGCCACCACGAGAACGTCCTTCTTGTAGGACAGAACGTGCTGCGAGAAGGAGATAGTGATCCATTGTGTTAACTGCCGTGGGAAGGTTACGGAAGGTGAGGACACAGCAGTGAACATCGCACCTGGCAAGTGAAGGTCACTAGTGACTTCACAGTCTAGGAGAGTCCTGAAGCGGAAACTAGATGGAGTGAGCATATGCAGCGTCTGGACCTAGTACCTGCCTAGTAAGTTACTCAGTGGTGGATTTGTCACTTCCTATTGGTAGCTTGGAATGAAAATTCCTTTAATATTTGTCCCTAATCCAAAACACTTTGCAGAGCTGTCCATATTTCTTCTGAAGCCCTCCCCTTCTCCGTACGTCTCCTTCCTATTCTTCTAATTAGGTCAGAAAACAGCCTCAGTGAGGAACAAATGGTTTTAAAATCTCCCTTTACCTCCATGTAATTCCTGCTCATCTGTGACTAGAAAGGGCGCTTGAATTCCGTTTTGTTAATGGGTGTGTGTGGGGGGACTGGGGCTTCTTTCGGGCTGCTGGTGTTGAAGCCAGGGAAGCACAGGGTAGAGGAGGTGCCGGGAAATGATCAGGAAATGGATGAAGTTATTGAAGCTGTGAAATGCTCTTTGGGTGCCCTCACTATCTGAAACCAAGAAATTAAACCACAAATCTGTAAATTTTCCTCTAAAACCCCCAAACGAAAAGCATGAGTTTATTTCCAAAGTTACCTAACACATACAGATGCTTTTCTCAAATTCCGAATTTTTGAAGGTAGGGATCAGATCCAATTGGTGAAGGGATGTGCAGAGCTATCAAAGTGACTAAGATGTGCCTCCACTGTAAAGATATCACCTCATTTAATCCCATAACAGCCCTTGCAGTGGGTTATTTTAATTCCTGTTTACAGATGAGGAAACCTAGGACTGGCCACAGTCACACAAGCTAGTGACAAACATACTTAGTAGTCATGTTTAGTCATCCTTTTTTCCTCCCCCCCCCCAGTTTAGCTTTTATTTTTGTTAAAGCTATAAATGCATAAAGTACAAATATAGAAATAATTCTACATGGCTGATTGTCGAACATAACAATTCCGTGTCCCACTCTCCAGAAGCATTCACTTGCAATATCCACTTGATTCTTTCAACATTCACTCAAATTTGTAAGTAACATATTTTTTTATTAAAAAAAATTTTTGGACATTAAGTATTTGCTTCAGACATGGAATACAGGACTTTGTTCTCTTTTACCCACCTTCACTCAGCACACAGTTCATCTCCATTCTCCCAATATAAGTAAATTATGATTTTGGTTAGCTCATTATTCGAGTTTATTACGACAATGCATGCTGAGTCATGCAGTACACAATTCTTACTTTTTCTCTCTGTTGTATCTTTTCATTTTCTCTAGAGTTAATCATTGCCTTCTTGTTTTAGTTGCATTGTTTTCTGTATACCTGTTGCTAATTCAGTGCCTACTCTTCCAATATGCTTAGTTTCCTCTTCTTGAAGAAATCTCTTCTGGATCTTCTGATCTGCTCCAAACTGGGCTAGTTGCCCTGTATATACCAGTGGCTTATCTGTCATCCTGTGGTCTGCCTGCACCCATTATGCCGGGTAATTCCTTCAACTCTCTCCTTGCAGGTCTGAACAGGTCTTTTTCTATCCTCTCATTTAACTGATAGTTAACTGAGTGTAAAATTCTAGGTTTCAAAACATTTTACTTCAGAAATTGAGAGGCTTCATTCCATTATCTTCTGGCTTGTCCCATAAACCTATGTTTGGTTTGTTTTCTTCTCTTTTGAAGTTTGTAGATCTTTTCTCTGTTTCTAGCATTCTGAAATGTCACAATGATGTGCTTTGTTGTGGATCTGTTTTGCTTCCTCTCTGGCTTTTGTGGGCCCCATTTACTCTAAAAACATGTATTTTGGTTCTGGGAGATTTTGCTTAAATTATTTTGCTGGTGACTTCTCTGTTTTCTCTTTTTGGAATGCCTGGACCAATTCTCTATTTTTTTTCTCGTTTATTTTCTATTTTTTGTGCTTTTTTGTTCTCTCTGGGAAATTTTCTCAAACTCATCTTCTATTTTAAGTAATTTCCAAGAATTATGTGAATGTTCTTCTTTCATAGATTAAAAAAACCCAAACCAAACACAATGTCTTCCATTACCTCTCTAAGGATATTAATGATGGTTTCGGGGGATGTTTTCTCTTTTCTACCTGACTTTTCCAGTTTGTTTTGGTGCCTGGCTTTCAAATTAATATATTTTATTGACTCTAAGACCCTTTGATGCTAGTGCTTTCTTGACTTTACAAGAAGGTGTCCATGAAGTTATCTGGCACAGCTGTATCGTGACTGCCTCATGGCTGACAGTGACTTCACAATACCACCAGTTTGTAAGCTGTATCTGGATTTCAGAGATATTCAGAGATGTCAAATATTTGTATCTTAGAATCAGTGAAATGGAGTAAACACTTTCTTCCGATATCTGGGGATCCTTGCCATTCTGCTCATAGTAAAAGAGTGGTGTCCCAAAATCTGTTGGAGGCTTTCTCTGTGTGTTGTTGTTGCTGTTGTTGGTGGTGTTGGTGGTGATGGTGGTGATGGTGTTGGTGCTAGTATTGGTGTTGGTGGTGTTGGTGGTGATGATGGTGATGGTGTAGGTATTAGTATTGGTTTGGTGTTGGTGGTGATGGTGTTGGTGGTAGTGATGGTGTTGGTCGTGACAGTGTTGGTGCTAGTGTTGGTGTTGGTGGTGATGGTGCTATGTTGGTATTAGTATTGGTGTTGGTGTTGGTGGTGACAGTGGTGATGGTGTTGGTATTAGTATTGGTTTGGTGATGGTGGTGGTGGTGGTGGTGTTGATGGTGGGTGGAAGGCTTTACTGAGAGTAGACTTCGTTGGAAAGTGACTTGGCTTGACTGTTTCATTAGGAAACCCTCTGATTATTATTATCTTTTGGGCTGGCTGGATTCTTGAGAGAAAAATCCTTGAATCTTTTGCCAGAAGAGGTAAGCCTGGCTGCCAGTCTTCTGAGAGTAAAAAGAGGAAGGAAGGCTGAGGACTTAGATATTCGATGTGCACACTTCTGCTCAGTCCCCCTTCCCCTGTATTAGTCCTGCCTTCCCTCTGCTTGCTGTTCCCAAAGGTGTTCAATTATACCTCTCCAGTGCGAAGAAACCTCCATGCTCTTCCCGTTGTGGAGTTGGGAAGGAGAGCTGAAGATCTAAATATTTCTCAAACAGACTTGCAACCAAACCTTCTGTTTTCTGCTTCATCTTTTTCTCCACTTTAAAGAAACCTGGTGCTGCTCCTGAGCCTTTTGAAGGTCTGTGGTGTGAATCTTGACTTTCCCCACTGTTGGCTCAGGTTTGCTTAAATCAGTTTCTTCTCCTCTTTCATTTTATAGCTTCCAAAAAATTTCTTTTTCCATCCTCTCTGTTCTTGTGGGTCTATGCCTTAAAAATCGCTTTACTGTTACTTTAGTTTGGTTTAGGGAAGAAATAGAAGGAAATATCAACATTTAATTTGTTATCTTTAAATGAAAGTCATCATTTATTTTTTCTCTATAATTAAGAGATGTAAGTTCAACTCAGAACACTTAGAAAACAATGAAAACTACAAAGGAGAAAACCCCCGAGATCTCATCACCAGAGATTACCACAGATAATACCTTTGCACGTAGCTCTAAATACTTTGTGATAAATTCTTAGTTTTGAAAATGATGAATAAACTAGCATGCACACTTTAAAGACTTTTGACATATATTGCCAGGTTGACCCACAGAAAAGTTATTCCCATATACAATCAACCAGAACCTGTATTTTAAAATATTGCCATCAACAGGGGTTAGTATTCTTTTTAAATTTTTGCCAATCTGGTAGGGAAAAAGCGTCTTCTTTTAATTTGCCTTTCTTAAATCCTAGTGACATTAAGTCCTATACTACATATAGTCCTATAAAATCTGGTATTTATGGTCAGTTTGTATTTCTTTTTTTATAAATTACATTTCTCATTTCCTCTGCCTATTTCTTTTTTTTTTTTTTTTTTTTTGCGGTATGTGGGCCTCTCACTGTTGTGGCCTCTCCCGTTGCGGAGCACAGGCTCCGGACACGCAGGCTCAACGGCCATGGCTCATGGGCCAAGCCGCTCCGCGGCATGTGGGATCCTCCCAGACCGGGGCACGAACCCGTGTCCCCTGCATCGGCAGGCGGACTCTCAACCACTGCGCCACCAGGGAAGCCCCTCCTCTGCCTATTTCTAATTAGTGTTTTTATTTTACTGATTCATAAGAATATATTAAGGCTACTCTTTAATACTTCAAAACAATTTTCCTATTGTCTTTCAATTTTTAAAGATCTCTTTTCATATTGTGCTGTTAGGCAATTGATTCTTTCTTTTATATTTATGTCTTTGTTACTCTGTTCTTACCCCAAGGCTGTGCTTATCTACATGGTCTTTTAATTCTTATGTGGTTTCATAAGGCATGAAGTAAGACTTTAACTTTAGGTTTTTTTCTTATTTACCAATTATCTCAGCAATATTTGTTTAAAATATAATTTCCACATTGCTTTGAAATGCCACTTATATTTGGATCAGTTTCAGAGCAAAGACCATGAACCTTTCAGTACCCCATGCGCCCCTTCAGAAGAGGTGAATTCGTTTTTCTTCATGCATCTATTTCTTCATCTGTCAGTGGTGCCAGGGAACTGCATTATTCTTCCTGTTGCTATTTTGCAGCCCGATATGCTCTTATTCATCAGTTCCAGAAACGTACCTGGGTCCTCTGTGGTGCTGGGGTTTGTGCTAAACACGGGGAATACAAAAGAAACGAAGGCAAGCCCTGTGTGGTAATCATATCAGTAAGCCAGAGACAGCTCCATCCAGGAGTCATTCTGCTGTCCTGGGACAGGTCTCTTCTACGCAGGAAAGTGCAGGATTACAGAGAATCTGGAGGACGTTGAGCAAAATGGTCATGATAGTTGTTTCTAAGGGTGTGATCTTACTTGAATTTTTACTCCTTCTTTATTCTTTCCTGTAGTATCGCTTGTATGTTTCACAAGCATACACATTATTCCTTTTTAAATAAATCGTTATCGTTTTGAAAAAATGGACCTCCGTTTCATGGAGTTGGGTTAATTGCAACCCTTGGTTCAAACACTCTCTTGGGTCCCACATTACCTCCCATTACTGGGCATATACCCTGAGAAAACCATAATTCAAAAAGAGTCATGTACCAAAATGTTCATTGCAGCTCTATTTACAATAGCCCGGAGATGGAAACAACCTAAGTGTCCATCATCGGATGAATGGATAAAGAAGATGTGGCACATATATACAATAGAATATTACTCAGCCATAAAAAGAAATGAAATTGAGCTAGTTGTAATGAGGTGGATAGACCTAGAGTCTGTCATACAGAGTGAAGTAAGTCAAAAAGAGAAAGACAAATACCGTATGCTAACACATATATATGCAATTTAAGAAAAAAAAATGTCATGAAGAACCTAGGGGTAAAACAGGAATAAAGACACAGACCTACTTGAGAATGGACTTGAGGATATTGGGAGGGGGAAGGGTAAGCTGTGACAAAGCGAGAGAGAGGCATGGACATATATACACTACCAAACGTAAGGTAGATAGCTAGTGGGAAGCAGTCGCATAGCACAGGGAGATCAGCTCGGTGCTTTGTGTTCACCTAGAGGGGTGGGATAGGGAGGGTGGGAGGGAGACGCAAGAGGGAGGGGATATGGGAATATATGTATATGCATATAGCTGATTCACTTTGTTATACAGCAGAAACTAACACACCATTGGAAAGCAATTATACTCCAATAAAGTTGTAAAAAAATATAAAAATAATAAAATAAAAGTCCTATCTGTTAGAGATGCACACTGAAGTATTTACAGGTGAAATGATACAATGGCTGAGATGTGTTTTAAGCTCCAGAAGAAAGGGTGTCAGTTTGTGGAGGGGGGTAGATAAAAATAGTAAGGGAGAAAGTTGTTGAAACTGTATACGGGGGGATTCTTCCTACTAGTCTCCTCAGTTCTGTATAAGCTTAAAATTTCCTCAATAAAATGGTTTTTAAAAAACCATCATTATCCATGAGTTAAGTCAAATTTATAAACTACTTGTTTTACTTGTCCTAAAGGACTTAGGGCTGCAGTGGGTCATTAGGGGCTTGGATAGAGGGCATGTCAACCAAGAACCAGGGGCACAACCCACAGGCACAAGCCCAGCTGAGTGAGAGGTCGCTTCACCTTGCTGGGTCATCGGTGACCCAGGGGACTGTCTCCTTGCCCTTCTGACCTCGTGAGGCTGCAGTGACGGGTGCAGGAAAGCCCCTGGGAAGTGGACAAAGATGCTGTAGAAAAGCAAATCACAGCTGAGTTGAGGACGGCTCTCTCTTCTCTCCTCTGTCCGTTCCTTCTTCCTTTTTTGTGATTCTCGTCCTCAGCTCTGCTTTCTCTCTCCTTTCTTTCTTGAAAGTTTTCCATTTTTCAAAACTCAAAATAAGACAAGACAGGAAAACTGCCCTGTGTTTTCCTCTTGAAATCGTTATGACTGGGCTGGTGGTCGGAGGCTGAGTCTGCGTCTGGTCTGGACCTTCTGACCCCAAGCGCCCCTCCCCGAGGTTTCTTCTGGACATTTCCATGCTGTGGAGGTTAAAGGGGGGCTGGCCTCCCTCTGGCCTGGGCAGATCTGGGATTTTCTGCCATGAGCGATACATTGTACCAACATCTAGTTTACAGGGGCCGAGTGAAAAGACACATGAATTGCAAGATTCGATGGTTTTGTGTCAAGATTCGATGCAAGATCTTCAATTGCAAGATTGATGGTTTTGTGTCACCTGAGTGAACGCGAATGGTTTCTGCAGTTTAAAAAATGTGCCTGGAAGAATTGGGTTAATTATTTACCACACAGGGAAAAAGTCCTTTTTTGCTGATCTGAGACTTAAAATGCAATCTAGACACTGAGGTTTGCATTCACAGCCAAGGAAACCAAGCTTGGATACCCTGGGTCCTCCTTTCTCACCCCCTTACTTTGTGTTAGTCATCGCAAAGCTTAGGTGCAGCGCTCCCAGGATTTATGAGATGCTCCACACCCCGGCACCTGTAATACAGCAGCTCGGCTGGACCATGTGAGCAAAGCAGGAAGGGTGGGCTGAGAGAGTTTTAGATCCTTTGGCACAAGCTGAAGTTACAAAGTCACTTTGCAGGAAGAGACTGGGGTGTGAAGAATTACTATGGAAAAGAGAAAACCACTTTTTTTTTTTTTTTTTTTTTTTTTGCGGTACGCAGGCCTCTCACTGCTGTGGCCTCTCCTGTTGCAGAGCACAGGCTCCGGACGCGCAGGCTAAGCGGCCATGGCTCACGGGCCCAGCCGCTCCGCAGCATGTGGGATCTTCCTGGATTGGGGCACGAACCCGTGTCCCCTGCATCGGCAGGCGGACTCTCAACCACTGTGCCACCAGGGAAGCCCAATGCCTTGCTTTTTGAGTGCCGTCACTGTGCTAACCGTGGCAGAAGACACTTCTTAAACATTCTCTTTAATCCTGATAACAACCTGCATGGCAGGCATAATTATCCCCATTTCAGGGATGAAGAAACTGAGGCCAGGTAGCTGGAAGCCTTGCCCAGGGTCACAGTCCAGTAGGTGGAGGAGCAGGAGCTGGGCTGCAAGGTTCACTCTTTCCCGACAATCCACAGCCTCTCCCTCCCGTCCCTCTGAAGTGCCGCCACCCCAGTCACTCAGATGCCTCCTAGATCTGGGCGTTTATGATTTTCACAGGCAAAAATAATTTAATGTTATACAGTGGCTTTGCTTGGAATGAGCCTTCCATTTGGTACAGACAGTATGTGTATGAATTAACTCACCAGCAAAGGAAGTGTGCCTCCTGGAAGCCCCCCTGATTAGCCCATAACATGGCACACATTAGGCTGAGGTGGGTAGCTGGTGGGCGGGTTACGGTAGAGACGTCGCCATTGTCAAGAAATTGAAGTTAACATCCCAGTTGCGCTGGAAATAAATAGACTCGGGAGGGTCTGGAGGCACCCGGCACCCACAGTCCCTGGGGCTCCCCAGTGGGCGTCTGGGGCCGGACCTTGGAGCAGCCCCTCAACCCTCACTGCGGCCCTCGCTGCCCTGCTGGGTCACCCTCGTCTTTCCCCAGCCCCTCCCCCCAGCTCCAGGACCTATTGGTTCCCTGCACGTGGTGAGAGGGCTTGTGTGTGTGTGTGTGTGTGTGTGTGTGTGCGCGCGCGCACAGTGGGGAGGGCCTCTGATTGCCCTCCTGCCAGGGCTGGATGCAGGGAGCCGGGAGCTTCAAAAAGCAGATGGGGGGCTTCCCTGGTGGCGCAGTGGTTGAGAGTCCGCCTGCCGATGCAGGGACACGGGTTCGTGCCCCAGTCCGGGAAGATCCCACATGCCACGGAGCGGCTGGGCCCGTGAGCCATGGCTGCTGAGCCTGCGCGTCCGGAGCCTGTGCTCCGCAACGGGAGAGGCCACAGCAGTGAGAGGCCCGTGTACCGCAAAAAAAAAAAAAAAAAAAAAAAAGCAGATGGCACCCGTCCTTCGCATTCGACCAAAACACAGGCCCCGCCACTTACTCGCCCTGGATTATATTCTGAATCGAACCACTTGCAAGTCAGTTTAGGCAGGAACCAAGCCTACATTCGGTGAGTTCAGCTAATGCAGAGATGGGCGCAGAGCTGGATCTCTGGTGAGTAGGTCACCTGCCTCGCCCGGCAGCCCTCACCGCCTCCTCCTCCCATTCCAGGCTAGACTTTTTTTTAATAAAGCCTGCGGCCATGGTCACCTCTGGACTATGCAGTGGCATTGGCCCCTCAGTTTGAAGTTGGCTACCTTCACCTTCGTGTGTGTCTGCTCAGGCAGCCGGGACAAAGTACCACAGAGCAGGCAGCTTAAACAACAGACATTTATTCCCTCACAGTCTGGAGGCTGGATGTCCAAGATCAAGGTGTCACAGGGCTGGTTTCCCCGAGGCCTCTCTCCTGGGCTTGTAGGCGGCCGACTTCTCCCTGTGTCCTCACGTGGTTGTCCCTCTGTGTGTGTCTGTGCCCTCATCTCCTCTTCTTATAAGGACACCCGTCAGATGAGCACCCACCCTAGTGATCTCATTTTAACTTAATTATCTCTCTAAAAACCTTGTCTCTAAATATGGTCCCATTCTGAGGTGCTGGGGGTTAGGACTTCGACATATGGGCTTTTGGTGGCATGGAAAGCAGCCCATAATAACCTCCTGCCCAGTATAAATTCAGTAGAGTTAACGATCCCTGTCATTCATGCTTGGGGTGGGGAGATTACTCAGCAGGTAGCCCTCCTCCCAAGCACGTAGCTGAGATGAACCACATAAGGTTTTAGCCTTTTGGGGGAGTAAATGTAGGCAATGAATACTCTCAGGTAAGGCGCCATAACTGGGAATTTGGGAGCACTCTGGGCTTGACGGTGGTGGCAGAGATTGGTGATAAGGGGCAGGAGTAGCGAGGGAGCAGAAACGGAGGAGAGATGCTGCCAAAGGGCAGCATTACCTGGAGCTGGGGTCACAGAAACACAGACTATTGCAGCCAGAAGTGATCCCTGGAGGTCACTGTCCCCGCAGAGTTCCTGGACCGGAACTCTGTAATATTCCTCTCTTCCCAGCACGTGGAGAAGGCTCATTTCCTGTTCTCCATTCACGTCAGACCGCCTGGAACCCTGGCACTGTCCCCCACACCGGACCCGAGAGGACAGGTCAGGAAAGGCGCATGCATTGAGGGAGGTGCGTATACAGGGAGGCCAGTACAGCAGCTTCTGTTCATTTTACCTGCTCACACCCTGCCTTCCTTTCTTCTGGTGGCAGACTCTCTTTTCTTGAGCCCGGAAATGGGCACGTGACGCTGGATGGGTAAATCATTGCACCACTTTGATCTCAGTGACTGCTCCAAGAGTTCAGTGAGGTTGAGCCACGCTGAGCTAACCAGGGTGACCCTGCTGGAGCCCAGAGAAAGGCTCTTACTCTCTGGATAAAGAGCTGTCAAGGACGTAAGTCTGAGCTGCTGTTGTCAGGAATCCACCCATGGCAGAAGCTGGTTTGGCTAAGACGTCTGTGCACAGACAGAACCGGAGGCCGGGCAGAGAGGGTGGGCCCGGCGACTCTGGGGTCCCTGCTTGAGGCCTGGACCTGGCCGTCTCCACCCCGGCCTACCCTCCTTGTGCTGTGGCCCCAGGACCCAATAAATCTCTCCTAAGCTTGGATTTCTATCATCTGTGACCCAAAGAGTCCACCTAATTCAGGTAGAGCGTGGAGTGAATTAAAAGTTGTGAAAGTGGAAAGAGAATTAAAGGGGTTTGACCGCTATGTCCTCAGCAGGAAGATGAGGAAGGACCGGGCCTGCAATCTGGAGGAAATGGCCAGATACCACGTGGTGACTGAGAGCAGGCAAAATGGTTCAAATGATCTTCGGCTTTTACTTTCTGAAAAGGAATCTTTGAATTGGAGAGGTGAAAAGAAACTCGATTAACCCTTTGGGGAATTGAGACCCAAGATAAGAGAGGAGACAGTAAGAAAGGGCCACCTGCCTTGAAACGAGCTTGTCTCTGGTCCTGCTGAAGCTGGTAGTGGAGCAGACACCTTGCCACGGGAGCGGGAGGTGTGCTTTTGCAGGAACCGTGATAATGGGGCAACATGCTGTAGAGCTGGAATAAGTGTTAGATCAGTTTTCACAAGGTGCTGGGACTCGGGGTGCAGTTCTTAGACTCTGGGGGGGAGGTCACACCTTGAGTTCAGTGAGATGTTCAAGCTCTTCACGACATGCTGGCCGCCGGCCCTCTGGTCCCAGACAACTGGGGCTGGAGGAGCAGCTTTGCCTGGAGGGCGGCGAGTGGAGAGAGGAGTGATGAGAGAAGGGATTCTGTGTCGGGCAGGTGGCATCGAGGTGCCTGCAAGGACAGCTGTGCAGGCCGCTCAGATGGCACTTTGAACGCTTTGGTCTGGAGCTCAGGAGAGAAGTTAGGCCTGGTGAGGTCATGCCGGGGCTCGTGAGCAGGAAGGCCGTGACCCGATGGTGAAGGAGAGTCCCAGGGATTCCGTGCTTCTAGAATAGAGAAGCCAGAAGCGTCGGGGTGACTTGTGTTGAGGGCCTGGTGGAAAGAGAAGAGCCGATGGGGAGGGAGAGGAAGAGGGTTCAGAGATGGGAAGGGCTGGGGAAGCAGAGGGACAGAGGGCGGGAGGAAGGGGGCAGTTAGCAGGGGTGGACAGGTGACGGCTAACAGCGTCTAATGCAGAAAGAGGACTGCGCTATGGCGGGACCTGCGAGAAATCCGTTCCAGTAGACGGGGCAGAACAGTTGAACAGGAAGACGGGAGTGGACGGGCTTCCTTCCTCACTCGGTCACTGCCTTTGCTTGCACCTCATCGCTCACCAGCCTTTCAAGTGGTTTCCAGCCAGGCGTCTGCAGTGGTTTGCTTCCACGTCCACACCTGCACCCGCGCTGCTACCTGCTTGCCTTCCTGGAGCCCAGCTCGCGGGGGCCGAGGGACAGCACGCAACTGCCCCTCCCCCCGGGTGCCGTAGCTGGAGAGATGCTGACTCGACAGCTCACGCGGAGGGCCCGGACTCGGTGGCCGCTTGCTCAGCCCTGTGGGAAGGAAGCAGGGGCTGGGAGGGGTGTCACGCTCCGCGTCGCAGTCAACCAGGAGGAGGTGGCAGTGGGCCAGCCGTCTCCACGGTGTGGCTCCAAGTTGCTGTGGGGGCTTCGGTCTGAACTACAGCGGCAGCAGAAGCCCCCGGACGGAGGCCCAGCCGCGGCCTGAGGAGGTGGGATTCAGGCCAGGCCTGGACGTGTGCACGTTACGTCACTCCTAGCATGTTCTGTGGGCAGAACTGAGTCACGTGGCAGGCCATGGTTCTGCGAGAGGCCGGGGAAGGCAGTCGAGCTCAGTCACGGGGGAAAGGAGAAGCTTGCCAGACGGGTGGGCGTGGCATTCAAGGCCTCGCCACATTGCACCCAGCCCACTTCCTGTCCCATCTTCCTGGAGTGTGACTCCACTCCAAGGTACAGGGGAGCATCACCCACCGTTCCTACGTGTACTAGGTGCACCCCCATTTCCCCCTCAAGCAGGAACACTCCTTTCCCAGCCCCTACCTACTTCCTGGAATCCTACTCATGCTCTGAAGTATGGGGATAGGCCACCTCCTCCAGGGAGGACTTCTGAGTTGCAATTATTCCCTCCTCCTGTAATTTGTTTGACTCAGACTCCAACACTCTTCATCTCCTGCTTGTATTAAAGCTGTAACAGTTATATAAATTCCTCTGTGGGCTGCAGGGCAGGGTGAACTCAGAGTTACCTTTGCTCACCCTAAACCTACGGAAACAGTGGGTTGTACGATCCCAAATCAGGACATGCGATCTGAGAAGTCTTAGTGTACGTGCCAGGATCGAGTGGGTGACAGATTAGATGGTGGATTCTTCAGAATGTCCTGGAGGCGTAATAGATACTCAGTGAATACTGCTGGCCTGGGATGGAATCCAGTTGCTGTGATCACTTAGTCACATACGAAGCAAGAGAGAGGAACCTGAAGGGACTTTTCAAATCACAGCAGCACCAGCTGGAGACATTTTCTGGGGCCCCAGGGGACCCAACATACTCACCAGCCTTCCAAGACTCCCAGCCAAATGAAGTGCCTAGACACCTCACTGAAAAAGTACAAAAATCCAGTGAAGTGGAAACGTGATGTTTGAGGGTCACCGTTTTGCACCAGCACGTGGCCACTTGAACTTGCATGCTTTTGAAGGCACCCTGGGTTCTGAGGTGATTTTAAGATGAATGGCTTTATCTGGTGTCTGCTATGGTTCATTTAGCAACTGGAAGCTTGTTTCCAGCTCCGTGGCTGAGGGCCTGAGGATGGCTTGTGAATTACTTTGTCAGCAAGTCAACCAGGGATGGTGTTTCCAGTCTGCTTGTTGCTTGCATGTGACCCTCAATTATGAATGTTAATACAAGGAAGGCATTATTTTAACAGTAAAAATGTTTGCATGTATCCGTTCCATTCAGGGCTGAGATGTTATTGGCACTAACCTGAACTGAAGCAAAAAGGAGCAAATAAAAAGTATGGCTGGTGCCAAAGCAGAGCCGTCCGGGGCGGAGGGCTGGGCTGCTCCCAGCTTGGTTTCAAGGGGTAGCATGTCCTGTGTGGGCTGTGTGTCTGTGGCACGGGAGACACCTCTCCGAGCGGCCAGAGGAGTGGGGAGAAAGTTAGTTAGTGTGGGGGTTAGTCAGTGTGGAGGCAGCTCTTGCCTGCTCACTGGTCTTCCTTCTCCAGGTCTCCTGAGAGCTCCAGAACCTGTGACCTTGGCCTGCAGGGGAGCCCAGCCCAGCGAGACTTCCGTGGGGATTTGCTAGAGGACCCTCCGTCCAGCCCAATCTCGCAGATGTTCCCAAGACACACCCCACATGCCTTTGCTCATTCTGTTTCTTCTTCCTGGAACCTGTGTGACCCACTTGGAATCCAAAGCATCCTTTAATCCATCTCCAGTGGCACTCCTTGCATTCCTCTCTTTGATGGCCTCAACCAGTTATGAACTC
This sequence comes from Hyperoodon ampullatus, assembly GCF_949752795.1. NCBI lineage: Eukaryota > Metazoa > Chordata > Mammalia > Artiodactyla > Ziphiidae > Hyperoodon > Hyperoodon ampullatus. The sequence continues at coordinate 102,667,813 of NC_136923.1, forward strand.
GGAGTTCAGGGTTCATCTTTTGTATCCGCTGCTGCTGCAACTTCTGGCTCTTTCTTGCCCCACCAGAGGCTTTTCACATCCTTGGCACTTTCTAGGTGCCAGGCACTGGCTCTGCAGTCAGGCTTCCTGGTTCACTTTGGAGCTTCCACCACCTCGGCTGTCGGATGGGAGGATGAGTAGCCCCTAGCTGATGGAGCTGATGAAGGACCATGCAGGTAAACTGGACAAGCAGGTGCTCAGGTTCTGGCCCGCACAGACACCCATGGGCTGGGAGCTCGTGATGCAACTAATCAGAAGAGGATCTTGCTCTGTACAGACAGGTGATAAGAGAGGAGAGAGCATGAGGTGCGAAGCTCAGAACCCAGACACAGGAGGAGTAGTTGATGGACCAGGGTGCCCAGTGGTCCCCCTCTGATACCTGGAGAGCACGGTGGCAGGGGTAGGGAGCTTGAAGCTCAGCCAGAAGCCCCTGGTGGGGCCCAGCTGAGGTCTGAGGATGTGGGATTCAGCTTCGTAGGGAGAACCTTCTGACGGGGAGAGCTGTCTGCAGATGAATTGGGCTGCTTGAGGGGGCTGGCGGTGGGCTGCTCATCAGGCGGAGACCTGGCCAGAGCTTGGGAGGAAGACTGACCTTCAAGGGCCCTGGTGAGCCCAGTATGGTGCCTGGCTTGTCCCAGGGCCATTGGCGGCTCCACGTGTGAGCTGTATGGCGCTCTACAAACGTGACTATGATAACGTGGGGGTTATCTCTACTTGTAGAAATCATGGTCCCTTCTCTTCTAAGAGCAGCAGTCAGGTGTGGGTGGAGAGGAGATCAGATCCTGCCTCTGAAGCGGCTCTCACCTGAGTCGAGATGGGGTGGCCAGAGTGGGTGGGAGGCGGGCTGCAGGGCTACGAATCCCACACAGGGTATTTTTCTCTGGTTGGGGGGGGGTCAGTACAAGGTGGCCATTGTGGGTTAAAAGATAAAACACGGCCACCAGGAGGAAGTGGGCAGGAGCTGAATCCGAGAGGCTGTTCCTAGCAAGGGCTATTTATAAAGTCTGCCCAGCATCCAGCTCAGCTTGGCGGGGGCTCCCTCCTTCCCAGGACACGGCCCCAGGTCTCTGGGGAGGGAAACCTGAAGGACACCCGGGCTGGGCTCCGCCACGAGAGATACGGCCGGTTCCACAGGCTGACTCTCAAATACCCTGGTAACCCGTGGCTGTGGTTTATTTTGTGTTAGAAGGGTTGGGTCGGGGGAAGTGGAGTTTGCTTTTTTCCATTTGCTGAAGATGTTATTTTCAACAAATATATGTTCACAGAGTTGAAAGAGACTCATGGAATAAAGCTGTTTTATTGTCAATGAAATCATAGCTATGGAGGTTAACTCAGGCTACTTGTAAAAGCAACCATGAAACAAGGGGCTGATAAGAGCAAACTGCAAAGAGGAAAAAAGAGCGAGGGAGAATAATGACAGGAAGAAATAAGGTACAATCTGAGGGGTGCGTCCCACAGACTCTGAGCCAGGGAGCACAGCAGGGTGGGTGCAGCCCTGGACAAAAGGTCTGGGCTTTGTCCCAGCTCTGTCACTTACCAGCTGTGTGACCTTGGGCCAGTCACTTAACCTCTCTGAGCCTCATTTTTTCCTATCTGTAAGTTAGCCTAATCATTCCTGCATGGCCAGCCTCACTGAGGTGCTGTAAGTCCATCTTTGTAAGCAATATTAAAACACAGATACTGTCAGACTCCATTCCCTTTCCTTCTGGCTACGTGCACAGTCTCTGCTGACATGCTGCAAATTGGCTTCTTGTTTCTGTATCATGCCCATCTGCAAAATGCTGTTTCTGTGTCGCCTCAAACTGCCACCTGGGGCCTCATGGCTGACTTTGGGGTGAGGGTGGTGAAGCCTGCTTTCCTAAGAGAGGTGTACCAGAATTTCTCTCTCTCTCCCACAGTGCTCAGAGTCAAAGCCTAGGTTGGCCCCTCATTTTCTACTCTCCTCCTCCTTGGCTGCCCAATCCTGGCCACCCTGTTGTCCCTTCGTTCCTTGAACACAGCCGTCATGCTCCAGCCGCAGGGCCTTTGCACGTCTGCTCCTTCTGACTGCCCTGTGCTTTCCCGGTCACCCATGGATCTTTCTCTTGCCTCCTTCAGGTCTTCCTCACACGGGAGGCCTACCTGCCCATCCTATTCTAAACAACACAAGCCATTTCCTGTTTGTCTTCCTTGTTTTATCTTTCTCTTCAGCAGTTACCACCATCTAACATACTGCATATTTCACTCATTTATTGTGTGCCCCTCCCACACCCACCCTGGAATGTAAGTTCCACGAGAGCAGAGATTTTTCTTCCTTTTGTTCATTGCTCATTCTCCTCCAACATCTCCCCTTGTAAAACGAGCTTGGGAATAATCTCTCTCTTTTTTTTCTTTTGATTGTCTGGAGGAATTTGTATCAAATTGAGATGATCTGTTCCTTGAAAATTTGACCCCACCTGTAAATCTATCTGGGCCAGGTACTTTTTTGTCTGGGGGGAATAATTTTAGCTAGTGTGCTAGTTTCTTTGATAATTATATCACTGTTCAAAATGTTTTTGCTTAAGTCAGTTTTAGTAAGTTATATTTTTGTAGGAATTTGTTGAAGTTTTCAAAATTGTTGGCATATCATTTTTGATCATACTTGTATTATTTTTTATATACACTTTATGTGTACTTCCCTTTAATTAATAATATTGCTTATTTTGACTTTTATCTTCTTATTTTGATAAATCTTGAGAAATTTATATTGTTGGTTTTAGCAAGGAACCAACTCTTAGCTTTTTAGTTCTTCTTTATTGTGTTTTTGTTTTCTATTTTGTTGATTTCTGTTTCTATTTTTATTTTCTAATTTCTTCTAATTTCTTTGAGTTTTTTTTGTCCCCTGAATCTCTTAAGAACACTCAACTCACTAATTTTGAGATTTTCTTCCATTCTAATGTAAGTATTTAGCTATAAAATTTCCTCAAAGTACACATTGGCTGCATCCCAGAGATTTTAATATACGGTTTTTTATTGTCAGTTAGTCTTAGGTATTAAATTTTTAAAATTTTGATATTTCCCCTTTAATCCATGAGTTATTTAGCAATACTGCTAAATACTTGGGCATTTTAAATTTATATTTTAAACTTCTGATTTAATTTCATTGATGGTCAGAATTCCCAGTCTGCTTTACATTGGGCTGGCCAAAAAGTTTGCTGGGGTTTTTTCCATAACACTTTATGGAAAAAACCCCAGCAAACTTTTTGGCCAACCCAATACTTAAGATTGAAATTTATTGAGACTTTCTAAATGGCCCAGTACATGATCAGATTTTTGCATATATTCCAGGTGTGCTTGAGAAAAATGTATATTCTGTATTATTTGGAAGAACTCTATGTTAGATGTTATTTAAGTGGGTCACAACTTGTAACTGAGTGGTGCATATTTTCTATATCCTTGCTGATTTTTTTTCCTTTTGATCTATCAATAACTGAAAAAGCCTTGCTAAATTCACCCTTGTTCTATAAAATTTTACCTAATATATATGGGGCTATTTTATGTGCATTTATATTTAAAGTTGCTCTCTTCTTGGTGAATTAAAACTTTAATTATTTTATGGTAACCCTCTCAATCCCTCATAGTACTTGTTGTCTTAGAGTCTAGTTTAATGATACTGATATGCTACATGGCTTTCTTTTGGTTCATATTTGCCTACCCTGCCATTGTCAATCTTTTTTTTTTTTTTTGCAGTATGTGGGCCTCTCACTGTTGTGGCCTCTCCCATTGCGGAGCACAGGCTCCGGACGCGCAGGCTCAGCAGCATGGCTCATGGGCCCAACCACTCTGCAGCATGTGGGATCTTCCCGGACCGGGGCATGAACCCGTATCCCCTGCATTGGCAGGCAGACTCTCAACCACTGCACCACCAGGGAAGTCCTGTCAATCTTTTTTTTTAATTTACAAACTTTGCATATCCTTATTTTTAATGAGTGTCTCTTACAGATAACACATACCTGTATTTAAAATATTCAGTGTGTTAATAATTTGAGTGGTGAGTTTCATCCAAATATATTTATTTTACTTATTGATGTATTTGGACTTAGTTCTGTCTTCTTTGTCTCAAGTTTTCCATATTTGTTAAATCTTTTCTTGCTTTTGAAAAAATTATATCAATATCCCCCCAATAAGACAAGAACTTTCATTCTTAGTTTCTTCCCACCTCTGTCAGCCCCTATCATGTAGTTATTATCTACACTCTTAATTTACACTATTATTGATATTTTTATCTTTTTCTTTTGTCTTAGCTATTTATTTAAGACAATACAAATTCTTTCAGGTTACTTAATCCCTTCTCCTTTAGATATATATCTCTTGCATCATCTCTTGCATTTGTCTTTCTTCTTATTCAAATATTTTATATAAAACCATTTTTATGAGTCTTTGTGGTGAAACATCTGAGGGCTTGTATGCCTGAGAAGTAAAAAAAGTCATGCCTGTATATTTGGATGGCAGTTCAGTTGGTTACAAAATTTCAGGTTTAAAGTTCTTTTCCTTCAATACTTAAAAAATATAATTCTATTGAGTTATTGCATCTATTGTTGTTGTTTGGAAATGTGGTTTCAATCTGAATCTGCTTTTTTTTTTTCCTGGAAACATTTAAAAAACATCTTTTTGGCATTCTTACTTTTCATAATAACATGGATAGGTGTGGGTTTTACCATCTGTCTTAAAAAAATTTTTTTTATCAGCTTAGGGGTTCCTTAAATTTGAGGTTTCTAATCTTTTTCAATTTGGAGGAACTTAGTCTATTATTTTTCAAAATTATTCTTACTCTCCATTTTTATTATTTTTTTATTTCTGGGACTTTTATTATTTATATGTTACCACTTACTTCTAACCTCTATATCACCTCAATTTTCTCTTATATTTTCTGTTTCTTTGACTTTTCTTCTTCCTTCTGGGAGAATTGGTCAACCTTGTCTTTCAAATTGTTACTTTGTTCCTGGGCTATTTCCATTTTGCCCTTTATGTCATCTAGAGGGTTCTTTATTTCAAATATTGCGTTTTTGTACCTATTATTTATATTTTGATGCTTTTGTATGCTTTCTTTTCTGTTTCATGTTGCTAGTATTTTTAAAATTCTTTTTAAAGAGATATGTGAATTAGGCTAGTTTTAAATTCTTGCCTCTGTATCCTAATATTCTGGTGGAATCTTTAATCCTGAATAGTGGTTTTTGTTTTTTTTTTTTTTGAAGAGGCTGTGTTCTTCAATTGTCTTGTTGATTTGGCCTCTGAGATCGTTTTCTCGAAGGGTATCAGCTTTCCTCCAGTGATGCACCAGAGCCAACTGGTGCCAGTTTCTGGAGTTTAGGGAGGAAGGGGGAAATGTGCCCTGGGGGCAGAGCTCCTTACTCCTCTTGAAGTCAGGGCTTTACTGTTGCCTGCAGGGAGAAGCAGCATTAGAAGATGCTCTTTAAATTGTAATCCCCAGCTCTGGGGGATTGGAGGAGGAGGGATGAGGAAGCAACTGCCTAAGGATTTTTTTTTTTTCTTTCTGTACGCGGGCCTCTCACTGTTGTGGCCTCTCCCATTGTGGAGCACAGGCTCCGGACGCTCAGGCTCAGCGGCCGTGGCTCACGGGCCCAGCTGCTATGCGGCATGTGGGATCTTCCCGGACCGGGGCACGAACCCATGTCCCCTGCATCGGCAGGTGGACTCTCAACCACTGCGCCACCAGGGAAGCCCTGCCTAAGGATTTTTAGCCTCAAGTTATATATTTGTTTAGCTCCTCACCCATATTGTACTTCTGCAAGGTCTGATTTTACTCCTGAGGACAAACAGACCATTGCTTGGGGGGAGGAAAAGAACCCCTACCATCCCTTTTCCGTTTTTATCATTTTACAGCTGTTCTTTCTCCACGGAAAAGCCACCTTCTCCTACAGACACACAAGTCCATAAAAGCACCTCTGCTCATCCCAGGGTCTCCACATATCTTCTGCAGTTCCAGGGTTACTTTCATGGAAAGATTCTATATTTGCAATTGACAGAGTCTTGATACCAAACCCATAGGCCACTTTCTCTATGTTGAATGCTCCCTTTTTTCTGTCCCACGCACTTTATTCCAGCTGAGTTAGCCTTCTTCTCTTTTTTTAATTTTTCTTTTATTTTTGGCTGCATTGAGTCTTCGTTGCTGTGCATGTGCTTTCTCTAGTTGTGGCAAGTGGGGGCTACTCTTCGTTGCGGTGTGTGGACTTCTCATTGTGGTGGCTTCTCTTGTTGCAGAACATGGCCTCTAGGCGAGCAGGCTTCAGTAGTTGTGGCACACGGCCTCAGTATCTGTGGCTTGCGGGCTTAGTTGCTCCGCGGCATGTGGGATCTTCCCTGACCAGGGCTCAAACCCGTGTACCCTGCAATGGCAAGTGGATTCTTAACTGCAACAGCACCAGGGAAGTCCCTAGCCTTCTTAAGGATCTCTGCTCTACAGCTTTGGGTGCTACAGCTTTGGGCTTCGCTTAACTGGCTCCACTTGGTTCTTTTTCTCCCCCCCTCATCTTTAGCTTTTCCTTTATCCTGGAAGATCACATTTCACACAACTCATGACTTATCTTATGGAGCTTTTTCCAAATCACAACAATTTTTGATCTAATTTATCCCAGCTTCACCTGAATTTCTGCTCAGTAGGAGACAGAGATAAAGGGGACGGGGGAACAGAATGATTCATCTGTAAATGGAGTTCGACAGCTCCCCTCTGAATACCTATGTCCACCCTGCTCACCGAAGTGACAATCTTATTCCCATTATTCTGCTTCAGAGGAAGAACCATTTTCTTCAAAATCTGGATTTGAGGGGTTTCAGACTCAGGGACACAGGACACAGTGGAAGATAGTGATGAGATTTGGGCTGAAAATAGGAACATTAAATGAATGTTTGAAAAAGTGATGATGAGGCCCCCTACCAGCCTGCTTCCCTTGCCCTCTTCCTAGAACATTGGAAGCCAGAGATGTTTCTTTTACCCTTGGGTAAGAATTCATCCTTGAAGGAACTCTGAGTCCACAGAGAAAACATCTTCAGACACTGACATTTTCTGGAAAGAAAAGTCCACTTTCTACTACTTGATCACTTCCTGAAGTCTACCAGTCAACAAGTTCCACCCTTGCATAGAGAACGAACACTCAGTTTTAAGACTTTCATATTTCCCGTTAGATATGGACCCACAGCTAAGGATCACCACACATTTGAGGACAGCCTTTAATATAAGAGACTGAAATTAGCATTGTCTCTAGAGGAGACACATCTGCAAAGATCAGAAGAAAAAAATAGTTGAATTACAATAACATCCATAGAAAAGAGGAACAATCTGAGAACAAGGAAGAGCTCTTTGAAATAAAAAAAAAAAAAAAAAAAAGAAAGCTGAAACAAAATTTCCAGTAAGATTTTCAGGATAAAGAGAATCTCTTAGAAAGTAATGACAAGACAAAAAGATGAACCACTGAGAGAAAAGATGAGAAAATCAAAGGTTAGGTTTGGGAAGTTCAACATCTTTCTGGAGTTTTAGGAAAAGAAAATAGATAAAGTAGACTGGAGGAATTTTAAAAATACATCCTGCTCGAAAATTTTCTAGAACTGAAGGACATAATTTTCCAATTTGAATAGGTCCATAAGAACCTAGCATAATGATCGAAAAAAAGTGGGTAAAAACTTTCAGAGAGATAGAAAAGGTAACAAAGGATCAGGAATTAAGATTGCACCTGATTTTTCAGTAGCAATGTTTAAAATTAGATAAAAATAGAATAATATTTCAAAAATCTGCAGAAAAATTATTTCAGTAAATATAGAGCTCAAATGATTATACTGAAGGATATGTAAATTACATAAAAGTAAAATCATATCTCCCGGGTGTAGTCCCAAACTGCCTTCTACATTAAAAATATCAGCTTTCTGGGGGTATAATTTATGTACAACAGAATTAGCTAATTTTAAGTCTACTGTTTAATGAATTTTGACCAGTGGTTCTCAACCAGAGGCAATTTTACCCCCCAGGAGATATTTGGCAATGTCTGAAGACATTTTTGGTTGACACAACTTGGGGGATGGGGGGTGCTACTGACATCTAGTGAGATAGAGGGCAGGGATGCTGCTAAACATCCAGGAATGCACAGACCAGCCCTGCACAACAAAAACTACACTGCCAAGAACGTCAGTGGAGCCAGGGTTGACAAAGCCTGGCTTTGAGAATAGCTATGTAATAGTCAGCATAATTATCCTACTGTGCATTTCTCACCTGAGAAAGTTTCTTGTACCCTTTTATAGTCAATTCTCTTTCCCCACATCCTGGACCCTGACAACCACTGATCTACTTCCTATCCCCACAGTTTTACTTTTTCTAGAATTTCATACAAGTGGAATCATACAGTACATAGTCTTTTGGATCCGGTCTTTTTTGTTCAGCATAATGTTTGTGTCATTCATCCATCAGAAATTCATTCTTTTTTATTGCTTTGTAGAGCCCTACTGTATGAGTGTACCACAATTTGTTTGTCTGTTCACCTAAGGAAGGAAAAGTTGGATTGTTTCCACTTTGGGGCAATTATGAATAAGGCTGCTATGAACATTGGTGAATTTGAATTTATGTGGACATGTGTTTTCATTTCCTTTGGGTAAATATATAGGAGTAGAATTGACAGGTCATAGCAAGTATATGCTTAACTTTATAAGAAACTACCAAATTGTTTTCCATGGTTGTACCATTTTACATGCCTATCAGAAATATATGAGTTCCAGTTTTTCCATATGCTTGTCAACACTTAGTCTTGTCAGTCTTTTCAGTCTTTTTAACGTATGCTTCTGTGATGAATAATTTGTTGAGCATCTCTTAATATGCTTATAAACACTTGTATAACTTCTTTTTCTAAAGTGTTTGTTCAAATCTTTCCCTCCTTACAAAAATTAGGTTTTATATATTTATGTTATTTAATTATGAGAATTTTTAATATATTCTGGATGCAATTTTTTTCTCATATGTACATATTGCAAACATTTTCTCCCAGTCTGTGACTTACTTTATTTTCTTAACAATGCCTTTAAAAAGTGGTTTTAATTTTGATAAAGTTCCACTTATTAATTTTTTCTTTTGTGGTTAGTGTTTGTTGTGTCCTGTGTATGAGACCTTTGCTACTCCAAGCTTGCATATATTTTCTCCTGGAAGTTTTATACTGTCATCTTTTACATTTAGGTCTGTGACTTAGCATTTGTCTATGGTTTGAGGTAAAGACCATATGGATATCTGGTTGTTCTAGCACCATTTGTTTGAAAAGACTGTCCTTTTGCCATTGAATTACCTTGTTGTTTTTGTTGAAACTCAATTGATCATTTTTATATGAGTTCATTTCTAGACTCCTTAATCTGTTCCATTGATGTATGTGTCTATCCTTATGCTAATAAATAGTTCACTATCTTGATTACTGTAATTGCTTAGTAAGATTTAAAGTCAAGTAGTGTTAAATCCTCAACATTTTTCTTCTTTTCCAAATCATTTTGATTATTGTAGGTTCTTTGAGTTCCCATATATTTTTTAGAATTTTAGAATCAGTTTGCCAATTTCTACAAAAAAATGCCTGTGTTAAGTCTATGGATCAGTTTGGGGACAATTGACATTTTATCTCTATTGAGTCTTCTTATTCAAGAATAGGTATATTTCTCCATTTATTTATTTGTTTTCTTTTTATTTCTCTCTGCCGTGTTTTTATTTTTCAGCATACACGTCTTTATTCATAGAGGTATTTCATGTTGTTTGTATTGCAAATGGAAGTTTTTTTAAAAATTCATTTCAATTTGTTTATTGCTGGTATATAGAAATATCACTTTTTCCCTAGCTTTAGTGAGATATAATTGACATATAACATTGTGTAAGTTTAAGGTGTACAATGTGATGATTTGATACATGTATATACTATGAAATGTTTACCACAATAAAGTTAGTTAACACATCCTTTACCTCACATAATTACCATTTTGTTGTTGTTGTAATGAGACCATTAAAGCTCTATTCTCATAGCAACATTCAAGTACAGGATACAGTATTGTTAACTACAGTCACTCTGCGGTGTGTTAGGTCCCTGGAAGCAATTCATCTTATACCTGAAAGTTTGTAACCTTTGAACAATGTCTCCCCATTCCACCCCCACCGCCAGCCCACAACAACCACCATTCTACTTTCTGTTTCTATGAGTTTGATGTTTTTAAATTCCTCATATAAGTGACATCATACAGTATTGGTCTTTCTGTGTTTGACTTATTTTCACTTACATAATGCCCTCCAGGTCCATCCATCCATGTTGCTACAAATGGCAAGATTTCCTTCTTTTTTATGTCTAAATAATATTCCATTTTGTCTGTGTGTGTGTGCACATGTGCATGTGTATGTTATATCTATCTATCTATCTATCACATCTTCTTTATCCATTCATCTGCCAGTGGACACTTAGAGTGTTTCCATGTCTTGGCTGTTGTAAATAATGCTGCAATGAACATGGAAGTGTGGATAGCTCTTTGAGGTAATGATTTCATCTTCTTCAGGTATATACCCAGAAGTGGAATTGCTGGATCATATGGTAGTTCCATTTTTAATTTTTAAAGAAACCTAATTTACTTTTTAAAGAAAGTACTGTTTTCCATCTTGCCTGTACCAATTTACATTGTCATTAACAGTGCACCAGAGCCCCCTTTTCTCCACATCCAAATGTTAGCATTTGTTATCTCTTGTCTTTTTGGAATAACCACCATAAAAGGTGTGAGGTAATATATCATTGTGATTTTTTTTTTTTTTTGTGGTATGCAGGCCCTCACTGTTGTGGCCTCTCCCGTTGCAGAGCACAGGCTCCGGACACGCAGGCTCAGTGGCCATGGCTCAGGGGCCCAGCTGCTCCGCGGCATGTAGGATCTTCCCGGACCGGGGCACGGACCCGCGTCCCCGCATCGGCAGGCAGACTCTCAACCACTGCGCCACCAGGGAAGCCCTCATTGTGATTTTGATTTGTATTTCCCTGATGATTAGTGATGTTGAGCACCTTTTCATGTACCTGATGACTATTTGTATGTCTCCTTTGGAAAAAATGTCAATTCAAGTCCTCTGCCCATTTTCAAATAGGATTGTTTGTTTGTTTTTAACTGTTGAGTTGTTTAAGTTCCTTACATATTTTGGATATTAACCCCTTATCAGACATATGCTTTGAAAATATTTCCCCATTCTTTATGCTACCTTTTCATTTTGTTGATTGTTTCTTTTACTGTGTAGAGCTTTTTGGTTTGATGTAGTCCAACTTGTTGATATTTGTTTTTTGCTGCTTTTGCTTTTGGTGTCCTCAGAAAATCATTGCCAAGAGCAAAGTCAAGGAGATTTTCCCCTATGTTTTCTTCTAAGAGTTTTATGGCTTTAGAGTTTATGTTTAAGTTCTTAATCCATTTTGAGTTAATTTTTGTGAATAGCATTAGATACAGGTCTAATTTCATTCTTTGCATTGATATTCAGTTTTCACAGCATTTATTACCATTTATTGAACAGAGTCTCCTTTCCCCATTGAGTATTCTTGGTTCCCTTGTCAAATATTATGCCATATATATGTATTTATTTCTGGTTTATTTCTGGGCTTCTATTATGTTCCACTTATCTTTGTGTCTGTTGTTATGCCAGTGCTATACTGTTTTGATTACTATAGCTTTGTGATACAGTTTGAAATCAGGAAGTAAGATGCCTCTAGCTTTGTTCTTTCTCAAGATCACTTTGGCCATTTGAGATCTTTAGTGGTTCCATACAAATTTTAGGATATTTTTTCTATTTCTGTGAAAAAATGTCTTTTGAATTTTGATAGGGACTATATTGAATCTATAGATGGCCTTGGGTAGCATGGATATTTTAATAATATTATTGGAATAACTCTTTCAATTCATGAACATGGGATATATTTCCATTTATTTATGTCTTCTTCAATTTCTTTCTTCAAAGTCTTATAGTTTTTGGCATATAGATCTTCCACTTCCTTGGTTAAGTTTATTCTTAAGTATTTTATTGTATTTGATGTTATTGCAAATGGAATTATTTATATCTGTTTCAGATAGATCATTGTTAGTAATACTACTGATTTTTTTCTTTCTTTTTTTTTTTTTTTCTTTTTGCCATGTCATGTGGCTTGCAGGATCTTAGTTCCCTGACCAGGGACTGAACCTGGGCCCATGGCAGTGAAAGCACCAAGTCCTAACCACTGGACTGCCAAGGAATTCCCTGATCTTTAAGTACTGACTCTGTGTTTTGCAACTTTGCAACTAATCATTCTAGTGGTTTTTTCATATTTCCTTAGGATTTTCTATGTAGACAGTCATGTCTGCAAATTACATTTTTCTTCTTTTCTAATCTGTATGACTTGTATTTCTTTTTCTTGCCTTGTTGCATTGGCTATGGCTTCCAGTTCAATGTTGAAAAGGAGTGAATGTCCTTTCTGTGTTCCTGATCTTAGTGGGAAAACAGTCTTTCACTATTAAGTATGATGTTAACTCTAAGTTTTTGTAGATACCCTTTATCAGAGTGGAGAATTTCCTGCTTGCTAAGAGTTTTTATCTTGAATGAGTGTTAAATTTGGTCAAATGCTTTTTCCGTTATCTATTGAGATGATCATATGGTTTATCTTTTATTTTGTTAATGTGATGAATTACACTGATTGATTTTCAAATGTAAAACTAACTTTGGAGTCCTGTATAAGTCCCACTTGAACATGATGTCTTACACTTAAAAAATATTGTTTGGTTTGTATTGTTTGGTTTGCCAGTATTTTATTAAGAATTTTTGCCTTTAAGTTCATGAAGAATATTAGCCATAGTTTTATTTTAGTTTACTTTATCTGGTACCTTTTAGTTTACTTTATGAGGCTGATGTCATAAAATGAGATGGAAATTTTCCTCCTCCTCTATTTTCTGAAAGTATTTGTATAGGATTTGTATTATTTCTTTCTTAAATATTTGATGGAATTTGTGGAGAAGCCATTTAGATCTGGCTATGTAGTTTTGTGAAGGTTTTAAATTACAATTTCATTTCTTTAATAGGTATGGGTTTATTCTTACTTTTTAATTTATTCTCATGCCAGTTTTAGTAAACTGTATCTTTTAAGAATGTGGGGGCTTCCCTGGTGGTGCAGTGGTTAAGAATCCGCCTGCCAATGCAGGGGACACATGTTCAATCCCTGGTCCAGGAAGATCCCACATGCCGCGGAGCAACTAAGCCTGTGCGCCACAACTGCTGAGCCTGTGCTCTAGAGCCCACGAGCCACAACTACTGAAGCCCACGCACCTAGAGCCTGTGCTCTGCAACAAGAGAAGCCACCGCAATGAGAAGCCCACGCACCGCAACAAAGAGTAGCCCCCGCTCACCGCAGCTAGAGAAAGCCCGCACGCAGCAATGAAGACCCAACGCAGCCAAAAATAAATAAATACAATAAATAAATTTTTAAAAAAAGAATGTGACCGATCTGTCAATTTTTTGACATATCCTTGTCATACTCTTTCCTTATTACTTTTTTTTTAATATTCCTAGGATCTATGATGTTGTTTCCTCTTCGATTCCTGATAGCCCTACAAGGCCAGTATGACTTTGGATAGGATCTTCACTTTGTAGCTGAGTTTAGGATGAAAGATTTGCTCAAGGTCACACTGGTGCTAAGTGCCAGAGGGTGGACTCCAAACTCATTACTTCTACTAATAAGTCCATAATATACATAGTCACATCACAAAACAATTTTAAGCATGTTGATTTATTTACCTGCATATATTCATAACCATAACCCAATTACTTGAATGGTAGGCAGTAGGATGGAACACATATTGACTTATAGGTTTGAATAAACGGTACCACAATTACCTGCTGCATGACTTCGGGAACGTTAATTTATCTGAGCCTCATTTTCTTTACCTGAAACAGGATATTCCTTCCTTCCTCATAGGGTTGTTCTTAAGAGTTAACACATGTAAAATGCTTTTAACAGTACCTGGATTTTGCTTAATGGTATGATCACTTTCGTTAACTATACTAATCCCTGTGAGATTATTTAATGATTCACGCTTTCTATTTTTTTTGTATATGGGAACAGTAATATTGTCTGACTATCGAAATGACGATATTAAGTTTTCCTAGTGGACTGCTCAGTTTCAAAAATGAAGCATGCATAGGTGAACGTCAAAGTTAACTGAAATTACTTTAAAAATTAATTTACTTTTGGAGATCATCTTTCCAGTAACATGAATCTTCTGGCAGGCAGGCTACATCTGTATAAATCCTATTTTGTAAAATAGTGTATATGCAGAGAAAAACGTGGATAAATCTGACAGTTAACGGTGGTCATCTCTGAGGGTTGGGATAATGGTGGAGGCCATTCATCTACTTATTTATATTTTTAGTGCTTTTAAAAAAATGAGACGATACTACTTTTATAATCTGAAAAAAGAATATGATTGAAAAATAATTATATGAAAAATAAGCCTTTTTATCAAAAAGTTTGACATGACTTTGCTCCATGCTGCCTCCTCACTCACAGTCATTTCTTCCTAAATGCTCTGAAATCTTCCTCGCATTGACATCAGCTGAGAGGTCTCTAGATCTGGAATTTCTGTAAGCACCAATGAACCACTTGTGTCCTAGAATTTGCACCTGGTTTCCATGTAGCTGGGGTGTTCCTTAGTTCTCTCCAGGCCTGGTGGTCAAAACATTTTAGGATGAGAGAAAATGTGCTCACTTTAAAGGAAAGATTTCGCTGCCAGTCTTGCCAGCCGTGAATACAACCTGCGGAGGACATCACTGCTGTCAAAACTGTTTTAATTGAACGTATTTATAAAGAGAGATTCAAAAGGGACTTGGGCTGTTATCTCACACCCCAAGATGGCATTCGAGCTTTGCTTTTTAATTATTCCTAGAGTTATTTCTAAAACCGATGCTGCACTCAGTTTTAACCTTTTTGTCCCTCGCTGGCCCTTCCGGGTCTGTCCAAGGCACCCTTCCTCAATTCCTTCTCTCCACGTTTTCCCTTTTTCCGTTCTTTCTAGAGCTCCTGCTTCTTCCCGGAGCTGGGAGGGGGTGGGGAGAGGCCGGCTTTGGCCCCAACAGCTGCAGGAGCGGCTTGGCTTCCTGCGTCCCCAGGCCGCCTGCTTCTTCCGAGGGCTCTCCGAGTTTGGTGTCCAGCAGCTGCCAGGAGGGCCCCAGAGTTTCAAATGCTTTCAGATCTCACCTTATTACAGTCTTAAAAATGTCATCATTCTCCAAGTTGACAAGCTCTCTACCTAGGACGATGTCTAGGGAATGTTAGTTCTGTCTAGATGCTCCCTCTGTGACTGGTGGGTCCTTGCAAATGTAAATAAAAGCAATGCAGGCACCTATGCCTCACAAGGTGTTGCGCTAACACCAGCACCGCTGCCCCCTGCGCGAGTGTTTGGCTTTTGGTTGTTGGGGAACTGAACAGGTAGCAGGCTGTGCTCTGGTGGCAGAGCGCGGACACCCCGCCCCCACCCTCTGGGGAGCCTGTTGCCTCCATGGGGAGTTTATGAGCACTTACTGTCTGTATTCAGGTTTACGACATACACGCAGCATTTCATTCTCCACCTTTGTGCTGGCTTGAGTGCGACACTTCAGAAGAAATGACTTCTGGGATGACTGCCCTTTGGAAAGAGTTGAGAAGAGTTCAGAAAAGGATGTCATGTCAAAAAGGGCCATGTTCTGACCAAAGGGGAAAGTTGATGAGATTATCCCATGACTCAGATTCCAGGGAATTAGCTGAGGGTTTCTGATGGGTTCTGCCTTGTAGATGTGGATGGTGACAAATCCTGTTCTCAAGTCTTCCAGGCCAAGATCAGAGTAAGACTGTGTGTGTGTGTGTGTTTGGCATTTGACCCCATTCAAAGTTGCTTTCTGAGAGGTGTGGCCGTATGTAAAGGGACTCTTGTGATGTGGCTCAGGTTTTATTTTTATTTTTTTTTTTTTTGTGGTACACGGGCCTCTCACTGTTGTGGCATCTCCCGTTGCGGAGCAGAGGCTCTGGACACGCAGGCACAGCGGCCATGGCTCATGGGCCCAGCCACTCCGCGGCATGTGGGATCTTCCCAGACCGGGGCACGAACCCGTGTCCCCTGCATCGGCAGGCGGACTCTCAACCACTGCGCCACCAGGGAAGTCCTGTGGCTCAGGTTTTAATGCTTATAACCAAGCTGTCAATTGGCCACCTCTCTGGAGCATGTGGTTCTCCTCTCAACCAGCAGCCCGAGTCCTTACCCTCAGGCAGAGGCATGGAACCCTGTCTTAAGAACACAGTGTCTGGAGCCAGACAGCCTGGAGATGGACGTTCAGTTCTGTCATACACCAGCAATGACATTTAACCCATTCGTTCCTCTGTCTTTCCATCTATAAAATGGGTATAATAATAGTACCTCCCACAGGGTGGTTGTGAAATTGAGTGAAACAAAGACCTGGCTCTGTCCTGTGGGTGGTACTGTCAGTGACCCTCCTGAGTGGGTCCCCAACAAGGTCCTCCTGCTCGTGGTCACTTGAGCCAATAGAACGAGAGGGAGTTTGGTTCAGAACAAAGGAAAATGTTATCCTCTGATCAGAGAATCAAGAGGGGCCAGCTGGCTCTGCACACACGCTCTCCTGCCCGGTGCTGGAAGGGGCTGCTTTATAGGGATCTGGGGAGGGGAGGGGCGGGGCTCTCAGGGGCGGGGCTCTCAGGGGCGGGGCTCTCAGGGGCGGGGCTCTCAGGGGTGGGCGCAGGTGCAGGCGCAGGCGCAGCATCTCTGCAGACGACCCTGCCCCCCACCCGCCGCCATCTTGAATCCCGTTGTCTCAGGCGGCCCTTCTCACCGCTGCCGGGCGCCGGGGTGTCCAAGCCGCCGTTTTCCACCAGGAACCCTGGTCTGAGGCGCCGGACGCGCGGCCTGTGCACGCGGCCCGCTGCGAGCCAGTGAAGCTACACTGAACAGAGAGGGAAGCAAGGTTAGACTTAATTTTATTACCAGATTCTGTCTTCATTTCCCGCGAATTGTTGACGAGCGTTGCTGGCACAGGCCCCTCCTCTGCCGCCTGTCCTGCGCCTTGGCGGTGAGGCCCTCTCCGGCGGCGCCTCCGGCAGAGCGCAGGCGCTGTGACCCAGGGCAGGAGCAGAGCTTGTCCTCAGCCGCCACTGGGTGTGCGTGGCTGTCCCCAGGCCTCGACCCTGGCCGACTGTTCACATCCCTGAGGGGCCCTCTTTCCTCTAACCACCCGGGGACGAAGGACACCAGACAGTTTACGGGCCGTGGCCCACGTATTAGCAAGAGAACAGGGGTCCTGAAAGTGCGGGCACCTGGGTCCCGGGCCCTGGCGTGAGGCTCCTGCTTGCACCGGGGTCAATTTTCGGGCACAGAAGCGTCCGGTCGGGGAGGGGCCGTCCCCGAGCGGTCAGGGGCCGCGGCCCCGGGGGCTGTCTGTGGCGGTCGGAGCTCGGGGCCCCTTCCGTCCAGTGTGGCTGCTGGGCAGGACCGTAAGGGTCACGGGGCGGGCGCTGGGCTTGCGGCCAGTGGTTTTCCAGGGGTAGGTGCCCCCCGCTCCTGGCGGGAAGGGGTGGGGGCCGGGTGCTGGCTGTGGGCAGCACCTGGTCGCCTTACCCGGGAGGGCGGTCTTAGTCCCCGTCAGCTGGCGGCCGCGCTTGAGTTGTTCCATTTCCAGGGGGCTGAGGTGGCCCTTCTCGGGGGCTTGGAGGCGTGGGTCTACCAGCCGTGAATTCACACGCGCTTAACCTTGACTCGTTCCCTGGGGCCACCGCACGAGGCTCCGGGCGATGGGAAGCAGCTCGGTCCACTTTTCTTGAGTGTCCTGACAGCGCTCGGCTCAGGCTCGTTCCGAGGTCTGATGGGTTCTCTCAGCTTTCCCCGACGACAGGGGGTCTCCAGGCTAAGAGCAAGGTCCCTCTTAATGTCCAGGGCACTTGTTATCCCCTCTGTCACCTGAGACACAGACGCTGGACCCTTGTTACCTTGTAGGGATCCTGGGAGCCCATCCTGGGGATTCTTTCTTTCAGCAGCGCCTTAGCCGCTGTGGCTGCCGTTTGGGTTCCGGCAGTGAGTGCTTCCGGCCACCCCGAAAACGTGTCCACCAGCACCAAGAGATGCCTGGAATTGCCCGGTGGTCTTGGCACGGCAGTGAAGTCGCCCTGCCGCTCTTCTTCAGGATATGTCCCTCTGGCCTGGACGGGCTTTATCCGCGGGCCTCGGGGAGCTCTGGTGATGGTGGGGCTCGTTGTGCAGAGGGGGCAGTTCTCAGCCATCCGACTCCACGCCGCCGGGAGTTACCGTGACCTCAGCTAACCCGTTATCCAGGGCTTCCCTCCCGTGGTGAGCGCCTTGATGCGCCTCTCTGGTGGCCGACAAGCTGCAGTTTGGGGAAACTAGTGTCCGTGCTCATTCACGAGCCACCCGTGGCCTTCTAGCTCTCATTTTTAGGTTCGGTCTAATTCTTCCTCCGTGTAGACTAGGGGATAATTGGATGGATCTGGCCTTCGAGGTATGACGGGTAGTTGCCAAGTTCCTGGTCCTAGGGCTGCCCTCTGGCAGTCGCGTCCACCTCGTGGTTTCCCTTTATTACCTCTGCACCCCTCTTGGGGACCCCTGCAATGAATCACTGCCACTTTTGGGGACGCTGTACTGCTTCTGAGAGCTTCAGTATGCTTAAGCCATGTTTCACGTGTTCGTTCTGTGCAGTAAGCATCCCTCTCCGTCCAGGTAGCCCTGTGTGTGTGTGTGTGTCGGATGGCATATGCCCACCGAGAGTCTGTGTAAAATTCGAGATCTTCCCTGTCCCAAGTTCTAAGGCTCAGGTGAGGGCTACCAGCTCTGCCTTTGGGGCAGAAGTCCCTGGGGGGAGGCTTCTTGCATCTGTGACTTGGGTCTGGGAGGTCACTGCGCATCCCACTAGCCTCTTTCCCTCCCTCGTAAAACTGCTCCCGCCTGTGAGCCGTTCCCCTTCGGCGCTTGGGAAAGGCTCGCTTCCTGCCTCGGGGTGACTGGACTAGATCTTGTCTGTGGTTTCTATACAGCCATGCTCTAGGGTCCCCTGTGCTCCAGGGTTTCTGTGGGTAGCAGGGTGGCAGGATTTAGCGTGTGACAGGTGTTTTTAGTAGCCACTAGGTTGTCTTAAAGCATAGCCTGGACTTGAATCGACCTTTGGGGGCTAGCCATTCAGTTCCCACGGAGCTGGGGTCCACACCGTGGTCGGCTGGCCGCATGGCAACCTTTCAGAGCCGTAGCGGCTGCTACGGAGGCAAGGGGGCCACCCCTGAGCGCCTTGATCTGATTGCCCGAGTCGGGGGTCATGGTTTCTGAGCCAGTACCCCAAGGGCGATGCCCCTTCTCTCACGAATGGAAAGGTCCTCCCGCCCAGAGGACACGGAGGTGCCGGCACACGCTCTCCGGCCAGGCAGGCGCTCGGCAGGGCTGCCTTGCGGGGTCTCCTCAGGGGCAGGGGCGGGGCTCCCGCAGGGCAGGCGTGGCGTCGCTGCGCGCGGCCCCTGCTGCCAGGGGGCAGCGCCGTGGCCTGGGGGCTTCTGCGCACGCCCCGGAGCTGAGGTGTGGGCGCCGCCCTTCCGCTCGAGGAACCCGGGTCTGAAGGGCCAGGTGCAAGGCCTCTGCTCGTGACCCCTGTGAGCCAGTGAAGCTACGCTGAGCACAAAGGAGAAGGAAGAAGGTTAGACTTCCTTTTATTACCCGGAGTCTATTTTCATTTCCGGGGAACTGTTAATGGGCTTTGCTGGCAACAGTGGTACAAGGGAGGTGCAGTGAAAGCAGGGCTGCTTTTTGTTGCGGCTGCTTGTTAGTGATGGGCAATTTTCAGCCCCCTGCCGAAGTCCAGTAAGAACAGTGATCTTGGAGAATAACGGTAACAGCAACTGCCAGCATTTATGGGGCGCCTGCTACGTGCACGGCCACCCTGGAGGGGAGGCCCCCGGCACCTGTGTGCCCCCATCACTCTGCTCTAGCGCCGGGGCCGGGTCAGTGAGATGAGCCCAAGGCTGCCTCCGGAGCGGACGGTTCGTTCACCCGCTGGGATGCAGGCTTATGTCCTCAGCCTTTATGGAAGGTCAGCACGAGGAACAGCCACGTGGTAAACACTGTTATTGAATCCGGTGCATTTCATTGTCCAGCAGCCTTTATAGAAATCATCTGTCACGAATTGCCTCAGAGCGAAGAAAAACGTTGTCTCTCTTGATGTTTCCTTCTGTGAGACGGGCACCTGGGCTTCACACCTGGAGACTCTGATCCTGTAAGTTTGGGTAGGGTCAGATAACGGTGTTTTTAAAATGCTCCCTCCCCCGCCCCCCATGGATCCGCAGCACAGCCGGGGTTAGGAACCCCTAGTGGGGCTCTTCACCCTTCCCCGCGTGCCCTGATGGTTTGGCATCGTGGAGCTAAGGTTTGTGGTCAGTTACAGCTCCCTGCTGTCGGCTCAGTGCTTGTGCCTCCACAGTTCACCCGTTGAAGCCTGGCGCCCAATGCAATGGTGTTAGGAGGGGGGCCTTTGGGAGGTGATTAGGTCATGAGGGTAGAGCCCCCGTGAATGGGATTAGTGTCCTTATAAGAGACCCCAGAAAGCTCCCTCCCTCCGTCCACTAGGTGAGGACACAGTGAGAAGGAAGTGGGCTCTCAGCAGACACTGAATCTGCAGGTGTCTTGAGCTTGGACTTCCAGCCTCCAGAACTGTGAGAAATAAATTTCTGTTATTTATAAGCCGCCCAGTCTGTGGTATTCTGTTTTAGCAACCAGAATGGTCGAAGATACCTCCTTTTACTTAGGTTTTCTGATAGAATTTTTACTCCCCTTTCACGCC
The DNA here is from genome assembly GCF_949752795.1 of Hyperoodon ampullatus. Taxonomy (NCBI): domain Eukaryota; kingdom Metazoa; phylum Chordata; class Mammalia; order Artiodactyla; family Ziphiidae; genus Hyperoodon; species Hyperoodon ampullatus. The sequence goes on from NC_136923.1 coordinate 102,688,691, forward strand.
TCATCTCTTGTTCTTTAATTTACCTTCTTTTAATAATTTTATAGTTCACGTATCATTTATTGTAAAAAGCCTCATATCTGTTTTCGGCAAAAAAACAAATTAGTGGGAGGATGAGCGTAATTGTCTGTCTGAAGTTTTCAACAGGTTTTCTTTCAAATTCTCTTCATTCTTTCTATCATGAGTTTGCCTACCTTTGCCATTTTAGGGTAATAGTTTGAAAAACTAAACAATTACAATCATTTGTTTTTAAAAAGCATTAATATGTTCTAAAGGGAGAGTGGCTCACTTTCAAATGTCTTGAGGTGCCGTAACTGTGAAGAGAGACTGTTCTAGGTGCAGGGGTTCAACCCAGAGGTAATGAGATTGGAGAAGCCATAATGAGTTCAGAGGAAGGTGCTGGGATAAGTACAGTCACAGAGGTTGTCAGCCTAGGGTGGGGCCTCTCTCATCTCATGGACCTCCCACCCCATCCCACGGATGTAGCTTTAGGTGCACTCCTGGTTTACAGTAGTCAACATGCAGCAATTATTTCATGTTTGTCAACAGTATGATACAGGACTTCGGTGAAGATGAACTTGGCCTGGGTCCCTGATAACGGCTTTTCCAATCAGCTTCCCTTGCTTTGAAGCGGTCTTCATCCAATAACAAGAGGCGATTTCAAAGGTCATTGCAAGATTGCAAAATAACGAGTCCAGACACGTGTTGTTATATGTGGGATGGTGACTGATTGGGGCTTGGATGAAATGACATTGGCTTCAATCCAGAGCTGGGTCTAGATTCAGAGAGTAATACACATGTGACTGCTTGCAGGCATTTTTCTGGTCTTATTTTCTACATAGAAAAAAAGAGCATGTTTTTTTCATTTAGTGTGAAAAATACTCCAATACCACCAGACTATTAAATTGATTGGATTGATGGAATGGTTTTTAAATTAAGTTTTGAGTAATACTGATAAACTTCTATATTGTTTCCTCAGCTATTATTCTGCATAAGTGATTTCCAACTAAGTTTAACTAGCTTTTCATTCCAGGGGTGATCATAACCCAGCTATTTAATTCAGGCAACCCCTCCCTGTTTTCCAGGAAATCACACTTTTCAAGCACCTGCTCTGTGTACACTTTTGCCCTAGATACTGTCACTGTCCTTTAGGAATTCACTGTTGAATTGGGACAATACATTATGAATACAGTACAGAGAAGAAAATGATGAGCAGTACAAAGCAGTGTAAATTAACTGTGACACTGGAGGTGGAAACACAGGTTGGCAGGAATTCAGAGGCTGGAATAATCACGTGGGTTGGTGAGATCCGGGAAGGCTTCCCCAAAGTGGTGTGAGCTGGTCTATGGGAAAGCAAATCTTTGGATATTCCTGGACAGAACCTCTCCCCTCCAGCCACAGTGGTCTGTGCACCCGTGGAAATGTCTTTCCCTTTTCACCGCCACCTTTGCCAATACCATTCCTCTCTCCTAGAATGTCCAACCTCTTTCTCCACTTAGCGTAATTCTCTGCAAGTTTCTAAACCCAGGTTGTGGGGCTCCTTGAATAGGTGGCTTAGGAATGTGAACTTGCTGTTAATGGGAATCGCTCCCTACTTTTGAGTAGGGTTGTAAAATGATAAGTGTGAACCAAGGCTGAATTCAACCTTGAATTGAGAAGAGAATCATTTCCAAACGTTCAACACAACAGGCTTATGCCTCCTCTTTATTAAAATAATTTCTTTATTGATTAGCCCTTATGTGAGAAGGGAGCTAAAGACAAGGCAACGTTAGCCAGAGCGGGAAATCTAAAGGTCTCTCCAGATTCTAGATCCCAGAGAAAATGTCTGGAGGTATATTTGGTTGTCACGATTTGAGGGGGTGCTACTAGCATCTAGTGGGTGGAGGCCAGGGACACTGCTAGACGTCCTGCAATGCACAGGACACTCTCTCCACAACAAAGAGTTATTTGGACTAAGATGTTAATAGTGCTGAAGTTGAGAAACCTTGCACTGGAGGAAATTAGAAATGACTTACTGACACCCAGTTAAGAGGAGGTTGCTTGGAAAGATTTATCTCAGAGGAAAGAAAAAGTAGCAAATCTGTTCAGCTTACAACATTTTGACCAGAAAATAAAGTCAAAGGAAGACTTCAGCTCATTCATCAGATGCCCTATTGCCAACCCCTTTCTGCCTGTACAGCTGTTTGGTACAGTTCGGTACAGAGCTGACAGTCTGCCTTTGACTACACAGGTATCAATGCCAAACAGATGACTTCAGGGAAAGCACGCCATTGAGTCATTGCCAAGAAGCACCATCATCCCTCCTTGGGCGTGTCAGGCGTTCCCACCTTCCCAGGTGTGAGCAGCTTAGACAATTCTCCCTAGTTTCCTTTTCTCTCTGGAGGAAATGCAACTCGTTTGGCCAACGTTGGGGAGGGACAGAGGCCCATTAGAAATCTTGAGGGGGACCCTGAAAACTTCTGTCTGGATTTTCTTGTCATAGGGTTGTGGTCTTGACTGAACAGAAGCTGTTGATGAACCTTAACTATTGTTGTGCTTGAATACTTTTATTTGGGGGGAACCAGGGATCAGAGGTTGTTTTAACTTTATTTTGATGATTAATGTGTAAAATTTATGTTCATGTTTTAGTAATAGAAATGACTTGCACACTTATATGTCAGTTGTGTTGGTGAGCATGAAAATGAATGAATGAATTAATGAAAATTATTAACTAGTCAACAGTATTTATTGCATGTCAGTTATGTACCGAAACATAAGTATTAGGTACAGTGTCATAGGGATTCATAGCCTGGTCTAGGAGACAGTTCAGTAAAAAGATAATTATAATACAGTGTGCTAAGTGCTGTGGCAGGACAGTTGTATGGCGCTATGGGGGCATGGTGAGAAGTCCCTTAAGCTGAGACCCGAGACTTGAAGGTTAGTAGGACTTAGTGATAAAAAAAGTCTATGGGGGATAAACATTAAGGTCCTACTGTATAGCACAGGGAACTATATTCAGTATCCTGTGATGAGTCATAATGGAAAAGAATACGAAAAAATATATATATCTATAACTGAGTCACTTTGCTGTGCAGTGGAAATTAACATAACATTGTAAATCAACCATACTTCAATACAATTTTTAAAAAGTGTATGGGAGGGCTTCCCTGGTGGTGCAGTGGTTGAGAGTCTGCCTGCCGATGCAGGGGACACAGGTTCGAGCCTGGTCTGGGAGGATCCCACATGCCGCGGAGCAACTGGGCCCGTGAGCCACAACTACTGAGCCTGCGTGTCTGGAGCCTGTGCTCCGCAACAAGAGAGGCCACGATAGTGAGAGGCCTGCGCACTGCGATGAAGAGTGGCCCCCGCTCGCCGCAACTGGAGAAAGCCCTCGCACAGAAACGAAGACCCAACACAGCCAAAAATAAATAAATAAAAAAAACAAACCAATGAACCGACATTAAAAAAAAAAAAAAGTGTATGGGAGAGTGGAGGAGGATGGGGTGGGAGATGTTATTCCACTAAGAGTGGCCAGCATGTGCCAAAGCTCACAAGTTAGAAAAAGCATGGAGTGTTCAGTGAACTTTAAGATGCCCAGCAGAGCTATTTTGAAGATGCAGCTTAGGATTCAGTAACATTTGTAGGTGAGAAGTTCATTCATTGGACGGATTAACCAAGGGCAGTATGTATAGCAGGGAGAGGACAGGACCTGAGAGAAACACAAACGAGAGATGGGCAGAAGAAGAGGAGCCGAGACTCATGCAGTTTGGCCAGAGAAAGTACAAAGATAAGCCGTAGCTGGTAGAAAATATGTGCAGTCCCAATATGTAAAGAACTCTGACAAATCAATATGGAAAAAATTAACCCAATGGATAAATGGACAAAAGAAAGGAAAACGTGTTTCACAAACAAATGAAAGGATCCTCAACCTTGTTGGTCATCTGGGAAATGCTAAATAGAGCCACAAAAGAGATCATTTCTCACCCATGAGATTAGAAAAGTTAGAGAGTCTGACAATACCAAACGTTGGCAAGAATGTGGAGCAATGAGAACTCTGATATCCTGGTGATGGGAACGTAAATTAGTGCAACCGTTGGACAAAAACATTGGCATTAACCTAGTAAATATGATGATGTATGTATGTTACATATTCAAGGGTGCCAGGAGGCATGTGACAGTATGGTTTATAATAACAAAAACTGGAAATAAACAAAATATCTATCAATAGTAGAATAGGAAAAATTTTTTTATCTAGTCACACAATAGAATACTATGGAGCAGTGAAAATGAATAAACGGCAGGTCTGTGTATGTTATGGGTTGAGTTGTTCCCCCATAAAATTCATATGTTGAAGTCCTAACCCCCACTATCTCAGGATGTGACTGTATTTGGGTGTAAAGTCTTTAAAGAAGGAAATGAATAAAATGAGATCATTAGGGTAGGCCTTAATCCAGTGTGACCCATGTCCTTTTAAGAAGAGGAAGTAAGGACACCAATCCATAAAGAAGGAAGACCATGCGAAGACACAGGGAGAAGAAAGCCATCTACAAGCCAAGGAGAGAGGCCTCAGAAGACACCACCCCTGCCAACACCTTGGTCTTGGACATCCAGCCTCCAGGACTCTGAGAAAACAAATTCAGTTGTTTTAAGCTGCCCTGTCTACGGTACTTTCTTATGGCAGCCCTAGCAGACTAATACAATGTGTCAATATTAATGAATCTCAAAAATATAAGGTTGGATGAAATTGCAAGTCACAGAACACTAACAGTGTGATTCCATTTAGGTAAAGATTGAAAAAAAAGAGTAGTTTAGGACCACAGACAGACACACACATAACACATTCTTACATTCTGACACTCCTTTAAAAGATGGAGCTTAATTCCCCTCTCCTTGAATGTGGGCTGAACCCAGTGGCTCACTTCTAATGAATAGAAAAGCATAAGTGATAGTGTGTGACTTTTGATACTAGGTCATGAAAGGCAGCGTGGCTTCCTTCATGCCCTTGCCTGGATCACTTGCTCTGGGGGGAAGCCAGGTGTCATGACACTCAAGTAGCTCACGTGGCAAGGACCTGATGCCTCTTACCAACAGCCACATGAGTGTGCCATCTTGGAAATGTATCCCCAACCCCAGTGAGGCCTTCAGATGACTGTGGCCCAGGCTGAAGTCTTGGTGGCAACCTCATGAGAGATCTGGATCCACGACCACCCGACAAAGCTGCTCCCAAATTTGTGACCACGAAACCTGTGAAGTAATAAATGCGTATTTTTTAAGCTGCTAAGTTTTGGGATAATTTGTTACACAGCAATAGATAACTAATACATTACACTATAGAGAAAAAGCAAGAGAATGATCAACGTAAATTTCAGGATAATGGTAACCTCTTGGGTGGAGGTAAGAAAATGCAATTAGGCAGGGGAACATGCACACTTCAAAGATACTGGTAATGTTTTTGTTTATTTATTTTTAATTTGGGTATCAAGCACCTGTGTATGCCTCTTGTTATTTTTTAAAAACTGTATAGATCTGTGTTATATACAAACATACATGTCTTTGGTGTATGGGAGCTATTTTATTAAAACAAACAAAAAACCCAAATAATTGTGGCCAGAGAAATAGAAAGAAAGCCAAGTGTTAGGCTTCATGGCAGCTAAGAAATGAATGCAGACACAGAGAGCAGGTACTGGTGCTCAAGGAGCACGGCTGACCAGAGAAACCCAGGAGGGTGGCCAGACCGCACTGAGTCTGCAGACTGTAGGTGTGTAATACCAGCCACCTGACAGGCTGAGTGGCTTCCCTGCAGCCATGCCCAGCATCCCACACTAAGCCTGCAGAACACACACCATAAATAGCCCTGAAGAGCAAAGTCCTGTCCTTGCTGTCACACCCCAGCTTGTGTCAGATCTTCCATATAGTTCCCATAGTCTGTCCTTCCCTCTGTGCTCAGCTGGGTAGATAACTCCTTTTCTTGTGCCTTTACCAAAATAACAACACCAACTGTTAACACTTACAGCACTTACCATGTGCCAGAAGCACCGTATTAATGGTTCTCATGCATAACTTCATTTTATCTTTACCACCACCCTGTGGAGTAAGTACTCTTATTATCCCTATTTTACGAAAGAGGTTACACAGTAGTCATAGTGGGGCCAGGAGCTGTTTAACTCTAAAACGCCAGGGCACAACCAACACTCCACACCGCTTGTTAAGTGAGGGGTACGTACAGAGATCCCAGCCCGTGCTCCCATTGATGGCAGTGTTGAAACCCTCGCCTCCAGCATGATGGTATTTGAAGGTGGAGCCTTTGGGGGCTGATTACAATTAGATGAGGTCATGAGGCAGAGCCCTGGGAATGGGATTAGTGTCCTTATAAGCATCGCCAGAGAGGGTGCTTCCCCTTTTTGCTTTCTGCCGTGTCAGGACACGACCAGAAGATGGCCGCCTGCACCCTGGAAGAGGGCACCCTGATCTCGGACTTCCAACCTCCAAAACTTTGAGAAATCTCTGTTATTTATAAGCCACCCAGTCTATGGTACTTTGTTTTAGCAGCCCGAAGGGACTGAGACAGCCCATACCACCTGGGATCCCTTTCCAGTTTTATGCACATCTGTTCCCACATTGTTTTCAGTCCCGAGGGCCAGCACCTGTGTCTCTGTCACATGCATTGTCACAGGGCTGCCCCCAGCCTGCCAGATTCTGCTCTGTCTGCACTCACAGAGAGACAGAAGTGACTGGAAATTTGTGCTGTCCCAAGGGCAGCCTGAGGCCAATGACAAATGGGTGTGTGGGTATAAACAGCCCAGGTCCTTGGAGCTCCTCACGTGGGATCAAGCCAGAGGTGCCCTCTGTGGGCCTTTGTGCATGTGGCAGGCGGCAGTTTCAAAGATGACCACAGTGGTACCTCCCACCCACATGCTCTTCTGCAATGTGACCTTGCCTTAGGCCCATTGATGCTTGGAGATAATTCCCCTCCTCTTGCATCTGGGCTGGGCTCAGTGATTGCTTGTAACCAGTAGAGTGCAGCTGAATCAGTAGAACTTTGCTGCTGACTTCTGCACCAGGTCAGAAAAAGCCTTGCAGCTTTGGCCCTGTTCTCTTGCAAGTCTTCTTCTCCAACACTTTGCCTCTTGCAAGGCTTGCTCTTGAAACCCAGCAGCCATGCTGTGAGAAGCCCAAAGCCACAGGGAAGGCCACATGTAGACCCACTGGTTTGACTCATCCCAGCTCAGTCATACTTGCAAGTCAGGAAGCTTCTAGATGGTTCCAGTCCCTATTTATTGAGCCATCCAGCCTTCGAGTGTTCCCAGCTAAGGCCCTAGACACGACGGGACAGAAGCAAGCTGTCCCATTTGCTGTGTTCAGATTCCTGACCCGCAGAACCTGTGGGCATAATGAAAAGGGCAGTTGATGTCCACCACTAGGTTGGGATGGTTTGTCACGCAGCAGCGGGAAACTGCAGCACTGACTATTGCATCCTTGCTTGGCTTTCTTCCTTTCCTGGTCTCCTACCAACATCTTCTGGAAACACAGCCCAGTAAACCCCTTTCATACTCATTTATGTCTCAAGACCTGCTTCAGGGGAACCTGCCCTAAGACACCCCATAGCCTCACCTAGCCTGGACATCGGGGCTGGAAAAAGGAGTCACCAGGAACTTGAAGGAAGAGCACAGACACATCGGCCCTTCATGTCACCACTGAGGGAGTCTTACCTAGAAAACAAACACCTGGGTGCGTCCTCGGCCCTGAGTCAGTAGGTTGGAGTCTCCGGTAAGAGCGTGAGCGTATCTGGTTATGGATTCAAGGGACAGAGAGGAGCCAGGACTGAGAAGGTGGAGGACAGGGCAGGGGGCTGGTAAGAGCCGAGCTGGGCACCTGGACGGAAATGGTTGGTCCAGACAGGACGTGTGGGAAGGGTTCCACCACGAGGCTGGTGTCCAGGTGAGACCAGGTGAGGCAGAAAGAGGTTCATAAACCTGGAGAACAAAAAAAACCCAGAGACAAGCACCAGGGGACAGCCCAAGGTAGATAGTCAGAAATCTGACAAAGCCAGTTGGAGTGGATAAAACATGGCACAGACACGGGGGCCCCCGTGCCCCTCGGAAGCCTTGTTGGATGAGGTAGCATTTTCTCCTGGCTAAAGTCTTCTCAGTGGTTCCTGTGGAAGTGACTCCTGGCATAGCCAGGCTGGTCTTCATGGCACACATGCTGGGGGTCACCAGCTGGGAGTGTGGACTTGGGCTGGCAGCCACTCCCCTAGCTGGTCTGCGAGCACAGATGTGGCCTGGGGCACTGGAGCACCGAGGTAAATATAGTCAGAAGACTTGGCACATGGGAAGTAGCTGGCAGGCAGGGCGCTGTGGCCTGCCCTGCAGAGTGCCAGGGAAATTGGTGAAGGGGAAAAGCTTACTTATTTTTTGCAGGAAAGATGAACAAACAGAGAAGAGAAGTCAGGGCAATGCAGTGGGGCCAGAGGCCTTGAGGTTGCTTTCCAGCCAGGGTTTTCATCTGGGAAGAGAGCTGATTCACAGGCTGTCGTGCAGCCTCCAGGCCTCCTCGCCCCATGCACTTGAACTTCAGGGGGCATGCCCTCCTGGACCCAGCCAGGGGTGGGGCTGTGCCAGAGCACTCCACCAGCAGTGCGCAGACTTTCCAGGGCGGGAGACGCAGGAATGAGTGATTTAATAGCCCGCCTAAAAACGGTAATAAATTGGGTTTTTAAGGGTTACACAGGCATAAAATAATTCAAAAAGAATCTACAGTAAAAAATAAATCTCCATCTCACCCCAACTCCTAGACCAGTTGTCTACCAACGACTGTCCTCAGTTTCTCATGCATCTTCTGAGATATTCTGTGCACACAGAAGCATGTATGCTTGTGAGGCCGTGCCCTTGCTTGCCAGTTTTCACACGTTTGACTGTGTACCACATCCAGTGGTGTGCTGTAGCCGGCCCTATCAGCTCATAGGAGACCACTGTTCAATTTTCAGGAGTTTGGTGCACTGGTTGTCAAGCACAGCCATTATTAAAAATTAAAATATATGACCTTATTATTAAATAAGTCCTATTAAAACAAATACCCCAAACTCACAGCTTCCTAATTATTTTACTACATGTTTCTGTTATCTATTTTATGTTCCCGAGGTCATTTACACCTGTCGTATCTGTAGAGTGGAAATACTACACGTCGTGTGCTGTTTATTTACACCCCTTCCCAACTCTGCGTTCAGTGAGAGTGTGTGGCTTGGAATTGGTCATGGTGGGAATATTTACACCCTGGAAATCAGCAAACACTACAGATGAGAGCGAGTTTTATTGTTCTGCTGATTATCTAGACCAGGGGTCTGCACACTTTCTCTGTGAAGGGCCAGATAGTAAATATCTGAGGGTTTGCAGCTACATGGCCTTCTGTTGCAGCTACTCAGCTCTGCCATTGAAGCACAGAAGCAGCCTTAGATGATACGTAGATGAATGGATGTCCAAATTGCATTTACAGACCAGATGGCCGGCCAGATTTGACTCAAGGGCTGCCCTTTGCTGACTCCTGTTCTAGACTTCGGACAGTGGTGGGGAAAACGATAACAACACAGATTCAATGTAGAAGCATTGTGTCTGACTCTTATGTTTTGAAGAGTACCGAAAGGTGAGGAAATACTCTTCGATATTCAAAAACCGTGACCTGATTCAGCCAAGCAGCCCATGTCACCGATAAGCGGTGAAGTTCCAACATACATACATGTTTTCTGTTCATTTCACTCATGAATAAAAAGAATATCAATCAGTCTTTATGTATGAACACACTCATTGTCAATGATATGAGTGATTTCTTTGATGACTGAATAGTAATCAAGCTTTAATCAGGGTCTGATTTTGTGACATGATTGTTAGTAATAGAATTATAAAACGGACAGAAATAGCAAGTCACATGGATGTTATAGGATGGAATTTACAATAAAGAATATTGTGTATTCTATTATTTATAAATTGTACATTAAAATCTCTTATATTAATAAAATTGATAATTATCATATGTAATATACAGTTTTTTTTACATTAGTATCCGCTCAGCATTGCATATAACTGTTCAGAATCTTACTTTTATTCACAATGTATTATGAAGAATCTTTCATACATTATTTTCAGCAACTATATTCTTTTTTCTTTTTTTTTGGCTGTGCCGTGCGGCTTGCAGGATCTTAGTTCCCTGACCAGGGATTGAACCTGGGCCCACGGCAGTGAAAAGTTTTAACCACTGGACCACCAGGGAATTCCCGCAACTATATTCTTTTTAACAGTTTGTACTGTTTTAGATATGTTCCATATTTGTTTAACCATAGCCCTACTGATGGGTATCTAGACTGGTTGTGAGTCTCACTGTTAGAAGCAGTGCTACAGTGAACATTCTCATGTACAAGCCACTGCACACACAGATACAAATGTATCTGTTGCCTAAATTTTTAGAAGCAGAATCGCTAGGCTAAAGAGTGCATGCATGCATTTATAATTGTGATAGATGATGACAAATTGCTTTTCAGAGAACTTGAACCAGTCACACTCCCACCTAAACTGCAAGAGAATGCCTGTTTCTCTATACCTTTGTCAATGTGGTATATTATCACACTTCTAATTTTGGAAGTCAGATGACGAATTGCTTTTCAGAGAACTTGAACCAGTCACACTCCAACCTAAACTGCAAGAGAATGCCTGTTTCTCTATACCTTTGTCAATATGGTATATTATCACACTTCTGATTTTGGAAAATTTGATGGATGAAAATGGTACCCTATTGAAATTTAACTTGCATTTCATTTGTTATGAGGAAGAGTGAACACTCTTCATATGTTTAAACACCATTTGTATTATCAGCTATGCAAACTCTTTATGGTCTTTGCTCCTTTTTAATTTTTTTTTCATTTTTAGTTTTTTACTAATATCCAAGATCCCTTTCTGGCCTTCCCAACAGAATATGAGCTCCAAGAGGCAGGGAGTTTTAATTGGTTTGAATCCCCAAAAGCTTAGAATGGTGCCTGGCACATAATAGTTACTCATTAAACATTTGTCGATTAATTAATTACTAAGGGATTTAGCCCCTTGTCTGTCATATATGTTGCCATATTCTCTCCCAGCTTGTCATTTGCTCTTTGACTCTGTGGTATTTTTTTCCCTTGAAGGAGTTTTTAATTTTTATACAAGTTTAGAAATCTTTTGTTTTATGCTTTTTGTACCTTTGCATCTTGTTTGGAAAGATTTTCATTTCTAAAAACAAATAAATTCTCCTGTGTTATCTCCTAGGAATTTACAGTTTGATTTTTTTTAACATCTTTATTGGAGTATAATTGCTTTACATTGTTGTGTTAGTTGCTGCTGTATAACAAAGTGAATCAGCTGTATGTATACATATATCCTCATATCCCCTCCCTCTTGTGTCTCCCTCCCTCCCACACTCCCTCCCTATCCCACCCCTCTAGGTGGTCACAAAGCATGGAGCTGATCTCCCTGTGCTATGCGGCTGCTTCCCACTAGCTATCTATTTTACATTTGGTAGTGTATATATTGAAACATCTGGAAATTATGTTAGAACAAGTGATAAAGTCGGCATCAAACTCAATGATTTTTCCATTTGGCTGCCCAGTTGTTCTGACATACTCATTGAAGTATCTTGTTCCCCTGGTGGTTTGAAATTCCACTTTATCATCCACCAAATTCCCATATGTGGGTGGTCTATTTCTAGTCTCTCTATCCCTCCATCTGTGTATTCATGTGCCAGCACCAGGCTGCTTTAATTATTAACGCCTACTCTTTTACATGGTGTTTATAGCGTCTGAGTGATCAAACTCACGTAAATATCACAGTATGATTAACCCATTTTTGGCCTTAGGCCTAAACATGTAGTTTTAAAAAAAATGTATAAAGTGCTTTTGCAGACATTGTCTCACTTGATTTTTACAATACATCTGAAAGGGAGGTAGTGGCGGTGTTTTTATTGTACCATTTTACAGATGAGGAAGCTGAGGCTCAGGTCGGGGGCTTTTTGCCCATGATCATTCACCTAATGGTTTGTGGGATGAAACTCCTGCTCTTTCCTGTAGCAAAATGGTGCTTAATGGAAAGATGCATTGTTAAAATAACAACTAAGACAGAATTACTCTGAGTCCTATAACCAAATCAAGTCAGTGATTTATTTCCACATATTTTCCTTGTTCCTGTATTCACTCCCTTATGCTGTCTTCCTCAGATTTAATGGAGACGCTCAGGTGAGTCAATGTCAGAGAACTTTGAAGAAGATAATGACTCATTTATTAAGAGATTCTTAGCACAGCTCCTGGCATCCAGTAAGTGCTCAATAAGGGACAGCCATATTTACATTCTTATTCTTATTTGTTTGATTAAGAGAATGAGCTTTCAAGTAGGACAGACCTGAGCTCCAATCTTTACTCTTCCATTTATTAGCTGGGTGACCTTGGGCAAGTTACTTAACCTCTCTGAGCCTTGGTGCCCTCATATGTAAAGTGGGCCTTGTGATAAAACCTCGGGTTTTGTGATGATTAAATGAGATAATATACGAAGCCTCTATTAGCACAGCGTCTGGCACATGCTAAACAATCAATGTTAATGGTTTTCTCATTGATTATTTTCTTCTGATGATCCTAAACTTATTTCTCCACCAGTGGGGACATTTCCATATTCTTTTTCCAAGAAAATCAGGGATAGTTAGTTCTTCAGTAATCCGTTATTCATGGACACACTCTTGCATACCTGATGACTCTCTGTTGCCTTATCTGAAAAAATGGAAATAAAAATCAGTGGAGGAAACTCACTTTAATTTAGACTCCACTTATTCTTGCTGGACCCCACTGGATCTGTTTGCCAAGAAAGGGTTTGTGCAATAAATTAATAGCGTACATAAGACTTGGGAAGAGTCTGAAATAATTGAGGGAACGATTTCCAAGCATGCTTAAATATTTGAGTACTCTGAGTACAGTTTGTCTGAGTTCTCTGAACCAACCGTATCCATTTGTTAACTAGTGATTACAGCTGACTGTACAGTTATGGACTGAATGTTTGTGTCCCCCTCAGATTCCTGTGTTGAAGCCATAAGCCCCAATGTGATGGTATTAGGAGGTGAGGCCTTTAGGGGGTAATGAGGGTTAGAAAAAAGTCATGAGGGTGGAGGCCCCACGATGGCATTAGTGCCTTCATAAGAGGAGGAAGAGACACCAGAGCTGGCTCTCACCCTCCCTCTGCCATGGGAGGACACAGTGGGTAGGGGACACCCTGCAACCTGAGAAGTGGGCCCTCACCAGAACAGAATTGTCCAGCACCTACTTTTGGACTTCCCAGCCTCCAGAACTGTAAGAAGTGGGTCTGTTTTTTAAGCTGTGGTATTTTGTTGCTGCAGCTCAAGCAGACTGAGCCATGTTCCAGTCTCTCTCCCCAGCTCAGTGTGTTCTTAAGGATAGGTCACACCGCGTCCATCTGTAAGACCACTATGCCCAGTATGGCGTGCCTGTCCCAGGAGCAAGTAACCTGCCCACGACAGGTGCTCAGAGAGTGTTTGTAGAAATAGCACATAGTCCAAGGACTTTTGCTTGGAGATACTTGGTTATTCTAGATTCAGTGATTTGATTTATCTTTAATAAGTTAAAGATATCTTATTGGACAGTCCTACTCAGGTATCCTGTGGGCCCCTCAAATTCAGCTAAATGCATTATTTCATTCTGTAAAGTCAGATCTCACCCCAGTTTCCTAATTTTTTCCCTCGGCACCATCATTTTTCCAGACTCAAAACTTGGAGTCATTTTTGCTTTCCTCCTTCCCCATCTCCTCTCCATTTATTAAGTTACCAAGCCCACGGTTCCTGCCTTCAAAGCAGCTCTTGTCTCTTTTACCTCCTTAATCCAGTGCCATTCTCTCCACCAGGCCCCTCACCTCATCTCTGCAGTACTGGAATGGTCTTACTTTCTTTAGCAGAAACCCCTTCCAATTCTGTGTTATTTTTATTACCTTTCCTTTCTTCTGAAATATAAAAGTTAAGCAGTCACAAAAGAAATGTATAATGAAAATATATTAATGTCCCTTCATTTCCCCTCAATCCCACTTCCTTAAAGGCAACGGAAGTTAACAATTTGATATGGATCTTTCCATATTTTCCTGTATAGTTAAAAAAAAAAAAGGTCATACAGTACAAATAATCCAATGGAGAGAAGATAGTTCTTTCAAGAAATGGGACTGGAACAACTGAGTATCATGTGGGGAAAATGAACCTCTATCCTTATCTTGTACAGTAGGTGAATGGAAAACTTATAACTTCTAAAAGAAAACACAGGAGAAAAATCTTTGCAACTTGGGGTAGCAGCAGCTTGCTTGAATAGAACACACAAAGCACTAGTCATGAAAGAAATAATTGAAAAGTTGGGCTTTATCGTCAAAGTTAAAAAATTCTGCTCTTCCAAAACACCATTAAGAAAATGAAAACTCAAACATCCAACTTTAAGAAAAAAATTCTCTCTCCATATATATATCTAAGAACTTTTGTTTAGGTATTTAAATAACTCTTACAATTTAACAGTAAGAAGACAACCTAATTGAAAAATAGGCAGAAGACTTAAAAAGACAGTTTACAAAAGATGTACAAATGAGCACATGAGTAGATGCTTATCATTAGTTTTCATGGAAATGCAAACTAAACCACAACGAGATACCATTATACATCTAATTAAATGCTTAAAACAAAAAGGCTGACAATACCAAGTGTTGGCAAGGTTGTGGAGCAACTGGGAACCTTGGTGCTGGTGAGAAATTGTTTGGCATTTCCATATAACGTTAAACAGACACATGTGACAGGGAATATCTCTTGTAAATAGTTACTCAAGAAAAATGAGGGCTTCCCTGGTGGTGCAGTGGTTGAGAATCTGCCTGCCAATGCAGAGGACACGGGTTTGAGCCCTGGTCTGGGAGGATCCCACATGCTGCTGAGCAACTGGGCCCGTGAGCCACAACTACCGAGCCTGCGCGTCTGGAGCCTGTGCTCCGCAACAGGAGAGGCCGTGACAGTGAGAGGCCTGCGCGCTGCGATGAAGAGTGGCTCCCGCTCGCCGCGACTAGAGAAGGCCCTTGCACAGAAACAGAAACGAAGACCCAACACAGCCAAAAATAAATAAATAAATTTATTTTTTAAAAAATGAAAAGAAGTGTTTGTACAAAGGCTTGTATACAGATGTTCATAAGAGCTTCACATAATAGGCAAAAACTGGAAACGACCCAAACATCTATAACAGGTGACTGTGGTCCGTTCCTACGATAGAATCACAATCAGAAATAGAAGGAAGGGGGACTTACCTGGTGGTCCAGTGGTTAAGACTCCACGCTTCCACTGCAGGGGGCACAGGTTTGATCCCTGGTCAGGGAACTAGGTCCCACATGGTGCAACTAAGAGCCTGTATGCTGCAACTAAGAGATCCTGCACACTACGATGAAGATCCCGCATGCCGCAACTAAGACCCGGCACAGCCAAACAAACAAACAAATAAATAAATGAAATAGAAGGGAGGGAATTGCTGGTACAGGCAACAATGTGGATGACCCTCAAAATATGCTGAGCAAAAGAAGCCACACACAAAAGAGTGCACCCTGTATGATTCAATTTGCTTTAGATCCTAAAACAGGCAAGATTAATCTGTAGGGTTAGAAAACAGTCAGTGATTGCATGGGGCTGGTGGAGGGGATGCAGGGCAGAGGGGCACAAAGGAGGGGGGAGTTTGGAGTTCCGTGATTGAGGGGGTTGTGAACGGAGGTTTACATTTGTTAAACTCAGTGAATAGTACACTTAATAGGTATATTTTATTGTATGCCAATTGTAACTCAATAAATTTGTGTGTGTGTGTGTGTGTGTGTGTGTGAGAGAGTGAGATAAGAGCATGCTGTACAGGTTATTCTGCTTGTTTTGCTTAATGATGTGTCATGGACATTGCTCTGGGTCAACACAGAGACCAGCTCATTTTTTTAAAAAATGCATGTATAAGTTTTTAAAAAATGTATGGATGAGTTCTTTTTGATGGACATTTAGAATGTCTCCTTTTTTCTTCCTGACACACGTGGCTGCTGTAAACATCTTTTTGTGTCTGTTCTTATATTCTGGGGCTTTGATTTCTGGAAGGGTAGATTTTCCAAGTCTGCACTGTTGGTTCAAGGGGGCATGGACGTTTTAAACTTTCATAGATGTCATCAAGTACTTTCTGTAACGGAAAGACACTTGCCAGCAAAGTATGAGAATACCTTATCCTGCATCATTACCAGAACTGAATATTATCACTCTTTTTGCCAGTAAAAAATGTTATCTCATTTAAATTTGTGTTTCTCTTGCTACTATAGGTGTTGAACATCCTTTTCTTTTTTTGATACTTAAATTTTATCTTCTACAAATCACTTGTTCATATCCTTTGCCAAATATTCTATGGCGTTGTTTTTCTCTTTAAAAATTTAATTTTCCTATCAGTGCCTTAGCAGAGTTTTTGTGTATTGCCTGTCTTGTTATTAGTAAATTATTTTTGTCACTTTCTCACCTATCTTATAATTTAAGAAACGCAGTGTAGTCATTGAATGAACCTCTCTGAAATAACCCCTGAGGCCTAGCACCCTTTCAAAGTAAAGTCCCTTGGAAATTTATAAACTGATTAAAAGAGTTATCAGAAAAGAAATTTTCACTTTTTGACTTTACATAAATTTCTGATGATTCAGGTATGCCTTCACCTAAAAATGAAAATATACACGCAAGGTTATAAAAATCAAATGCTGTGTTCAGTAGTGTAGTTGCTTAAGTGTAGTTTATTGGTTTCTTTACTAAGAAGACATTGCCACAGGGCACCAATGCTAGATTGGTGTCACTCCCATGTGCTATTCATTAGTAGTAGAATAAAGTCTTAATTATATATACTGAATATTTCTTGTGCTTCTGTAACTCCAAACCCCAGTTAATCCTTTTTCATGTTTGAATTGGAGATTGGTGGGCTCCTGAAACTTCATTAATAGGGGCAGTTTCTTCTCAAAAAGTAGTCACACTCATTACAGAACCTGGCAGTTTCTTTCTCAAGAATGGTCCATCTATAAAAATCCCAATGGGATGCAGCTGCATCCCAAGACTACAAGAAGTAAGTGCTTGAGTTTGGGATGTTTTGTGTACTGAATTAGCCCAGGATTATGAACCATAATCCTCTCTCGTGAGAAGGAGGGTAAGTCTCTCCCTGTCCATTGACTGTTTGCCCGGAAACTCAGGTCCTGGTGCCCAGGCTCAGCTACACAGGTCAGCCCTTGGAAGGTGGAGAATTGCAGCATAAATGACCCCTCACGCCGCCCCCAAGCCTGTGGGGAAGATGGACCCCCTCCCTCCTCAGCCAGAGTGTGGGTCCTAGTGTGGTTTCCCTGCCTCTGGATACACGGCCCTGTGAAGGAGGCCAGCCTGGCACAATGCCTCCACGCCAGGGTCTCTCAGCAAAGAAACCCCAGGTGACAACCTCCAGTTCGTTTTGCGCACCATTCCAGACCAGTCGTTCTAAAGCTTTCTCTTCAGCCACTTCCCTCCCAAACTGTTAGCAGTTTCCCACCATCCTCTGGATTCAGAGCACATGTGCTCCACGGAACTTCATAGCCTGGTCCCCGACCCAACTCCCACTGTGCCCTCCTCGCAGACAGGGCAGCCATCCCAGCCGGTGAGGGCCCGGCCTGCTCCTGCTGAGGGCCTCCTGCCTCCTCTGTCCTGACCCCTTCTCCCTGCCCTTCACGGTCTAGTGCAGGTGCGGCCTGTTCACAGACACCCCAGACCTTCTGGGCTGTGCTGACCTTTCTTGCATCTGAACTCCACTAGACTCTGCCTTAGCGTTTCTCTGGCCTTTGAGTCATGTGCTGTCTTTTGGAAATTACCATTTTATGAGTTTCGTTTTTGTCTTTCTGCTTTAGCACGTGGTGCTTCTCTGTGAATTGCCATTGAATCCTGGAAGGGAACAGAGACTAAGTCTTACATCCTTTCTGTTCCCCTCCTGGTCTTTACTGTTGTAGTAATGCTGAGCCCATAGAAGAAGCTCCATACAGCCCTGTGCCATCAAATCATGTGCTTGTACTTGTTAGCAACCCTACTGAACTTCATGAAGTACTACAATGCAGATTAAGTAATTCGGATCCACTTTCTTCCAGTTGTTCTGAATTCTTGCATTCATTCATCCAGTATTTTTGAGAATTTACTATTTACAAGGTACTGTGCTATGTGTGTAGGGATGTAATGGTAAGATAAAAAAAAGAGAGAGAGAGGGAGGGGGGAAAGAAAGACACAGTGCCTGGCCTCATGTGGCTAAAAGTCCCATGGGGATGACAGGCATCAAAGAACCACACCCAAAGCACAAACCTAGCACAGAGTAAATGCCACAGTGAATGGCCACGTGGCTTTGTGAGAGCCCCGCAGAGGAAATTGGTCCAGTGGGAGCGTGACAGAAGTCTTCCCTCCAGAGTGATCACTGTACCGCATGTTGAGGGAAGCTGGACAGAGGTGGAGATGGATTCCAGCTGGAGGGTTGGTGCTGGAGGAAACAGGCCACGGGGAGTGGAAAGAAGCTGGATGTGACGGTGCAGAGAGAGGCGAGGCCGGGAGATGGATGAGGCTGCATCACAGGGGGAGGCCCACATGCAGGGTTTTTCCAAGTTGTGTTAAGAACACGGATATCAGTGGATGGTTTTAATGGGGAGACTGGAATACCACTGGTGCGGGGGAAGATCACCCCGGCTGCAGCATCAACAGAGGAGGGGAGGCCACCAGGGTGAACGTGAAGAGACCATTCAGGAGGCTGTGCAGAGGTCCAGGTGAGAGACCGTGGTCCCTCGTGTTAGGATGGCAGGAGAGATGGAGAAAGGAAGGCCTCGTTGTTAAGAATTAACAGGGCTTCGTGATGAGCGGGGTCTAGGGGAGAGGGAAAGGGGTACGTGCAGGTGCTGAGGTTCCTGGGGAGCACAGCAGGGTGGACGGTGGTGCCATCCACTGCGATGACACACTGACAGAGGGCCAGACTGGGCGGGCAGGCGATCACGACTCTGGGTTTGGATACGTCAAACTTGAGGTGCTTGTGAGAAATCTGGAGCAGAGATGGCTAATACACAGCCATTTCCCCCTTATTCTTTGAAGAGGAAGTCCTCCTGAATTTCACTGGGCATAGGGCTGCCCAGTTAGAGAAACTGTTTCCCAGTGTTGCTTGCACCTGGGTGTGTCCATACATCTCACTTCCGCCCATGGAAGTGACGCGCACAACTTCTGAGGTCACGCCCTTCAGGGGAGCCCACCTGTTCTCCCCTCACCCTGTTCCCCTGCCTGCTGGCGGGGGTGCGAGTGTGGTGGTGGGGTGGGAGCGACCACCTTGGACCCAGAGCTGGGACGCTCGTGTGGAGGGTGGCAGAACGTCTGTCAGGCCGGGCCTGCCTGTCACCTGGCTGTGATTTGAGCGGGAGCTACGCCTCTGTTAGGACATTGCATTTTGGGGTCTCTGTGTGCCTTACCTCGTACAGTATCCAAGCGGAGATGGCAGGTAGGCATTTGGGCTCAGAGGGCGAGTCTGGAAAAGACGTACGAGTTTGAGAATTCTCAACATGTAGGAATAAGGAAAGCCGGGAGTGTGGAGGAGGCTGTCTGTGGGGGGAGAGGAGAGGCTGGGGGGAGGGGTGGTCAGGGTGGAGCCTCAGGAGTCCACACGCTGAGCTCTGAGCGCTTGGGTTGGCGAGCGTGAACAATCAAAGGAGGCTGAGAGGACTCAGCTGAAGCAGACGTGGGAAGGAGCGGGTCAAGGGTCCAGGAGCAGAAGGGAGGAGGGAGCGCAAGCAGTGGCGTGGAGCTTGACCGGCGTCCGTGAGAGCTTTGGTGGTGCCCGGCCAGCCTCACCCATGACAGCTGGGCAAGTTGTCACACCAAGGGGTTGTTTGCTAATGAAGATTATTATTGCTAATGCAACTCCGTAATAACTGTGCACATCTCTGGCAAGAACACAGAGACATCTAATTACTATTTCTCAATCCAATTTTCATGATAAATTATCCAGAAAGATTAGAAATTGTCAAACTCAGCTTGTTACTTCATATAAAACGCTAAACAAACCTACATGTTTTAGTATCCTACCTCCAGGTTCCAGAAATTCATTGAAATTAAAACAAAAATATTTAAGTTGTGGTTAAAAAATAACACATAACATAGCATTTACCTAACAGGCAGCTGACCACAACTTTGCTATAACTGTTGTGGAGACAGCAACAGGGAAGAATCTATCCTAAAACAGGGTCAACAGTTGATTTAGGGAGGTTCTAACAGGGAGCCTCACTGATCAAATGTCCTTAATTGCAAAGTTGTACCACTGTCTTTCCTGATTCTGAAAGAGACTGGCCAGGAGATGTGAGAAAGGCAGGCAGCACAGATGATCTAATGTGGTCAGCTGTCCCAGTCCCAACCCTGGTCTTGTCCCAGACCTCAGCAGACCACCCTCACTTCCAGCAAATAAGTGGCAAGCCAAGACGGGGATAAACTTCCCTGAATCTAGAGTCCAGTGCTTTTTTGCTACATCACCATACCCGATTTTGGTCTTGCTAAAATAATTTTTAAAAAAATTACCATCTTAGCCTTTTTTTTTTTTTTTTTTGTGGTACGCGGGCCTCTCACTGTCGTGGCCTCTCCCGTTGCGGAGCACAGGCTCAGCGGCCATGGCTCACAGGCCCAGCCACTCCGTGGCATGTGGGATCTTCCCGGACCTGGGCACGAACCTGTGTCCCCTGCATCGGCAGGCGGACTCTCAACCACTGCGCCACCAGGGAAGCCCCATCTTAGCCATTTTTGAGTGCACCGTTCAGTAGTAAGTCCATTCACATTGTTGTGCGACAAGTCTCCAGAGCTTTTTCAGCTTGCACAACTGAAACTATTCCCATTAAACAACTCCCAGTGTTCCCCTCCCCCAGCTCCCAGAAACCACCATTTTACTTTCTGTCTCTATGAATTTGACCATTTTAGGTACCTCACATAAGTGGAATCAGACAGCATTTATCTTTTTGTGACCGGCTTATTTCACTCAGCTTAATGTCCTCAAAGTTCATCCGTGTTGTAGCATTTGCTAAGATTTCCTTCCTTCTTAAGGCTGAATAATATTCCATTGTATGCGTACACTACATTTTGCTTTCACAAATTCATTTTTAAAAAGTCAGCTTTCCAAATTACTGTATCCTTCTGGTAAAGCTTCTTGTTTACCTAGAAAGCACGTAGAAGGGAGATGGCAGATTAGTTACCAACTTTCTCCAAGAAAACGGACCCTCTAAATCAGGGGTGGGCAGACTTTTCCTGTAAGGGGCCAGGGAGTGAATATCTTTGGCTTTGGCGGCCATACAGTCCCTGTCACAGCTACACAATGACTCTCCTCCCAGGGTGTCTGCCTGGCTCCTGCACTTTTGTAGTTGCTGATGTTTTTGTTTACTGTCTGTCTTCCCTGCAAGCCTCGAAGGCAGGGGCTATCCCCTCCCACCCCCCATGAATTTCTAGCACCTGGTACATCAAACCCATGGCAGGGACTTCACATATATTATATGTCCTTGGGGGAAATACGGTGTTTGTTGACTGGCTCGTCCCTGCAGTGTGTCAGGCTCCTTGGGAAGGAGTTTGTTCACACATATTTGCCTAGAGGACAATGTCTAGTCCTTTAAAATACCAGTGTTTGGATGTCAGTGTGCCAGAACCAAAGATGAGAATTTAAGACAGTTTTGATAGCTCTGGGTAATATGAGAGTGAATGGCTTATGTATTATCATGAAAACAAATGTTTTATCCTTCTTCTTTCTGTTCTTACTGACCTCGAAACAGCTGTGTATGGTCATGTTTGTGGATCACTGCACTGGGGCCCTGGCTGGTGGGGCACATGGGCAGATGCTCATCTTTGCAATCTAGGCCCTGTGCCAGCTGTGGCCTACGTCACCTGGAGGGGGTGTCACCTGGAGGGGGCATCTTTTTCTAGTTCATACTAGAACTAGAAAAAGAACTGCGCCACCAGGTGTCTTGTGGGCCAGCTGTGCCTGCACTGACTCTGCTTAGCTCAGAAATTTTCTGGCTTATACATTGGTCTCCTAACCTAGCTTTTCTGCCTCTGAGTTTTCCCTCCTATAATCTTTCCTGCTAGATTAATCTCATCATTCCTGTGCTCAGAAAACTTCAGTGGATTCCTAACATTCTCACGAGGATTTCCTAGCCTTCTCCAGGTCTGGCCCCATCCCACTTGTCACGCCTGACCTGTGGCCACCTCCCACCACACTCGCTGTGCTGGCTTCACCCCAGCTGGACCCTTGCTGGTTTCCCGGCCTCACAGCGCCGGCGGCAGGAGCACTAGCGGCTCACATTTACTGGCTTCTCAGTGTGAGCCAGGTGCTGCACCAGGAGCTTTGCACGCCCTGTCTCACCCGCTTCTCAGAATGGCCCTCTGACATGGGTTCTGCAGGACCCCCTCCTTCGGCCCTGAAATGCTCCACGTGCCTTTTCTCCTCTACCGAGAGCAGCTCCGTGAGACCGAGTCTCTAAAGCCACGTCTGAAGAATCCCAGATCGTCTTACCATCTTTTCCGTCATTCACATGCATTATGTCATTTAACTGTCTCGAGGATTCTGGGAAGTATATTATTATCTTTGTTTTTCAGCTGAAAAAACTTGGAGCTCACAGATGTTACGTAATTTTCTCAAGGGCATGTAGTTAATTACAGGCAGAGCTGTTTCAGAGGCCTCAGCTGGTTTGATACGAAAGGCTGGACTTAAAAAAGACCAGTGGTTCTCAAACCTAATTGCCCATAGGGATCACCAGTCACTGGGAACTAGTTTTAAATGGGCACTAACTCTAGAGATTCTGCCCCAGTTGACCTGGAGGAGGGCCCCGGAATGTGCATTTTCCATATGCAATTCAGGCGATTCTGCTGCGGGTGTTTTGTGGAACATGCTTTGAGAAACCCCCGTGCTAGACTATCCTGTCTCAAGTGATGCGTATTAACCTCTTCTATGCGGCAGTATATGGTCAGTACATTCAGCTGCTTCTGAATCATGCTTACTGGGCTAGCTCATCAGTTATAGAGCAGGATGCCTCCTTTTTATTTGTTGTGGCAGAGGAAATGCGTCCATTTTGTCCCAGAGAGGCCCTGAAATCTTTGAATGTAGATTTAAGAAAAGCAGAGCACAGATCTACTTCACACGGTTTAAAAGAGTAATCTGCGGGGATTCCCTGGTGGTCCAGTGCTTAGGACTCCATGCTTCCACTGCAGGGGACCCGGGTTCGACCACTGGTCGGGGAACTAAGATCCCGCACGTGGCCAAAACAAAGAGTAAAGCTAGTTTAAAAAGAAAATAAATAGTGATCTTCTTCAGAGGGACAGTGCCTCCCACTCTGGTTCTGGAGATGAAAGAAAGAATTCTCTGCAAGAGCGTTGAAAGCATTGGTTATACATTGAGATCCTGCAGCTTGGCCAATGAAAGATCTATAAATGCTTGGAAAATCCGTGATTTTCCTGATAGGTTTAACAGAGTGTGTCATTAAGGGAAATGGCCTTGCCCAATACTGGGATCGAGCACAGAGCATCGAGCCAAAGGGGATTTTTCTCAAGCCTGAAAATTTAATGGAATTCACCCTGCTGGGTTTCAGACTTTCTTGGGACCCATGATCCTTTCATTGTTTCCATTTTTTCCCTTTCGGAATGGGAATGTCTATCCCATGCCGGCCTCCCTGTTGTATTCTGCAAATAGAAACCTTGCCTGGTTTCATAGGTTCATGGAAGAGGAGTTTTGCCCCAGGTTGAATCGTACCCCAAGTCTCGCCCATATCTGATTTAGATGGTATTTAGATGAGACTTTGGACTTAGAGTTAATGCTGGAATGAATTAAGACTTTTGGAGATGCTGGGATGAAGTGAATATACTTTGCATGTGAGAAAGACAGGCATTAACTGTCCAGAGGGTGGACTGTTGATTGTGTCTCCTCCAAATTCACATATTGAAGTCCTAACCCCCAGGATCTCAGAATGTTATCTTATTTGGAAATAGAGTCATTGCAGATGTAATTAGTTAGGATGAGTTCATACTTGAGTAGGGTGGGCCCTAATCCAGTATAACTGGCGTCCTTATAAAAGGGAGGAATTTGAACAAGGACACACACCCACAGAACACCATGTGAAGATGAAGAGAGATTGCAGGGATGCATCTACAGACCAAGGAATGCCAAAGATTGCCAGCAAACCATCAGAAGCTCGGAGAGAGGCATGGAACAGATTCTCCCTTGCAGCCCTCCAGGAGAAACCAACCCTGCCAACACCTTGATCTTGGACTTCTAGCCTCCAGAACTGTGAGACAATGAAATTTCTCTTGTTTAAGCCATCCAGTCTGTGGTACTTTGTGATGGTGGCCCTAGCAAACTAATACAGATTTTGGCATGATTTAATGCTTTCTGGACACACAACATCTTCCCTGAAGACTGTCTTTATCCCTGAGTTAATCAGTCAGGGACTCCATTTTCAGAAAACTCTAAGATACAGGGGAAATCTCATGGAATGGGAATTTAATTACCAAAACGTCAGTGAGGCTTGGTGTCTCCGCAGTGCCACTCCCTGAAGCCGTGGAACGAACAAGCACAGCCCAGAACCCACCCTCACGACTGGGCTCAGAGCTAAGCATTGCTGGACATCCCTTGCGACCTGCGGTAGATTCTCTTAAAAACAAGCACTTGAATGTAGTGACTTTCTGAGTGCGCTCCACTGAGCTCCCCTTACAATGCTCTCTTGCGGTCGGTGCCAAGATATTTTGGGCTTCCCTCCATCTCAGTCCAGCCAGGAGTCAGGAAAGCTGTCCCCCGGATTCCCAGTTCCCAGAGGCCAGGGCAGGTTTCCATCTGCCTACCACCTGTCGGTATTTGACCAGTGAGGGGCTGCTGTGGAGACAGTTGGGACAGAGAGTTGGAAACTCGTTATGTTAAAGATGGAGGAGAAGCTTTCTGTAGGCTTGTGTCACGGGCTGCCCCTTAACAGGGTTTTGTCACTGTTCGAGTTGAGGTTAAAAAAGTGTTTCTTCCTTTGATGAAAAGAGATATTTCTAAAGGAGAGGAGCATGGGGGAAATAATGTGGCCAGACCAGTTATGGAGCCATTCTGAATCCTTGCAAATATTATGGCGGCCATACTGAATACAACTGAATTCAAACAGCTGTCAGGTTGGTACCAGGCTCCTTGACAAGGGCAGTATAGGCATGGAGACTGAACTGGTGGCTGAACCGATTAGGGAGGAACACGTCCTTCTTGTGCAAAACCTGGAGACCCCCAGCTTTGCTGAGGTCACCGCTGTCAGCTTGCCCTTTTTTCAGTGAAGGTTATATTGTCAGACGGACTAAAGGCTTGGGGTGGAGGAAATTTACTGTGTAAAATCCAGATTCTACAGGACAGATGATGTTTCCTTGTCCAAAGGAAAGAATGTCAACTCGGGTCTCGGTGTTTGGTTCTCTATCCTGACCCCTTGCCAGCCAGAATTCTTAGCTGCCATAACACACATCCCAGCGAGGCCCTGCCAACAGGTAGTGCATGTGGTTGTTTACTTTTGAAGGTTTAGCACGATGGCAGCTGTTGTTTCCCTCCATCACCAGAGCTGGTGGACTCATTTGTTCAGCCGAGTGGGCTACTTCTCCTGGTGGGAAGGTGTTTAAGGCTTCCTTAGCCAGGGAAGGCTGGGAGGGGCTGGGTGAGGCATCAGGCAGCTGTGCAGGGGGTGGTCTCTATCACGGGCAGAGGGGAACTGGATATGTTTGAGGGGTGGAGGGTCTGGAATAGCAGAGAGAGAATATGGTGGGGATCACACTCAGGGGTTGGGGGCGTCCAGTGAACTGGAGTCACAGATGGAAGAGAAGGGAGGGGCCCCTCCCTCAGTCATGGTGCAGCCAGAAAAGTCATCCAAAATGTTTTCAACAGAGAGAACTTAATACAAGGAATTTAGTACCTGGGAAGAGCTGAGAAGATGCAGGGGGTGGTGAGGCAAATTAGAGGTGAATGACGCAAGAAGCCAGCTGTAGCGTCAGGTGTATTAACTTGAGCACAGAAGCTGGGGCACCGGCTGGAAATGGGAACCAGTTCAGGCCTGCCGAGTGGGAGCTGGGATGGTGCAGGGAGGGGCTCCTGGTGGGAGGTGGAGCCACTCAGAGACGCTGCCTGAGGTGAGAGGGTGAAGAACCCTGGCCCCTCCCCATCCCCAGAGCATTTTTCTGTCCCAGACTCCTGGGAAGCCACTTGGCAAGAGAGCCCAAGAAGAGAAAAGAAGAGAAAGCTCATGGATGAACTTGAGAGCAGACAGCAGGTGACCAGCATAGCCATGACAGACAGGCACTGGGTTAGGAGCCCGTCAGTGCCGTTATCATATCTCTGGGGATCCGAAGGGGACCAGAGGGATCAGAGGGGTGCATCAGGTTGCCCAAAGGCACACCGGGGCAGAGCCAGAATTTGAACGTGGGACTCTCTGGCTCTCGGTTCTTCAGTACTGTGCTGAGGATAGGATCGGCCTTATGAGGATAGAGGGTTTCTGGGGATGCTTGGGCAGAAGCGCACAGAGTCAAGAAGACGTGCAGGTGCAGGGTTGTTAGGTGGGAGGAGGGCCCACAGGGGGGCCAGACTTGGGAGGACAGTGGAAAGGCTGGGGTGATGGGGTGATGTCTGCCCTACTCTGCTTGGATTCGAGCATCAGAATTCTACGAGCAGCCACAGGACAAATGAGAAAGCCGTTTGGCCATGATTTGGGGGATGGGGGAAGAAAGAGAGGGAAACTCCAGGTCATGCCAAGATTTCAAGCAGGGGGACCGCTCTGTGGTGCAGCTGCAGGCAGAGCGCTTGCTGCAGTGCTGTCCGCTGGGCAACCGGCTCCATTCTGGGAAGACAAAGGCCCCGGCAACCCCAGAGCTTTGAGCACACGCATCTTTTTCGGACTCAGTTGGATCTCCCCGTGACCAGCACCGTGCTGGAGGTTTGGAATGGATGTTTGTGTCGCAACAGTGTTTTCCAGCTGGTTGCCTAAATTAAGTGATGAGTCTGCAGAACGTGTGCCGGGAGGATTTGAACTCAGATGGTGTGTCCATGTTTACTGCAATGCTGACTAATTCTGGCACTGCATCAGGGGATGGGCTCAGAGTCATTGAACGTGTTTTTAAAGTTCACAAACAGGTTACCCCAAGTACTCACTGCATGGGGTGCAGTCTGTGAAAGGTTTTGTGCTCTTCCTGTGTTCTCTAGAGTGATGACTCCAAGATGTTGTCACCAGGAGGTCAAAGCTCCTTTGCTGAGCCCTCCTCCCCAGCAGCTCCTTCCGAAAGGAAGGAGAAACGTTTTACCCTGTGGCAGCATCTCAGCCACCAAGCCCCCTGCCCTCCATTGCATCCCGAGAGCGGGGCTTCGAAAACACGCAGTCCTGTGGAAGAGATCTTTAAAGTGGATGAAGGACACGCTGCCTTCAAAACGCCCGCCTGGATAAAGAGAAAACTTCTGAAAGCAAGTGTTAACAATTGAAAGAACAGGGGAAATTGAAACGATACCTTGGCCCCATGCATCTTACCATCCCCAGCCGTACTCCGGAAGTTTCCTTCTGTGGAGGGCATCGAGCAACGTGGTTCTTCATCGAGACTGAGTAAAGAGCATCCGCTTTGAGTCTGAAAAGCTCAGTCTAGCAGCTCCTTTCATTGGACGGTTTGGCCCAAGGAGCATTTCATGAATTACACTCATCACAATAACACGCCCAGGAATCTGCTTCTGTGCTTGGAGAATACTCCCACTTTATAAATGGTCCACTTTATTTAGCCCAGTGTACACACGCATGACTGAATGCTCCCCTGGGAGTGAGGGTGGGTGAGACTGCAGAGGAGGAGGAGGGGGGAAGCGAGCAGTCGGCCCATTTACTGGAACACGGCAGCCACGAAATCTGCCGGTGGCCTGGACCTCGTGGTCTAGGACGACGGGACCCTGAGGCCTTGCTCTGACAGAAGCGGCTCTGCCCTGATGGGTCCTGGGCCCGTGGTCTGCCCGCGGCAGCCACATGGACAAGTGTTGGTTGCATGGCTCCTCGGTGCCACCTTCTGTGGAGGTGCTGGGACTCACCAGCGGGCGGCTCTTGTCCCAGAGGACTGCAGAGTCCTACAGTAAACGAGGGATCATGGGGCCGCTGGCAGGGTGAGGGTGAGGACACAGGGCGATCCTTACCTTGGGGGCCGGATGAGTGGGGGCGGTTGGTGGCCGGTGCTCACTCTTTGGAACTAACCCTCTTGGCTGCTGCTTCTGTATTTGTACCTAGTAGCTTCTAAGTGAACTGTGAATTGGGGGGAAGACATTACCACAGAGCCTCTTTCTCTCATCTCTTTTCTCTCTCCTCTCTCCCCATTTTTCCTACCTCCCTGTGATGTGAAGCCATGAGCAGTGGTCATCTTTTCAAAGTTAGTCCATAGAATTGGGACCAAGTCCATCACAGCAAGGCCAGGGCTTCAGAGAAAGTGGACTGAGTCTGGAGAAACACTGAAATCTGATTGTCAGGTTCTAGAGACAGGCATGGTCAGGGCACAGAGCTGGTCGTGGACCAGACTTGGCTGGTGAGTGAGGAACGTGGAGGTCCAGGAGCACTGCAGGGGTGGAGGGGAGCAGAAGCAGGGAAGAGACCACCCCCAACCAGAGCTCGTGGACACAGAGGCGGCCTCCTGACCCAGTGGGCGGCCTCATATGCTCTTGCTGGTGGGCAGAGAGCTGTCTGGGAACAAAGGTCACCCGGGAGCTGCAGGTGGGCGCTGGGCAGGGGGTGAGCTCGGTGAAGAGGTTACGGCAGCAGCGAGGGCAGGTCTGGCACTCATCTGGATTTAGTCTGAGCCTTTTTTTTTTTTTTTTTTGTTTTTGCGGTACGCGGGCCTCTCACTGCTGTGGCCTCTCCCGCTGCGGAGCACAGGCTCCGGACGCGCAGGCTCAGCGGCCATGGCTCACGGGCCCAGCCGCTCCGCGGCATGTGGGATCTTCCCAGACCGGGGCACGAACACACGTCCCCTGCATCAGCAGGCGGATTCTCAACCACTGCGCCACCAGGGAAGCCCTGAGCCTTTTTTTTTGTTTTGCTTAGTTTATTTCCTGGAGCGTGGACCCAAAGAAGTCCTCCTGACTTCTGAGGGAACTCTGCTTTGGAGTAGCTTCTGAGCGAGCTCTGCACGTCAAGAAGCAACATCTCGTCGGGACGCTGAATCCAGGCTGGCTTTCACCTCAGCTTCCTTCAGCTGATTTTCCTTCCATGTTCTTCTTTTTTAAAGAGGAGATACTGTTTGTTCTGTCACGTGGAACTGTGATTACTCACCCAGGGAAGGATGCCCCCCTCGAGACTGTGGCAGGAGCAGGGGAAATTCCTTTCAACACTGGCCCCGAGGAATTCTCGTGATCCTGGTTTCCGTTTTGGTCAAAACCGAGATGAAAGGACTCGACCCTGCATCGGGGGGAACTAGCATTTTGGCCCTGAGGGAGGCAGAGCTGGATGAAGAACGTGCCCCTCTCTGTGCTGTGAGCGAGGAGGCACATCCTGCTGCAAGTCGGACAACTGTTGTGCGTCAGACGTCTGGCTTGGAGCCCGTCCCTGAATCTAAGCGTCGGGCGGGGAGGAGAAGCAACTGTGGAGAAGGGGCTGATCTCTTCCCCATCAGGGTGTTAGATGACACTATCCGATGTCAGCTTAGTCTGCTTGGGCTGCTGTAACAAAATACCACCGAGTGGGGGCTTAGGAACAACAGATAACGTACTTCTCACAGTTCTGGAAGCTGCAGGTCTGAGACCAGGGTGGCAGCAGGGTCAGTGAGGACGCTCTTCTTGGTCACAGACCTCTCTCTGTGCCCTCACACGGAGGAGGGGCTGTGGGCCCTGTGTGGCCTCTTTTATACGGACACTAATCCCACCGTGAGGCCTTCGTTCTCACGACCTCATCACCTCCCAAAGGCCTCACCTGCCGACACCATCACCTTTGAGGGTTAGGGTTTCAACACGAATTTTGGGGCAACACAAACATTCAGACCATAGCATCTACCTGCATTTTGACTTTGTGTGTTTGTAATAGTTATTAGAAATGCAATTAGAAATAGCAGGTTTCCTAGAGAAAGTTTCCAGTTGGTAAAAATGGGACAACTTATCTTGGATGATCACGGACATTTCTAGTGGAAGGATTTTTTTTTACATCTCCTTACTTCCAGCCACTCTGATATATGTAACTCTGCGAACTTCATTACTTCTAGATTTCGTATTCTCTAAAAAATTTTAAAAAAAATTACTCACATGAAGACGACTGTATTAACCATTTCTAAGTGTGCAGCTCAGTAGTGTTAAGTATATTCACATCGTTGTGCAACCAGTTTCCAGAACTCTTCTTGCAAAACGGAAACTCCCCATTCCCCCCCGCCCAGCTCCTGGCAGACACCCTTCTACTTTCTGTCCCCGTGAAGCTGGTGACTCCAGGAGCCTCACAGAGGCCACATCGTACTGTGGTTGTCTTTCTGTGACTGGTTCATTTCACTGAACATAATGTCCTCAAAGATTTGGTATTCTTTTATTTCATCTTTAAAATAATATTTCCACTTAACATCAGAGGGATAGCCCATTCAAACTTTGGAAAGGTCATCGATAGAATGTAAAAAATATTCTCTAAGCCTGGAAATTTTAAAGGCACGTATGTATCTGGAAAACAGCATGCTGCTCATAGCAGAGTGGGACATCTCGGAGGTGAAAGTCACATGGGCTGACGCCTCCCTGGTGAAGGCAGAGGGGTCGTATTAAGTGGTGCCAGCCGGAGACCTCGTGTGCAGCAGGGAGCTGAGCCTGCAGGCCTGGGGCCGGGGGCAGGGGCGCTCTGCAGATGCGCCTGCTCGCGGTGGGTGCCCGTGGTCACACTGCTCCCCTGGGGCTGCTGCAGCAGCTGCCAGCGGAGTGGGGCTGGCAGCCGCGCCAGAGGGGGACATCTGCCTGGGCTGTCGCCGGAACGGGAGGACAGGAGGCAGCTGCAGAGAAGCAGAGACAAGGGCAGGAGCGGAGGAGGTGGAAGGAACACCCTTGACCTCCGTCTCTGCCTCCCGCCCCAACACAGGCCCGCAGGTTGGTCAGGGAATTCCGAGAAAGCTGTTCCGGTCCTAAGCAGCTGTCCAGCCGTGTCGCACAAATGCCGGAACCAGGGGAACGGGAGGGGGCCACCAGGCCGTTCATCTCCCAGGCGGGGCCTTTAGACTCTTGGAGTTTCCATAGGTCTCGGCAGTCAAGCAGATAATCACTAAGCACCGTGACACCATCTTTTTCAAAGAAATGTGATTTGCTACTGGCAATAACACGGATTTCCCACCCCCAAGAGCCCATGTGTTTTCTCACTATTTATCA
The DNA here is from genome assembly GCF_949752795.1 of Hyperoodon ampullatus. NCBI lineage: Eukaryota > Metazoa > Chordata > Mammalia > Artiodactyla > Ziphiidae > Hyperoodon > Hyperoodon ampullatus. The sequence goes on from NC_136923.1 coordinate 102,720,087, forward strand.
AACCTTTACACTCTGATGAGTAATGGAAAATACAGTGGCAATTTGTTACTGCTTTGGCATTGTTTGCTATCAGGAATGACACTGGGACAAAGAGGTAATCAGTTAAACGACTGCATTCAATATTTATTCTCTCTGGAGGGAGTATACACACACTCACATATCAATAGGGTTAATGTGCACAGCCTTTATAAATGATCTGGGTAGTAATTTTCACTTTAAAACACCGTGTTCCCACCCGTCGTCTCATTCGGGTGTCACGAGAATGTCTATGGGTTGCTGCAGCTGGCAGGAACGAGGCTTAGAGGAGAAACGCTTGTCCGTGGCCGTATAGGAGGTCAGCTGGGGCTGAAATATAGGCCTCGCGACTCTTAAACCAGAGCTTTTCCCTCTAAACTGTACTTGAGAAGAAGAACGTGTCAGAACCAGAGCAAGAGACAGACTGTTTCTCCTCCTGACTGGCAGGGCTTCTCCCACGTCCAGCCCGAGCAATCCTGAGCTGTCCAATTAGCGATGACTTGAAAATCAAGGGGATGTAACTATGAGGTTGAACTGTGCAAAACTTCCATTTTTAAACAGGTTAAAGTAGTCAAGTATCAACAATTTCATGTTTCAAATGAATCGGTCTCCCCAGATTTGCATAAGTTGCATTTCCCATACAGCATCAAATTGGTCATTTTGTTGGTTAATTTGGCCCGTTGCTTTCCTCTCCATTTTGCTGCCCCTTGATCCGATCTGCAGTGGCAGCAGAGCATTATTTTCATGGCCTCCATGACCAGATGGAGCCAGCCATAGAGGCAGCAGGCCAAACTGGGCAATTAAAGCCAAACCAGGCAATTCAGGGTCATGTAAATATGACTCACGAGTGAACAGCCCGCAGGAAGTTTCAACAGGTCTAACTGGCTCCTGGTTCCTGCACATTTTACCTGAAAAGGGAACTTAATTGGTACTCTTTTCCATTCATCTGGCATATTTGATGTATGTGCTCTGGTGAGTGGGAGACAGCTGATTTCCAAGGCTCTTGCAGAGGGATGATTAGAAAAGCAGGAGGGCGTCTTGGCCGAATGTCAGGAATGAAGGAAGGGGCAGTGAGTCAAGTGGCTAAAGAGACGCACATTAGAGTCATTCATTCTTCCCGCTCGGCGGAAGCTGGAGCCTCGCACCGCTGGCCAGGCTTCCCACCATCTGGAGCGAAATCAGGACACTCCCACCAGGGCTGGAAGGGCTCCAAGTGGGGGCAGCTGACAGAAGGGCCACGGTCGCACGGCAGGAACACAGAGGAGGAGGACGGTGCTGTCTGCATTTTCTTCTCTGGTTACGAGGTGCTTTTGTGAACCGCTTGAGATTGGTCACAGAGTGATTAAGCTGAAAAGCTTCTGGTGCTGCTGCCCTGGAGGCGCAGCGTTTTGAAGGTGCTGCACCCCAGATTTCTCAGGGCCCCTTTTCCGGCAATAAAGGCTTCATTTCTCTTGGTACTCCACGTGGCCGGAGCCCAGGCTGAAGAACCCTGATTCCCACGGCAAAATTACAGACCCAGCGAGCTAGAGTTAGAAAGACAGGGCCTGGGCAGCGCCCACAAGCCCAGTTCCAACGTGGCAGAGCCTGCTGGAGGGAAGCAAAGACTTCCATAAGCCAAGGGATAGAGGCGTGCAGGAGGTCAGCTCTCCGGGGAAAATGCACAACGACTCTGATTTGTAACATCTGCTGATTGCCGTGGTGTCAGAATACTCCCACTGTGACCAGTTTCAAACCACCAATAGTTTAACAACCAGCTTGCAAAATTTCTGGGTGTTTGATAACCTTTCCCCAGCCTGGACAGCTTGAACGCAGCATGACTTGGTGGCATAAAAACTGGAGTTGGGCAAATGCACGAGCAGAGGTTTAACACGAGGGGTCCTGGCATGGAAGCGTCTCAGGGCCGACTGTCCCCTCCGTCTCCTGCTTCCCTCCCTTCCTCCTGGACCAGTCACTGCTCAGGACAAAGGTCCTGGTCCCAGGCTCTGACCTTTAACACTGTGCCCGCCTAGTCACATCCCGGAGCACCCAGAGCCCCACGACTTCCTAGATGAGCTCACACAGGTGCTGGGCTCTCAAACGCTCTCCCTGTACTCAAGCCAAGGGCTTACCTGCCAGGAGGCTGCTGCAAGCCTCCTGTTGGGACTCTGGTGAGGGGGTCCCGTAGCTGGAGCATGGGTGGTCTCAGATACCTCCCCTAGTGGTCCCTATGCAGAGTTTAAAATGGCACCTCCATGAGCAAAAATTCAGTTAACTTGTTAGGAAGGTAGAACCCAGCTTTTTATGTAGGATGGGTTTATTCAGAAAGAAATTCCCATGACTCCCAACTGAAAGAATTCAGAGTTTAATGATAAATCTGTCTTCCAATTATGCACACTAGGGCTGTGTCATCTGCATTTTGGCAAACACATTTTTAGCTAAGCCTCAGGTTCCTTATTTGCAAAACTGAGTCGCCATAGTGAACTGATCTGTAAGGCATCTGTCTGTTCTGTGCTTCTGGGATTCTACTTATGGTCAGTGCACGTTTCTCTACACTTCTCTATATGGTTTTTGGTCCTTTATAAATTTTTTTTATTAGTTTCTGCTTTATAACAAAGTGAATCAGTCATACTGTCCTTTATAAATTTGATCGTTGTTTTTTTGTGCTCCTGGGACATCTGGTATCCCACTAAACATCATTATTTAGCTGTGCCACAAATAACTGTTTTCTGGCTAAATGAACTCGGAGGGCATTCTAGGTTAAACCAGTACTTTGCTGAGCATCTTCCTCAGAATCTCTGATATTCTAGGGTGCATTGTGTACCTCCAAAAGGGAAACTTAATGCTCATGGATTCCCAGACTTCTTGATCTCAAATGGTTTTTTCTAAGGACAGTGTATCAACCTTCCAGGGCTGCTGTATCAAAATGCCACAAATTGGGTGGCTTAAACAACAGAAATTATTATTTTTTCATGGTTTTAGAGGCCGGAAGTTCAAAATTGAGGTATTGGCAGGGCTGTGTACTCCCTGAGGGGTGAGTCTGTTCCATGCCTTTTCTTCAGCTCCTGGTGTTGCCCGCAGCCCTTGGTGTTCCGCAGCTTGTAGATGCATCGCTCCAGTCTCTGCTCTGTCACACGTGCGATCTCTCTGTGTGTCTCTGCATCTCTCCTCTCCCAGGAAGGCTGCACAGACACCAGTCACACTGCACTAGGACCACCCTAATTGGATACGACGTCATCTTAACCTGTTCACATCTGCAAAGGCCCCTTTTGCAAAGAAGGTCACGGTCACAGGTACCAGGGGTACAGATGTCAACATACCTGTTGGGGGACGCAATGCAACCCACAACAGATAGCCATTAAAATTGCCTAAAACTGGTGGTCCAGCAAACACATTTTGGGAAATGCTGTCCCAGGAACTTGTAATTAGGATTCACTCACCAGGTACGTGGTCCAACCCTTAGGTCAAGAGTTCTTAACGTGATATCAAGGGGTTTGTGCCCTTGGATGAGAAAAAAATTGTATCTTTATTTGTACTATTTCTAATTGAAATTTAGCATTTCCTTCATTTTTCAGGGTAGGTAACAAACCAAAGTAATATCACTAGTACTGTGACTTTGTCAGATTTTTCCACCTCATACTACAGTTATTGCAGGTCTCTTGGGACGTCATTTATAAATCATCACCATCTCAAAATCACAGTGGGCGTGAGACTCGGCACTAGATCTTATTTAATGGGTTAACAAGCAAACACATAACACAGATCTGTTTTAATATTTTGATAACTGTATTTCAACCTCATCAGTTTCCTTTGTAATCCTTTATATTTTCTTTTATACACTTAAAAACACTATTCTGAGGAGACTGTAGGCTTCACCATTCAGCCAAAGGCCACCCTGACCCAAAAAAGTTAAGAGCCTCTGTCCCCACTCATGGCCCCGATGACCGAAACAACCCAGCTTCCGTAGAAGGGTTTAGCTGAGAGACAAAACACTAGCAGAATCTTTCCATTTTTACAAATAAAGAATTAATACATAAGCCAAATACAAATATTATAAAATACTTTATTTGTAAATGAAATACCCAATTGGGGCAAAATGTAAAAATGAAATAGACATAGGTACAATAAGTTATACAAGAACCTTCAATTATTGTCACTCTGTATTGATTATAAATAGATCACATTACCAAGGAAAGCATTGTCTAGGTGTTGGGATAATTTAGTTAAAAGTATCTGAATAACTTACTAGACACATTCCTCTTGGTGTGTGTACACATGTATCAAATAATTGAACATACTCAACTACATTCCCTGTGAAAACTGCAAAGTCCTGGTCAAACGAGGCTAAATCTCTGAGCTGCATGAACGAGCTTGGTCACATCGTGGTCCGGTCTTGGAAGAGATCACTGAGGCACATAACCCCTGGAGCACTTTGGCCTCAGTGAAAGCACAGGAGCATCGAGAGGCTGAATTCCAGCCGGGCTCTGCCCCTGAACATTTAAGGAGCTAAGCACGTCGTCTGACTCTGAGCCTGTTTCCTCATCTGTGAAAAATGGGGATACTGGTGTGTGTCCTTTCTCTCCCCCAGGGCAACCAGTAGATTTGATTGAGATAACCGATGTAAAAGTTCTTCGTATGTAAAAGTGCTGTATGAGTATGAGACTAGAGCTATTCTTTCATTCTTTAATGTGCCAACATCCAAATGGGCATAAATCAATGGCATTCCCTTGTATATAAGAAGAAAATTAATATATATGTATTTTTTTCATGGACACTCAAATGCCAGTGTCCCCCCCTCCCCATCATTAAGTGCCTGGAAAGGCATTGGAGGTCCCAGCAAGGCCGCAGGGGAGTGGGCCTGGGTGCCCCTGGGCTTCCGTTTGCCACCTCCTTCCCCTCAAGGTGCCCCCCCACCTGTCTCCTCTCTGCCAAGCCCTCCCTTGTGTGCTCCCCGCGCCCCAGCCTGTGCTTCCCACCTTCCTGTTCTTCAGAATGTTCCATCCTGCAGGCTGTTCCCACGGGGCAGTGGTCCTCACTGTTGGCTGGACGTTAGAACCATCTGGGGTGGCTTTTCTCTGTCCTGATGGGGGGGACCGCCACCCAGATGACTACATCAGGGTCTCTGAGGGAGGACCTGGCATCAGTATTTTAAGACACCCCAGGTGCAAGTGCCACCTGGGTGTTGGCCTGGAAGTGAATCGGAAAATTGGAGTCCCTATTCACCTGTAGCCAGTTATTCCTCCCAGGGAGACCTTGTTTTAACTCAGGCCAGCCATCTTAACAGTTTTCTTAAAGAAGGTTCCCCCAGTGCACCTCGGTACCCACTGCTTCCATCCACCCTCATGACATTCTCCGGGAGTGTTATCCTCATTCCGATCCATCCAGCTAGGGAGACTCAAAGCCGTGGTTTAAGCCGAAGCCATGCACTTACTTCCGTAGAGCATCGAGGTGCCTTTCTGAGGAATAGGGCCCTCCTGCTGAGATGGGCAGCTGTCCCAAGCCCTGCATCCAGGCTCACCTGGATGCCTCGCCTGCATCTCTGTATTCTGCTGCATCAGGGAGAGGATTTCAGAGAGGAGCTGCGACTTCTGCTCCCTTTACACTTCCTCCCGGCCAGTTCTCTCCTCCACTGCTTTGCACATTCATAGGGAGGGCTGAGGGCTGGAGCTGGGGGGACTGTCCCCAAGCAAGCAGGTGCACGGCCCTGCAGCCTGCAGGAACATGCTCAGCCCAGGAGTGTTAGCTCTGCACCTGCAGTCTTGTGTCTTCCTCCACCTGGGCCCCTCATCTAGGTGTTCCAGGGGTCTGCATCCACCCCGCTCGGGGCCCAGGCACGATCCCAAGACGCTGTTGCTATTACCCCGTGGCAGGGTTCTGACCTCCTGAGTCCTAGGCGGCTGCCATCACCATGGGATTTAAAGGCCGTATAGAAAGGCCCCCCACTGGGTCCCTCTAGTCTTCCCAGGTCCCCGACACTCCCACCTTTGAGGCCGCTCCTTTGCCAAATGATTGCATCTCCGAGAGCCCTGGGTTGGAAGGTTTGCACCCTACGAGGACTCATCCATTCGTCTCTCATCTGGTGTTGCCCCTTCCGGGGCCCCGAGCTAAAGCAGGAATGTGCTCTGAGGTCTGGACTCGCACTTGTGTGCTCTTGGGCAAATCACTCCCCTTCCTGAGGATCAGTGTTCTCATCAAAGAAACGAAGATTTTCATCTTTTCCCCACATATTTCTACAGCACTGTGGTTGGGATCATTGGAGATAACAGACAAGAACTTGATTTTTCTACAGCAAAGCCCATTTGACAACGTGTAAGACAGTTTCATTACTGTTATCGGAAAAAAAAATGTGTGGGTCTGCTTTGTGCACTGCAGGTCGCTGACAGCGAGGGGCAGAGTTTGGAGGAAAAAAGGTGCTGCAGTGGACGCTCCTGATGTCCTGCGGGCGAGCCCAGGGTCATGGGAATCTGGAGAAGACAGCCTGAGTGGGGAGGAGAGAAAATTAATTGGGAAACGCTGGCCAGCTTCCCTTATTCCACACTGTGCCAGGAGCCAGCTCAGCCACCACTGGGATAGGTGATGAAGAAGCAGCAAACCCTCCGCCAGCTCCCATGTGCGTATTTCAGACTCAGCAGGAGGGTGGGCCACTGACAAGAATAATACAGACCAGCAGGCAGGGCAGGAGACCCCCAAAAGGAAAACAAGGAAACAGGTTTGAGCTGGACCTGGCCTTCTTGGCGTGGACTGGCTGACTGGCACCAGGCTTCTGGGCTGGCCCCGGGTGTGGTGCTTGATGGGGCCAGTAGGGCATCCGCCAGGCTCCGCACCCAGGCCTTGGGGAAGCTCACTTGTGCAGGGGGTAGGACCTTCGCCTTGCAACCAGGCTGGGGGAGGCAGGCTCAGAGCAGAGCCCTTCCTTCTTTGGGGGTCGTGTGTCCCTCGTGATTGGAGAGGTCGGGGCACCTGCTGCTTCAGGACCACCTTCTGTGGTCCAGGCTCTGCCCGGACTGCCTCCCCAAGAGACTGTGCCTGTAGGCAGGTCACATCACCTCTCCGGGCTGTCCTGTTCATTCTGTAAGGCGAGGAGAGTGGCCTAGATGACCTCCAGGATCCCTTCCAGCTCGGCAGCAGGTTGCCCTGTGATCCAAGACTAGTTTCTAAGGAACCCAAGAAACAATATGGCATCTATGACTGGAGCCCATGGATTGGGAGTTTAAATTTTTTTCTGAAATTATAAGATCTTTCACATTAAAACCAATACTGAAGTATGGCATGCCTCAAAAAATTAAACACAGAATTATCATATGATCCAGAAATTCCACTTCTGGGTATATACCCTTAGGAATTGTAAGCTAAGATTCATACAGTTGCACACCAATGTCCATAGCAGTATTATTCACAACAGCCGAAAGGTGGAAACAACCCAAATGTCCACTGAAGGGTGAATGGAAACAAAAAGTGATATATACACACAATGGGATGTTACTCAGTATGAAGAAGGAAGGGATTCTGACACTTTCTACAATCTTGAGGACATTATGCTCAGTGAAATAAGCCAGACACAAAAGGACAAATACTGTATGTGTACCTATATGCCTTAGAATAGGCAAATTCATAGAGACAGACAGTCGAATGCTGGTTACTAGGATCTGAGAGAGGAGAAAATGAGGATAGTTAGTGTTTAATGGATGCAGAGTTTCAGTTTGGGAAGATGGAAAGTTCTGGAGAGGATGTAGGTGGGGGCTGTACAACACCGTGAGTGCACTTTACGCCCCTGAACTGGACACGTAAAATGGTTAATTTTATGTATATCTCATCAGAATAAAAAAGCAAATACTGGAATATTTATGCATGTTGATGGTTTTAATTTGGTATACAAAATAATGGTAATAAAGCATAATTCTTGCTGGTTTGTGGCCCTCTTGCTGATATGAAACCAGTCAGTGAATAATTAACTTAAAAAATCAGTTAAAGTGGGGAATTACTAAAAATGATGCTCCTGTACTATATTGTAATTTAACTCAAATTTTCTAAATGTACATTTAATCATCAGTTTTCGGGTCTTTTTCTTTGGGTGGAGGTTTGCTGAGTGGAGTTCAGCATGGTTTCCCTTGCACAAACCACACCCAAGGTATATCATTTACAAATTCTAGTTTCAGAGTGTTTGCAGTGGAATGAGGTCTTAGAGACACTTGTGAATAAAAATAAAGGCAGAGTTCTCCTAGATTCTTAGGACTCTTCTCCATTGCCAGTGCTTTTATAATTGCATCACCTCACCTAATTCTGCATCTCTATGTCTGTATAACTCTCTGTCCATATAAACGTATTTAAATAGCTTGTCTTTATGAAGCTTTCCCAAGGCATTCAATGCATTGTGTTCTGGAACAACCAGGCTGCACAGCCTTAGGAACACACACCATTCCTAGTTTGCAAGCATAGAGCAGAAGTGCGCACTTCATCATAAGACAAGTGAAAAGATAAGCCGTAATGTGGGAAAAGATACTTGTGACACAAAAACTGACAAAGGAGTAGGATGTCAACCACATAAAGAACTTAACCAAATCCATAAAAAGAAATAACCCAGTAGGAAAATGAGCTTAACACTTGGACAGGCATAAAACCAAAGAGGAAATCCAAATGGACGCTCCTCAGAAGAGAGGTTCAACTTCATTAATAATCAGGGAAATCCAAACTGAAACCCCAACAAGGTAACACTACATATGAGACAGGCAAAAACTAAGAATGCTGAAAATACTAACTGTCGGCAAGTATTTGGGGCAGAAGAAACTCTGGGGAAAGTTGTAACCTGCTAATAACCTCTTTGGGAAGCAGCTTGTGTTGTCTATGGAGATTGAAGACGCACACACCCTGTGGTCCCACACTTCCACTCTCAGGTGGATTCCTGGAGAAACCCAGGCAGAGGTGCAGCAGAGTGTACATACGGCAGGAGTGCTCACGGCAGCCTGGCTCACTCAGCTCAACCCAAACCACTCAACACCTGTAGGATAGGTACATACATTCTAATACGGTGGAACAATGAAATACTATGTAACAATGAAAATGGACAAACTTTACACAAAACAACGGGAGTAAATCTTCAGGGCATAATATCGAGCAATAGAAGCAAGACAAAGAATACCTTGTGATCACATTAATTTCAGGTTGAAAAGCAGGTAAAACTAAGCTCTGGTGTATCATTTGGCGACGTATACATAGATGGTTACCTCTGGGGGTGTTGTGGGCTGAATGTTTGTGTCCCCCACCCCAAACTCATGTTGCAGTTTGAACCTCCCATGTGATGGTATTGGGGGGTGGGGCCTTTGGGAGGTGATCATGTTTAGACGAGGTCATGAGGCCACGTGGAGCCCTCATGATGGGCTTATAAGAAGAGACCAGAGAGCTTGCTTCCTCTTCCTCTCTCTGCCATGTGAGGACACAGTGAGAAGGCAGCCGTCTGCAAGCCAGGAATGGGTTCTCACCTGAACCAGACCCTGCTGGCACCCTGGTCTTGGCCTCCCAGCCTCCAGAACTGTGAGAAATAAATGTCTGTTGTTTAAGCCACCCAGTCTGTGGTATTTTAGCAGCCCAGGCAGACTAATACAGGGGCGTTGGGTGTGTTTTCAATTGGGAGGGACATAAGGGAGGCTTGCAGGTATTGGCAGTGAGGCCCCAAGGAGGGTTACACAAGAGTGTACTCTCTGATTATTCATTAAACTCCATGTGTATGTTTTATTTATGTAAAGGTATGTAAATTTCAAAGCAATAATTCACACTAAGAATGAATAAAGGAGTATGTGGGTGTGCCAGCAAGTAGCTTCCTTGATGCCTGGCTTCTTTTTTTTAAAAAATATTTTGTGACACTATGTTTTTATATATATATATATATATATATATATATATATATATATATATATATATATATATATATATATATATATATTTTTTTTTTTTTTTTGCGGTACGCGGGCCTCTCACTGTTGTGGCCTCTCCCGTTGCGGAGCACAGGCTCCGGACGCGCAGGCTCAGCGGCCATGGGTCATGGGCCCAGCCACTCCACGGCATGTGGGATCTTCCCGGACCGGGGCACGAACCCGTGTCCCCTGCATCGGCAGGCAGACTCTCAACCACTGCGCCACCAGGGAAGCCCTATATTTTTTATTTTTATTATTTTTTTAACGTGGACCGTTTTTAAAGTCTTTGTTGAATTTGTTACACAATTGCTTCTGTTTTTTATGTTTTGATTTTTTGGCCGTGAGGCATGTGGGATCTTAGTTCCCCGACCAGGGATTGAACCTGCACCCCCTGCATTGGAAGGTGAAGTCTTAACCACTGGACCGGATGCCTGGCTTCCTGATTGTGGCATGTCTTATGAGGGGACAAGGGGCCGTGGTTAATCCAGGAACCCGGTCAGGTGGCGCTGTGGTGGAGGAAGTGAGGGAGTGTCTGAGAAAACATGATAAAAAGGAAATACTGATACATTCAGGTTGAGAAAAGAGGTTCTGAGGAGTTATAATATTTTCTTTTTCATTTTACATTATTACATAATCCACAGTATGACAAATGAAATGCATTTTACTCTTTTTGGTGACAGTTCCGTTGAGTTCCTTCTCTGGCCCAGTCTTCATATCTGGGAGAAAATGAGCATTTTTCTGGGTATTTGTAGGTATAATCTGGATAAAGGCAGAAAAAGGAATTGCTTTCAGAAGTATTGTGACAATATATAAAGCATGGTAAAGAGATGTAATCTCAGAAAATATTCAAAGCCTACCTCTACTTCCAAAGTGACCCCGTGGAACCTTGGCAGGATCCCACAGAAGCCTGGGCTTCTTGCAGTGGAGCTTGAACACCCTGCTGTAGGAAGGAGGGACCCAGCCCTGGGCGTGTGGGGGAGAAAGGAAAGCTGAGCAATTCCTAACTCTAAGGGCACATTCTTCCCAACTCCATCATAGCTTTGCTACGTCTCGGAGCCGTTGGCCTGTGGGTCTGATGACTGAGGTACTGAGAGAAGAGGACCTGCCCTCCTCTCCTCCCTTCCCTTGTCACCCAGTGTCAACACGCTCTCGTTTCATTTGTGTTCAGTCTGTGTTTGTTAAATTAAATTCTTGAAAGCATCCAAACGGAACTCAAAGAGCTTTGGGGATTCAGAGGGGTGAGACTTTCTAAGGGGTTATTTCTGCTTGGGAAATGGGGCGAGACTTCATGAGAGGGAAGGACGCCGAGCTGAGCTTTGAAGAATGAAGAGGGGCTGTGGACAAGGTTGGATTTGAGAGAGGAGGTTGCAAAGGCACAAGGCAACAGGGACAAAGCATGCTTGGAGATCGCGGTGGTACTTGTTTGGCTGAGCCTGTGGGAAATAAAGGGAGAGAGTTAAGCAGAGGTGGAAGTGAGCCGGTTCCTGCATGCCAGAGCCAGAGACAGTCACGGGCAATGCGGACGACGAGTGGTTTGGAACAGAGGTGTGCCTGGGCCACAGGGCAGTCTGGTGGCAGCACATAGGCTGGCTTGGACAAATGATTGGCTGAGGCCAAGGGAATGGGTTGGGGGGGCTGGTACAGGAGGTCTGGGCAGGAGGTGAGGAGGGCCAGACAGACAGGGCTGGTAGAGCACATGGGAAGTAAGGAGCAGCTAATGCTCAAAGAAAGAAAACCGGTTTAATGTTAGCTACAGATGGGCTGAGGGGTGCAGGTGGAGAGAGATGGCTGAGGTTTGTAAGACCAGTGACAAGGAGTAAGAGGGTGCCATGAGTGGAAAAAGAAGCTGGTGTGTGTGGGCACATAACGAGCTGTTTTCCACTTGCTGGGTTTGAGGTGCTGGGGGGACATCTAAGTGGAAACATCCCACAGCTGGAAATTTGGAACTGGAAGCCTGGAAAGAAGTTGGAACTAGAGCAACAGATTCAGGAGACAAGAGCCTGGAAGTGAGCCCTGGGTGTGCACTGGCCCCAGAGGGAAGCTGCGTGGAGCAAGAGAAGACAGGATTTGGTGAAGGTGCATATTTAGGGTGAAGAAGAAAGAAAGAGGCCGTGCGTCAGGATCAAAGGATGATGTAAACTTAGATGAAGACACAATTTGGCTGTTAGCTGTGTCCATTCACCTCTGCACTTCCCAGAGACAGAGCCGTCTGTGCTTCATTTGAGGATTGGACCAATCCTGGGTTCTGTGAGGAAGCTCATCAGTTTTGGTTTTAAGTGGTTCCAGGAAGTTAAACTTGCTTGTTGAATAGGCTCCGCTACAATACTTACCTTTGTTGCAGGTTGTAGCTAAAACCCGCAAGAGCCTGGAGTAGGGGGGACCACTGTGAATGATGATGCCTATAACTCTACATGAGAAGGACCAATAAATAATCAACGCAGAGCTCTTAGTGTGTGGCAGTCTCTGCTAAGAATTTTGCAAGCATTATCTCACTTACTCTTTAATCCACTTGGCCAGATATTAACATCTTCCCAGCTAACAGAAAGGAGACTGATCCTCAGAGCCAATAAGGTCACAAAGCTAGGAGGTAGCAAAGGGTTGGAGTCCAGGCAAGCTAACCTAACAGCCCTAAGTACTACATTATCCTGAGTGAGAGAGAAGAAGCAGGAATGAGAATCCAGATGTAAGAAAGATGAGAGTGAGAGAAAGTTCAAGATTAGTTGATAACGTTAATTACCAAAGATGCCTTGGACTGACAGTAAAGATTCCCCAAGTCGACGAAACAAATAGAAGGCCTTTATATCCTGGACAGTAAGGGGGGATTTAGGGTTTCCTAGAACTAATCATGTTTTGATACAATCTCCCCACCTCAAGATACGCAGAAGCCATCTCTGAGAAGACTTACAAGGCACTAGAGAATCATGAAATCTGAAATGAATCCTGAGGCATGTGATGTCAGAAAGATGGCAGAATAGGAAATTTCTGCTGTCATCCCCTCACAGAATGTTGATTTGACAGTCACGCATGGACAAAAGCACTTTTGTGGGAGTCCGGGAGTCCAGCGGAGAAGGTCCAACAGAAAAATCTGAGACTGGATGCATTGAAAAGGGTAAGAAGAACGGCTTCTTCTCCTTCACCTGCATCACTTCTCCCCTAAGGTGGCACAGCTTAGTGCCAAGAGAGACCCCCTTGGGCTGCATTTCTCTCCCAGGGAAAAGTGACAGTGTGTGAGTGAGCACCCAGCTTCCCGAGCTGTGCGGGATGCTGCTCAAGGGGCCCACTTCCTTCTCACCCCACCCAGAATACTGAGGTGATTTGCACAGTTGAGGAGCTGGGAGGGGCTGGGAGCACAGCAACTAGGACTCAGAACTCATCAAAAGGATGCTGCTAAGTGCCTTGCAGTTCATCCTATTAAATGCTTTGTGGCCTCTTGTCAGGAAGCTCCCCCATAAGCCAGTGGGGACACCTCACTTGTGGTCCACCTAACTGGCCCATGGGCACCTCTAATGTTCTGTGCACTTCAACCTCCTCTCCCCGCATGGCCAGCTCCTGGCACATGCTCCCATGGATGGTGAGCACAAGACTTGGCAGATGGCTGTGTGATTGGGAGAAAGCTCACAAACTTGAGTGCTTCAGGGCACTGCTCTAGAGAAAACTGGGAGACTCTTAGAACCTGGCCAAGATTCCACCAAAAACTGTTAGAACTAATCAACAAATTCAGGAAAATTGGAGGATACACAATCAACATATAAAAATCACTTTCATTTCTATATACCAGCAACAAAATAGCTGAAAAAGAAATTAAGAAAACATTCCCACTTAAAATATTTAGGAATAAATTTAACCATGGGGGCTAGAGACCTGTACACAGAAAACTATAAGACTTTGATGAAATAAATTGAATAAGACACAAACAAATGGAAACATATTCCATTTTCATGGATTGAAAGGACTAATGTTGTTAAACTGTCCCTATTCTCCAAAGCGATCTATAGATTCTTATCAAAATTCCAGTGGCATTTTTCATAGAAATTGAAAAAAATTGTGAAATTCGTATGGGACCACAGAAGACTCCAAATGGCCAAAGCAGTCTTGAGAAAGAAGAATGATTCTGGAGGCATCACAATTCCTGATTTTAAACTACATTTCAAAACCACAGTAATCAAAACAGTATGGTACTGGCATAAAAACTCACACCTAGGTGGATGGAACAGAATAGAGAGCCCAGAAATAAACCCATATCGACTAACCTTTGACAAGGGTGCCAGGAACATACAGTGGGGCAAGGACAGCCTGTTCAATAAATGGTGTTGGGAAAATTAGATATCCTTATGTAAAATAATGAAATTATCCTTATCTTAAACCACTCACAAAAATTAATGGAAAAGGGATTAAAGCCTTATATGTAAAACCCGAAACTGTAAAGCTCTTAGAAGAAAATATAAAGAAAAAGCTCCTTGACATAAGGTCTTGGAAATGATTTTTTGGATATGACATCAAAAGCACAGGGAAGAAAAGAAAAATAAACAAGTGGGACTACATAAAACTAAAAAGCTTCTGCACAGCAAAGGAAATTATCAACAAAATGAAAAAGCAACCTATAGAATGGGAGAAAACATTTGCAAATCATATATCTGATGTGAGGTTGATATCCAAAATATATAAGGAACCCATAGAACTCAGTAGCAAAAACACCACAAATAATCTGATGAAAAAATGGGCAGAGGACCTGAATAGACATTTTTCAAAGAAGGCATATAGATGACCAATAAGTACATGGAAACATGCTCAACATCACTAAACATCAGGAAAATGCAAATCAAAACCACAACGAGGTATCACCTCACACTTGTTAGGATGGTTATTATCAAAAGAGATATATATGGAACCTAAAAAAAAAATGGTACTGATGAACCTAGTTGCAGGGTAGGAATAAAGAGGCAGACATAGAGAATGGACTTGGGGACATGGGGTGGGAGGGGGAAGCTGGGCGAAATGAGAGTAGCATCAACATTTATACACTATCGAATGTAAAATAGTTGACTGGTGGGAAGCAGCCGCACAGCACAGGGAGATCAGCTCGGTGCTTTGTGATGACCTAGAGGGGTGGGATAGGGAGGGTGGGAAGGAGGCTCACGAGGGAGGGGATATGGGGACGTGTATGCATATGGCTGATTCACTTTGTTGTGCAACAGAAACTAACACAGTATCGTGAAGCAATTATACTCCAATAAAGATCTATTTAAAAAAAATAATAAAAACCAAAAAACTGACAAGAGATAACAAATTTTTGCAAGGATATGGAGAAAAGGGAAACCTTGTGCACTGTTGGGGGGAATGTAAGTTGGTACAGCGATTATGGAAAACAATGTGGAGGTTCCTGAAAAAATACAAAAGAGAATTACCATATGATCCAGCAAGTCTACTTCTGGATATACATCCAAAGGAAAGGAAATCAACATCTCGAAGCACTCTCATATTCATTGCGTCATTATTCACAATAGCCAAGATATGGAAACAACCTAAGTGTCTTTTGACAGATTAATGAATAAAGGAAATGTGGTATATATTTATATATATCACATTTTTACATACACACACACACCATAGAATATTATTCAGCCATAAAAAGAAGGAATCCTTGCCATTTGTGACAACATGGATGAACCTGGGGGACATTATGTTCAGTGAAATAAGCCAGAAACAGAAAGACAAATACTGTATGATCTCACTCACATGTGGAATCTTAAAAAAAAGTTGAAGTTGTAGAAATACAGAGTAGAATGTTGATTGACAGGGGTTGGGGAGATGTTGGTCAAAGTGTACAAACTTTCAGTTATAAAACGAATAAGTTCTGGGGATCTAATGTACGGCACGGTGACTATAGTTAACAACACTGTATGGTATATTTGAAATATGCTAAGAGAATAGATCTTAAGCGTTGTCACCACACACACACACACCATGGTAACTGTGTGAGCTGATAGATGTGTTAATCAACTTAATTGTGGTAGTCATTTCACAATGTATACATATATCTATTATGCTGTATACTTTACAATTTTATTCGTCATTTATACCTCTATAAAACTGGAAAAAGTAAAAACCAATCGTGAATCCGAAGGTAGTGAGAGGAAGGGTGGTAGATGCTGTGACATCCTCCCCCACGCCATCTCCAGCTTGTGAGTGAGCCTCCTGGGGCGGGCTAGTAATCTAGTATTAGATTGACGAATGTGAAAAGTAGATTATAACACTTTACCAAGAAGCATAAGCCATTGTCCTGCCTTCAGAGAGTCGTGGGGAGACAGATCACAGGGTAGGGGGAGACACAACCTTAGAAAGGACAGGCCAGCTCAAACTCCCAATTTTATTTTTGTGAATGGATTAATGTCCAGGAGAAACACTTACCTGTAGGAAGAATGTTTTTGTTATTTTGCTCCCATTAGAGGCTCTGAAGATCCCTCTAGTGCTCCTATTCTGTGATTCTGAGAACTAAAAAGAACGAGTGTGTGTGTGTGTGTGTGTGAGAGAGAGAGAGAGAGACGCGTATGCATGTGTAGATACAGGGTGAAATCCGCACCTTCTCCAGGGCCTGGTGGAATAGTGGAGATGATGTGGAAACAGCTAAGGAGCTGTATGAGCTGGTGGCGGGTGAAGGTGAGGAGAGTGGTATATGTGTATATTTTTAGAAAGAGGGAGAGAGAATTCCTCTGTTGGGGCTTGGAATCCCTGGACAGCGCTTCACCTTCAGTGAAGTGTCTTTTCTTCTTCCTTTACTTGGGGCCGGGCAGGCACCTGACAGCCTGACCCCAGGGCTCTGCAGAGAGGCTGAGAAATGCTTGTCCAGGCACAGGTGAAGTAGGATGTTTCTGGAAGAGCCGGCTCCTTTATTTCACACTAGACTCTGGTGACTAGTGGATTGAACGAGGCAGAGCCTGGGAATGGTTGAGCTCAGTGCTGACACATAAGCCTGCAGTACAGGACAGCTTTTAATAGTGCGTTAGAGACAGGGCTGGAATCTGAGCCTGACTCTTGCCCTGCATCCCTGTCGGCACACGCCCACATGGCACTCCTTTCATCCTCCTGAGCTCCCCGTGTCTGCGATCAGGGCTGCCCTGCACACGTCTGAATGAAAATGAATAACAATACAGGTTAGATCACAGGGCTGGGGGAGCCTGAATAGGGGTCCTGAGGCTTCACCGGCTCAGCGTGAAAACTTGGCCTGTCTTTTGCAGCCCAGAAGCTGGAGGGATAATGGACTTAAAGTGGTGCCTTCTCTCAGGCTAATTAGAAAGTCAGCAAGCCAGGGCCCTGGGATTCCCTGTGCACCTCCCCATGAAGGGGAAGCAGCTCCTGACCCTCGGGGCGCTGAGCAGGGAGGCGGTGCTGGCAAGGAAAGCGCCGCCTGCAGCAGGGGGCAGACCCCGGGTCACCCGCTGCAGCTGCGCGGACTGCCTGGTAACCTCCCGCAAGTTACTTTGCCTCTTGCAGCCTTTGTTTTTCCCCCGTTAGAGCAGGGATAATATTTTGCAGATTAATCCTTTGTCAGCAAATATTTTCTCCCATTCTGAAGTTTGTCTTTTCGTCTTGTTTATGGTTTCCTTTGCTGTGCGAAAGCTTTTAAGTTTCATTAGGTCCCATTTGTTTATTTTTGTTTTTATTTCCATTTCCCTAGGAGGTGGGTCAAAAAGGATCTTGTGGAGATTTATGTCATAGACTGTTCTGCCTATGTTTTCCTCTAAGAGTTTTATAGTGTCTGGCCTTACATTTAGGTCTTTAATCCATTTTGAGTTTATTTTTGTGTATGGTGTTAGGGTGTTCTAATTTGATTCTTTTACATATAGCTGTCCAGTTTTCCCAGCACCACTTATTGAAGAGGCTGTCTTTCCTCCACTGTGTATCCTTGCCTCCTTTATCAAAGATAAGGTGACCATATGTACATGGGTTTATCTCTGGGCTTTCTATCCTGTTTGCTCAACATCTCTAATCATTAGAGAAATGTAAATCAAAACTACAATGAGTTATCACCTCACACCAGTCAGAATGGCCATCATGAAAACATCTACAAACAATAAATGCTGGAGAGGGTGTGGAGAAGAGGGAACCCTCTTGCACTGTTGGTGGGAGTGTAAATTGATACAGCCACTATGGAGAACAGTATGGAGGTTCCTTAAAAAACTAAAAATAGAACTACCATTCGCCCAGCAATCCCACTACTGGGCATATATCCTGAGAAAACCATAATTCAAAAAGAGTCATGTACCACGATGTTCATTGCAGCTCTATTTACAATAGCCAGGACGTGGAAGCAACCTAAGTGTCCATCGACAGAAATACGGATAAAGAAGATGTGGCACATATATACAATGGAATATTACTCAGCCATAAAAAGAAATGAAATTGAGTTATTTGTAGTGAGGTGGATGGACCTAGAGTGTGTCATACAGAGTGAAGTAAGTCAGAAAGAGAAAAACAAATACTGTATGCTAACACATATCTATGGAATCTAAAAAAAAATGGTTCGAAGAACCTAGGGACAGGACTGGAATAAAGATGCAGACATAGAGAATGGACTTGAGGACACGGGGAGGGGGCAGGGGAAGCTGGGACGAAGTGAGAGAGTGGCATGGACATATATCCACTACCAAACGTAAAATAGATAGCTAGTGGGAAGCAGCCGCATAGCACAGGGAGATCAGCTCGGTGCTTTGTGACCACCTAGAGGGGTGGGATAGGGAGGGTGGGAGAGAGATGCAAGAGGGAGGGGATATGGGGATATGTGTATACGTATAGCTGATTCACTTTGTTATACAGCAGCAACTAACACACCATTGGAAAGCAATTATACTCCAGTAAAGCTGTTTAAAAAAACAAACAAACAGGGATAATAAATATTTGCAGGGTGGCCATGAAGAAACAAGGCAGCACCTGCATGGTGCCTAGAACACTGGGGGCTGGGTGAGGGGCATGCGGGGTTGTCGGTTCTCTTGTTGCCCCCACTGTGAGCTACCATGGTTGAGAAGACAGGGTGAGTATCCCTCTCATGACGAATTGGAATGCAGAGTTTGTAGAGTTTAGAAGATGCTGCCTGGGACCATGCTTTAGAAGGAAATGAAGATTCCTTCTAGGTTTCGTGGATCAGAAAAAACAGAGAAGGCAGGACATGTCCTGGCCCTCAAAGGACAGGTCGGGTTTTCAGGGGAAGCATCATAGGGGAAGGAGGTGGCTGAGCAAATGCTCAGCGGAGGGAACGTGCTGTTTTCAGTGGTCGGTGAGGAAACCAGCCAAGTGGGAACAAAGGGTTGACCCAGGTGGGAGGGGATGTTGGCACCTCATCTTCCTCCTTGTCATCTCGTCACACCTCACTGAAATGACTTGTTGAAGTCTTTGTTCTCCTGGCCAGGTTGTAAGCCCATGAGAGCAGAGACTGTGCCTAACCTAGCTCACCCTGACCTGTATCTCTAGGGCCTGGCACCGACTAGATGCTCAATGTATATATCAAATGAATGAATGAATGAGGGCATGGGTGGACGTATTGGGAAAGGTAGGTTATGTTCGGGTTGGGGAGGGTCTGGGCTAGAACCAGGAAGCCACTGAAAGTTTTAAAGGAGGATGTAGGGGGTCTGAAGGGGGTGTTTTAGGAAGGAGTAACCTGAGAGCCCATGGAGGATGGGTTGAAGGGTGGAGGATTTGTAGGTGAGATGGAGGCCAGTGAGGAGGCAGTGGGGTCATGAAGGCATCAGATGGTGGCATCCTAGACTCATCCATTACCAGTGGTGATGAGACAGAAAAGTAGGTGTGATCAGATGAATTAAACAAGTGCTCCACAGAGTTTTTCACCCTGTGGCCTCTTCTGATGGTTTCTGTAATTCTTAAAATTCTGCGTCTATTTTCCCTCTCTAGAATAATAGTAATAGTAAAGGTCCTAAAATTTTCAAACAGTTAAGAAAAAGAGGGAAAAAGCCACAACTTCCCAGTCTTTGCCCATCTGGCTCGGCCATGGAATAGGTGGCGGAAAGTCAGCCCAAAGAGGGGACAGGGTGTGGTGGGTGCAGGGTCTGGATGGTGAGAGGTCTGGGCCAGAGCACAGAGCTGAGGGCCTTGGCACTGTGGCTGCTGGATTCTCTTCTTTGGAAAAGGTGGAAATTCCTGACTTTCCTAGTGTGGAGTGAGAGAAGAGGAGGAGGAGGAGGAAAAATAATAACTTTAGTTTCCTGCCCAGTTAAAAACCTTGAGTACTTAGGCTTTGTGAAATGATTATACACAGTGTTCTAAAGATTTTATAAATTCCTCTCTAGGGATAAGCCTCCAGGGAGAATATGCCCCAAGGGACTACTCCTTGAAGAACAGGCCCAGAGGGGAGAGTCAAAACTTCCTCAGAAATGCAAACAATCCTCTTCAGATTAAAGGCCTTTTGCAAGGGCTTATATTTTGCCTTGCTGCAACTTCAGGTGTTCAAAGACCAGTGGTTGGAAAAGATCTACCTTCAAAGGTGTAAGTAGACAGAAAAGCCTGACACGTCCAATTCCCATCTCAGAAAGGATATCAAGAACTGGGTCCTGGATGGGAAGAAAGCATTGTTTTCTAAGCCTTGAATCTTCACATTTGTAGTTTCTGTTACACCTGGTTTGTTTCTGGGCAGGATTATTAGAAAAGCATCGCAGACAAAATGAGCCTGAATGCCTGTCTTCAGCATAGCAAGGAGGGGAGGCTGGGCCTCTCTTCAGCCAGGCTTGGGAGCAGAAGAACCAGAGGGGACCAGGAGGTGGGACAGTCACACAGAGGGGAGGAGAGCCAGACAGTCTTGAAGCCCTTGTCAGTGAGGGAGAAGGAGGGCGTCCTAAGTAGAAGCTGTAACAGGTAATCCTATGTGTCAACTTGGCTGCGCCACAGGGCCCAGATACGTGTTTGAACAGTATTCTGGATGCTTCCGGGAGGGTGTTTTTGGATGAGATTAACATTTAAGTGGGCAGATAAATGTTTGAATAAAGCAGTTTGCCCTCCATAATGCGGGTGGGCCTTATTCAGTCAGTTGAAGGCCTGGATAGGCCCCTGAGCAAGAAGAAATTCTGCTAGCAGATAGCCTTCAGACTCAAACTGCAGCACCGGCTCTTTTCTTGGCCTCCAACCTGCCAGCCTATCCTGCAAGTAGTGAACTTGCAGGTCTCCATAATCTTGTGAGACAATGCCTCAAAGTAAGTCTCTCTCTCTCTCTCCATGTATATATATACACACATACCTTCTATTAGTTCCGTTTCCCTGACTAACTCTGTTCATCAGTCCTGCTTGCTTCAATCATCTGTGCTATTAGCAAACTCGGATGAGCTCAAGCTATAGATGGTTCCAAGTATGCTGAAAATTCAGAGAAAAGTCTGCGACATTTATTAGAGGATGTTTGAACGTTATTTAGAGAATGGAGGACATGATGATACTTGCCAACTGGGATTCCTTTGGCTCAACATTAGAAAACAGATATGGAACAGAGGGCAAAACATTAGAACAACATTTCTATTCAGTAATAAGCTTCACTTTGAAGTAGATGGTTAACCCTGAGTATTGTAGTTAATCTTAGTATCCTGGTTCAACAAAGCTTGGGACAGTTAACATTCCTGACTTGTGCAATGCAATACATAGCTTTATGCTTTGGAGCATGCTTGCTGAATTGAGTGATTGTCCTGACAGTTCAGGCTGAGCAGGGACTGTGGCTGGACAGATTGGCGGGGAGAGACTGCTGAAGCATGTTCAGTGGAGGAGACAGAGCACGTGTCTTTCTGGCCAAAAGTTATTTCTGAGAAACAGAGGGCTGTGGCCAGAGGAGAGTCATTTCTAAGCAGGTCACCATGAGCACAAGAACAGTACAAGTCGTGACTGCACCTGAGGCCACCGGTCCGAGAACCAGTCTTGGCTCCACCTCTTTAGGGTTGAAAGTAAACGTTGGGCTGATAGGCTCGTCTTGAATCCTGACATTGTCCCACGGTGGAGAGAAGGGGCAGAGAGAAATGTCTTGCCAAAACAAGGAGGACCATTTCAGACATGTTCGTTGTAATGACACAGCCTTAGAACACTGTTCAAATGCTGGGAGAGGAGATGGACTGCTAGGCCGTGAGGTTTTAGTGGAAGGAAGGTGGACCTCGTGTTCATAAACACTGGCCTTGCCAAACTACTCACTAAACTCCCGAGAGGGCTCGTTCTCTCCCCGGTCTGAGTCTTACCACATCTTTGCTGGAGACTACTACCAACCCAACTCCTCCTTGAGCATTAGGTCTCTATATGGAAGAAGTGTTTCTTGTTCCTCCTGTGTGCCACCTCAGCCCTGCTGCTGGCTTTTCTCAGCCCTTTTCATGTAGAATTAGTGCCTCCTAGACCCTGTGGTCCTTGAGGGAAGGACTGTGGCTCTTGCACGGTTATACGTCCACTGTCTTGAAGAGGGCCTGCCACGGTGTAACTGGCTCCCTTTCCTTCTCCCTGAAGTTTGACCTTGACCCAGACCCCTGTATCCCATTCAGTTCTAAAGCAGGGCTCTACAGGGCTTATCTATTCTCATCTAGCTGATCCTGTTATTGGACCTGCTTTGACCATAAAACCCTACTTCTCACATTTATTCCTTATTATTATATAGTCCCCAGTTCTTCCAGAGCATGGATTTCCTTTCTTTGAGCCTCAGCTTCCTTTAACTGTATCAGATGCCTGGAACTAAGTCTCCCCAGCTCTGAGGGTAATGGAGGTTGGTTGCCTCCACAAGAACTTGTGTCCCTCACCTGTTCACAGCACTTGGCTTAGATCCGGCCCTAGATCTTAGGCTTCGTCTAAGCCATCACCAAATGGGAATTTTGCCTTTCATTCCCTTCTCAGCCTGTTCTGAACCTAACTTTAAGCACATGTCCTGTAATAACTGATCCTGGTCTTACTGTGTGTTTAATCCTGGGCTTTCCCTGGCCCTGAGGAACTTCTTGGACTCCAGATCCTGGAGCAGTTCCCAGAGGTAGGGAATGAGCTGTGGGTACAATTCCATAAGCCTTAAGGATGAATAGTAATGTGTCTCAGAAACATACTCAGAAGCGTAGGTTTTCTGTATTTGGAGATTTAAAGTTTTCCCCCACAGATTACAAATCAAAGACCAGCTGTACTGAATTGAAAGAGCCCAGTTTTATTTATGCCAGGTGGGTCCTGCTTCTGTGATGTAAATGTAGGGCTCTGTGATACAGAGGTCCAGTATGGTCCCCGAAGGTGTCCATACTCCGATCTTGGAACCTGGGCGTACCTTACCTGGCAAAAGGAGGTTTGCCGATGTAATTTAGGTTACTCATCTTGAGATAGGGAGATTATCCGGGTGGGCCCAACCTAATCATCTGAGCCCTTAAAAAACAAGGGCTGGAGTTAGAGAGACACAACAGAAAGGGAAGTCAGGGAGATTCTAGTCCTGGGAGGGATTCAGTGTGCCTTTGCTGGTTCTGAGATGTAGGAGCCACGTGCAAGGATTCGAGGCCTCTAGGAACTAAGGGTGCCCTCAGCTGACAGCCAGCAAGGAAACAGGGACCTCACTTCCACAACCACAAGGAACTGAATTTGGCCAGCAGTCTGAGTGAGCTTCAAAGCAGATTCTTCCTCAGAGCCCCCAGTAAAGGAATGCAGCCCTGCTGACAGCTTGATTTCACCCCTGTAGCCTCTAAAAAGTGGATCCAGTGGAGCCACACTGTACCCAGACTGCTGAGCTACAGAATTGTGAAATAAGGAATGGTGTTTTTTTTTTTTTTTTTTTTTTTTTTTTGCGGTATGCAGGCCTCTCACTGTTGTGGCCTCTCCCGTTGCAGAGCACAGGCTCCGGACGCGCAGGCTCAGCGGCCATGGCTCACGGGCCCAGTCGCTCCGCGGCATGTGGGATCTTCCCGGACCGGGCCACGAGCCCGTGTCCCCTGCATCGGCAGGCGGACTCTCAACCACTGCGCCACCAGGGAAGCCCGGAATGGTGTGGTTTTAAGCTACTACATTTGCGGTGATTTGCTCTGGCGGCAATAAAAAATGAACACAGGGCTTTGTCGAGGTCAGAGCCTTCAGGAGGACTTGCCCTTTCCTCTTCTGTCCAAGATTCTCAGCGGCAAAAGTGCTTCTCTGAAGCTCACCTGGTCTGTGTGGTTAGTGAGGAAGCCTATGAGCTGAGAGCACACGGTTCCGTCTCTGCTCACAGCAGACTTCTTCCTGCTTGGGCGCTTGCTCAGAACAGCATATTTGGAGTTCCGCAGCCTCCCTGGTGAGCCAGATCCTGGCCATTTCATCACCCCGCCAGGGAGCTTGCCCAGCCAGCCTCCAAGGAAGCCGTCATAAAAATGCAAACACTCATGTCATGTACCCGCCACCTCCAGTGGCAGAGTGGAGCTGGGCTTATTTTGCAGCAAAAGCAAAGCATCAAGGCAAACGTTTCTGAGATAGACCTGTCAAGCAGGTGAGTCACCTCTCTGAAGACTGCTTCCTGTTCAGCAAGTGAAATTGTCTTCTACAGAAATCGGGCTGGAACAAAGGGCTCTGGTGATCTCATCCTGGATTCCCTGTGAATGGTTGGTTTCCGTGGGTGAGGCCCAGAGCTAGTGATGCCGATGGCAGGGTATAGCTCTGCAGGTGGGCCAGTGTGGTCCATGGAGGGGCTCCATCTAATCGAAACTGTCCTAACAGAGCACCTGTGCCAGGCCCTGTGCTAGGAGCTGGGGACGGGGGAAAAAGAGTCAGATCCTGCCCACAAAATCCACAACAGAGTGGTGTGATGAGCCCCAAAGCAAGGAGGGACGAACTGATGTTATGTGAAGGTGCGGAAAATCCTCCCCGTGCGGAGGCAGGAGAAGTTAATCTGCCTGCATATCCTGAGGAGGCTTCACAGGAGAGATGACATTTGAGCCCCACCTTGCTGGAGGGGCAGGGATAAATACTAATCGATGCCATACACTCGGTGCTATACATGCTGTAATTTCATGTCAGTGGAATTCCGATAGGAAGAGCACCTGTAGGGTTAGGCACAAAAAAGCATAAAGAAGTAAAAATTTCCTGTGAGTAGGCGTTCTCATTGATTACTAGAGTGTTATGGCTTCTAGGTCCCTCGGTGGACAGGGACCTGGGGTGGCAGGACTGGATCACTGCCCCCAAGGGTTACGCTGCCAACTACTGTGATGGAGAATGCTCCTTCCCTCTCAACGCGCACATGAACGCCACCAACCGTGCCATCGGGCAGACCCTGGTTCACCTTATGAATTCCAAGTATGTCCCCAAACTGTGCTGTGCGCCAACGAAACTGAATGCCATCTCCGTGCTTTACTTTGATGACAACTCCAACGTCATCCTGAAAAAATACAGGAACATGGTCGTCAGGGCTTGTGGGTGCCACTGACTCACGACGAGCTGCTGGGGACACATGCACTGCCTTGGACTCCTGCATCACATCTGCCTTAAAAGGTACCCGGAAGCACCGAGAAAGCGGGAAAAGACGCCAACACCATCTCGTGCTGGCTGCTGCCTTTCCACCCTAACAGACATCTTAAAGGACCTCGTCCGTAACCTGCTCACGTAGTAAATGTCGTGAGTAGTTGTCCTGATACACCCCTGCATTTACGTCTATATCCATCTATCCATATTGAAATCTGTGAGTTCACTCCAGTCTCCCAATCCCACACAACACCTCAGGGTTCAGTCTAGTTTTTGCCCTTTTCCATATTTGTAACTCCCTTCTTCAGCTGTGGAGTGTGGCCTGTTTTAGTCGGTTTGGGTTGCTGTAACAAAAATACCAGGGTGGAATTTAAGCTACTCTGTGTGGCTTATAAACAACAGACATTTGTTTCCCACAGTTCCAGAGGCTGGAAGTCCAAGCTCCAGTGGCTGGCACATTCAGTGTCTGGTGAGAGCCCACTTCCTGGTTCATAGATGGTGCCACCTCACTGTGTCCGCACATGGCAGAAGGGGGAGGGGAGCTCTGTGGGGCCTCTTGTGTAGGAGCATCAGTCACCTTCATGAGAGCTCCACCCTCATGATCTAATCGCCCCAAAGGCCCACCTCCCACTCCCATGACACTGGGGATTAAGCTTCAACATACGCATTTGGGGACTGGGTGGGGGACACAGATGTTCAGCCTTTAGCGTAGCCCCGTGTGAAAAGTAAGGCTGGAGAATAAGGTATATTGAGAAAGAGGACAGATGCGAACCACGGTTTAGAGTCTGCTTAGGAAGGACCTTGAGTGTTAGGACACGATAAGACTTCGTCTTTCAGGTACTGGTAAGTTCAAGGTTACTGAGGAAAGAATAATAGATTTAACCAGAAGAGAAAAATTAATAGAAATGTAAATAGAACCACATAAGGTTTTTAGGTAGAAAAGGAAAGACTGGGGAAAATTTTTGCAGACTTACAGAAGTTCTCTAGGGCTACGTTCAGCTTAGTTGCTTGATTTCTCACTCGGTGTTCATTCCTGTCCTACTGAGGTGCCCCACTGTGACAGACTGAGCACATCCCTTCACTCTCGGGTCTGCCTTTTACCTGGAATCTGAAAGTCACAGTGAACGATCTCCAGAAGATACCCAGTACGTGTATTTCCCCACTGTCCATGTTGGTACACAGGAAACATTTTATTTACCCAGGAGCAATAACATTTGTTATAATGGGAGTGGGATTCATTGCTAGGGGACCCTGGTATCCTTTGTCAATGACTGAATCAGTCAAGAAGCTTTTGGTGGCAAATAATTGAAAACCCAGCACGACTAGCTTAACTAACAAGGAATTTTAATGACGCCTGTAGCTGGAAGTTCAGAGGAAGGCTGGGTTCTAGGCTGACTTAATCCAGGGGCTCTGGACCATTTGCCTGGGATCCTCTGGGCTGTGCTTCCTCTGAGGCTGTAGTGAGATGATCACACTGCTCTGGGTCTCACCTCAATGCCCGACGTTATCCAGAAGAGAAAGGAAAATGTTTTCCAGCATCTCTTCAGGAGAAGAAAGAACTTTACTAAAAGTTTCCTGTAATGGTCTTTTTGTATCTTAAGAAAGAATTTTTCACCTTTTTTTCCTTTTATTTCTATTTTTTGTTTTGAAACAGCCTTAGATTTACAGAAAGATCGCAAAAACAGTATAAAACCTTTTTTTCTTTGAACTACTTGAGAGTAATTCACCAACCTGAAGTTCCACAAATGTTTACAGCAGCTTTATTTGTATTGCCCCAAACTGGAAACAACCTGGATGTCCTTCAATGGATGAATGGTTAAACAGATGGTGGCACCTCCATACCGTGGAGTTCTACTCAGCACTGAAAAGGAACCAACTATTGATACATCCTGGATGAATCTCCAGAGAATTATGCTGGGTGAAAAAAAAACCAATCCAAAAAGGTTACAAAGTCTATTATTCCATTTATATAACACTCTTAAAATGACCATGTTATAGAAATGGGGACCAGATTAGTGGTTGCCAGGGGTTAAGAAGGAAGTGAGAGACATAGAGAACAGACTTGTGGTTGCCAAGGGGGAAGGGGGGTAGAGGAGAGATGGAGTGGGAGTTTGGGGTTAGCAGATGTAAACTATTATATATAGAATGAATAAACAACAAGGTCCTATTGTATAGCACAGGGAACTATAGTCAATATCCTGTGATAAACCCTAATGAAAAAATATAAAAAAGAATGTATATATGTGTGTGTATGTATATGTATATATATAGATACAGATATAGATATATGTATAACTGAATCACTGCTGTGCAGCAGAAATTAACACAACATTGTAAATCAACTAGACTTTAATAAAAAAGAAAGAAAGAGAAGGAAGTGAGGGTAGGAGGGGTGGGGGTGTTTATAAAATGGCAACACAAGGGATCCTTGTGGTGATGGAAATGTTCTATCTTGACTGTATCCAAGCCAGTATCCTGAGTGTGATGTTGTACGATAGCTTTGCAAGAGGTCCCATCAGGAGGAATTGAGTAAAGGGCACACAGGGTCTCTCTGCATTACTTCTTACAACTGTGTATGAATCTATAATTATTTCAAAATTAAAAGTTTAATTTTTTTTAAAAGTTAAAGGATAGTTAAATAAATACAGGAGAAATTTTTTAAAAGCCCCTGAAGTTCCATCCACCAGAATAATTTAGCATGTATTTCCTATGAACAAACACATTCTCCTTCAAATTCTTATCCACAGACTCTATTCAACTCTTGCTACTAGTCCCAATAAAGAATTCCTGACTTCTTTGACTTGGACATTTTAAAAGTGAATAGCCCAGTTAATTTTACAGGAGGTACCTCAACTTGGGTTTATTCGATATTTCCTCATTGAATTCAGGTTTTGCATCTTTGGCAAGAATAGCACAGACGTGATGTTGTGTTTCTCTTCATGCATCCTATCACCTGGTGCATGGTTTCCATTTGTTTAGTCATTGGAGGTGCTTATTTTGATCACTTGATTAAAATTGTATCTGCCAGCAAAAAAAAGAAAAAAACAAAAAAAGGGGGCTTCTCTGGTGGCACGGTGGTTGAGAGTCCGCCTGCCGATGCAGGGGACACGGGTTCGTGCCCCGGTCTGGGAAGATCCCACATGCCACGGAGCGGCTGGGCCCGTGAGCCATGGCCTCTGAGCCTGCGCATCCGGAGCCTGTGCTCCGCAATGGGAGAGGCCACAACAGTGAGAGGCCCGCATACTGCAAAAAAAAAAGAAAAAGAAAACAAACAAACAAACAAAAAAATTGTATCTGCCAGCCTTCTCCACCATGGAGTTACTTTATTTTTTCTTGTAATAATTATTTTGTAGGGAACTATACTGCGGCAATGTGAATATATACTTCCTATCAAATTTTCAATATATTTATTTATCTATATATTGATACTAGTATGGACTCATGAATTCCTGTTTTGCTCAGTGGCCTATGATCTGTTACTATCATTATTTATTTTGATAACCAGATTATCTATGATTTGGTCAGTGGGAACCCCTTTAAACTGGCTTCTGTATCTTTTTGAAATGTTCCCTAATTTGGGGGTACTTTCTTACTTTCTGGTAGAACAAGGTGTTCCAGGCTCATCTTGTTCTTTTTCTGCTTGGATCGTTGAATCAGCCATTTCTCTAAGAATCCCTGGTTCCATTTAGTGCAGAATGATATTTAGAAGCCAAAATTTGGATATTAAGTGTTCTTGTTGCTACTGGGTGTCATTGTTTCTAGATTCTCTCAGCAGAGAGTGAGGGAATGTATCCTGGGGTGTATACTTGCATTTATATCTGTATTTACCTCTATATTGAGATCTGTATCTGTATTTTTATCTGTATCTATATCTGTATATATCTCCATGAGTTCACACTGTCTCCAACTCTAAAACAACAACACAGGGTTCTAAATCACCTCTGAATCTTCCTATCTCGCCCGAGTCAAAACATTACCTGGCATATGACAGACTCTCAGTTTATGACAAAGGAGTAATCTCTCTCTCTCTCTCTCTCTCTCTCTTTTTGCCACACTGTGCGGCTTGTGGAATCTTAGTTCCCCGACCAGGGATCGAACCCGGACCCCCAGCAGTGAAAGCGCTGAGTCCTAACTACAGGACCACCAGGGTATTCCCAGGAATAATCATGAAAGACCTCAATGGAGCATCAGCCCTGCTGGAGGAAGTGCTCAGATCATGGGGATGGAAGCCAGGCTGCTGGGGCGGGCAGTGGAATGGGAAGGACGGCAGTTGCCAGTTACAGTCTCTATACAGACTTTAATTCTTCAGATCTTCAAAGCCCTAAACAAGTAAAACATAAAATCAATGCACTGTAAAGAAAAATTAATTACTGTATTTTATAACATAAACAAAAAAGTATTCTCTGGAAAAATCTAACTCAAAAAAAAGGGAGGGGAATACAAGATTTAAAAAAATATTTGCAATTCATATTACAAAGAGTTAATTGTCTCAATATACAAAGAGCTTTTACAAATCAGTAAGAAAAAAGATGAACCATTCAATGAGCAAAAGTGGACACAGGGCATAAACTGGCATTCATAGAAAAAAATGAAAATGACTTAACTGTATGAAAAGATGTTCAACTTTATTCACAATTAAAGAAATGCAAACCAAAACAACAAAGTGTGCCAATTTTACCTATCAGATTGGCAAAATTTTTAAGTCCAGTAATACCCAGTGTTGGCCCAGGTTTGGAGAAACTTGCATCTATCAGCATTTTGGTGGGAGTGAAAATTTGTCTGTCACTTTGTTACAGGAATTTGTTGACATCTTTAACATTTTAAATTTACATACTTTTACATTCAAATAATTATACGGGGAAGGGAAAACAGAGGGGGACTGAGATAGGCTGTGATTTCAGAATATATTTATTCTGCCCTGACGTAAGCCCTGGGTTCTGTTCCAAAGGCCTTGTTCACATAGTTTCCTGCTCATGGCAGCTGTTTATTTTATTTGTCTTTTCTCAGCAGTCAGACTATGTTGTCCTTTGGCTCCAGCACCAAGGAGCTGTGCTTCTCATCATGGGAATGATGATGCAAGAGACCTGCCTTCAGTTTGATGTGGTTGCTGGGATGAGACTTGTTCATTTTCAGTAACGGGAATGTGTTTGTACCTCTCTTTAGTGCGCATTGTTATTGCTAACTTAGCATCCATTCTCCCTTCTTTCTTCCTAAGAAACTCAAGAGGGCTGGGACCAAGGCAGTAAGTAGTAGAGAGCATGGAAAGTGGAGGGTGGGTACAAAAGGGGGAGTAGTAGTCAAGGTTTGGTCTTGTTGGAAGTGGGAGGTGTGTGTATCAGAGGAGCAAGGAAGCTGGGGGTTTGGGGAGACGGGGTGAAGAGTGGGCCCTCCGAGAGCTCCAGGTTCCCCTTGGTGTGGATGGTGATGCTGCTGACCAGGAGGGACACGGGAGGAGGAGTGGACTTGGGAGGCGAGGTCATTTAGTTTTGGACTTGCTGTGCTTGAGGTGTTGGTGGGACAACCAAGTAGAGATAGCCAGTAGGCAGTTGGCAATAAACAGCTAGGTTCTGGAGAAAGTCTAGACCGAAGATACAGATGTCTACTAGTCATTGGTCATAGTTGACGGAGGATGAGATGACCAGGTCATGAAAGACAGCCCCGCGTCTTATGTGTGTATTTTAATTTAACAAGAACTTATATAGCCCTTGCTCTGGACCAGGCACTTGGCAAATATTTACTCATTTAATACAAATGAAACTTTGAGGAAGATACTGTATTATTATTATCCTCATTTTGCCGATGAGAGAATTGAGGCTCAGAGAAGCCCCACAACCTGCCCAGGTTCTTGTAGGTCATAGTGGCACAGACCAGGCTCCAACCCAGGTTACCTGGCTCCAAAGCCCGTGTTCTCACTGTTCTACACTGTGCTACACGGCCACTTTATACTGGGCATTGCTTGTCTGTGTGTTTATCAGGAAGTTTATAGGAATGAGAATAGCTTCTACTTACTCTGTCCTGGGGCCCTGCTGCTGTTTGTGTAAAGACTACGTCCTGCCATTTTAGGTAAAAGCTAAGACATCTGTGAATTGAGGAGGATCTTCTAGATTTATGAGTAAAAGCATCATGCTTACATCTCCATGGATGCAGGACACTGAAGTGACAGCAGGAGACCTACAGGGAGGGCCGCTGGGTTCACCGGCACTGCTTGTCCTCTTTCAGTTAATTTCCACTCACCTTTTCAACTTCTTCCCTCAGTGACTTCTGGATTTTTGTTTTACCAAGTTCCGGGTGATACTGTAAAGTTACAACTCCTGCAGTAAATCTCCTCCAAAAAATCACGTATCAGTAATAGAGAGCATACAAAAAGAAAACATTAACAGATCTCAGACACATTTGGAAATACGACAAACTTTCCGTGGTCTAGAAGCAAAACAGAAACACAACTAAGAGGATGTACTGCAGTCATGGTTCTTCTGGGCTTAGGTTCTGAAGCAGGTACAATGAGTGGGGGTCTGTATTCTGCAAAGTCACGGACAGTAAAGCACTTCACATAGGGCAAGGGATCTGGGCCAGGCCCATTTCATGAAACTAGGTGGTGGGATGGGTCTCCCTGCAGTGATGGGAGCTGGAAGAGCTTACTACTGATTGTTTATTCTGTTTGGGGGCCCCTGGCTTATACAAATAGCAGGCAGGTGAGAGGAAGCAGACCCAGCCTAGTAACCTGGGCCAGGCTGCCTGCTGCCTCGATGACTGAATCTGAGATATTCACTATAACATGGAAGTCCTGAGCCACTGAGAGAATATTTGTTTCAAGATTGGGAGCCCTGAGAGAGAGGTATGTAAAGGTGACCACCAAATTTCAAGGCAGGGACAGCAGATGGTGGAAGGGGAGAGAGAGAGAAGAGAGAGGCTTTCACTCAAGATGAGCCTACAACTGAAATTCCTTAAAATTTCTAAACATATTGAAAAAGAACACTAAGGAAGGCTACCAACAAAAGAAACTATTGGGAGGTCAATTCACTGTAGTCAAAATGATAACAATAGAAGACTAGTTAGTCAAAAATCACTTCCTTGTTGAGTGCACAACTTGACTCCATTTCTTAGCCTTCCTTGCAATTAGGCATGACCATATGATTGCCAGCCAATGTAATGTGAATAGAAATGAGGTGTGCCACTGCATACCTGACTCATAAAAACTTCCCCAATGCTTTCTCCATTTACAAGCTGACTGGGATAGAGACACTCCTTGTAACCTCGGGAGCACACGTGGAAAAGGGCAAAACCTCCATCAACCTGTGTCCTTCAATGACCCTTTGGAGGAGTTGGCTTACTGGCCTATTCACCCACACAGGATTGTTACATGACCAAAATTAGCTGCTATTGTGTTGAGCCATTACATCTTTGGACCCTCAAAAGAGATCAAGGAAAGAAAATGTATGTAAAAGATGAATAATAAGTAATAAGAAGCAGAAATAAAAATATCAGTAGATGAATACAGAAAAGAACCAACTAGAAATCTTAGAAACAATGATAAATGAAATTTTAAAACTCAAATGGAATAAATGCTACACTAGACACAGTTGAAGAGAAAAATTGATGAATTGGAAGTATCACCAGAATATAGTATATAGAGAAAAAGAAACAGAAAATATGAAAGAGAAGAGTCACAAAAGGGGGGACTTCCCTGGTGGTCCAGTGGGTAAGACTCTGCGCTCCCAATGCAGGCGGCCTGGGTTCGATCCCTGGTCAGGGAACTAGATCCCTCATGCATGCCGCAACTAAGAAGTCCGCACGCCACAGCTAAGAAGTCCGCATGCTGCAACTAAAAAGATGTTGCATGCCGCAACGAAGACCCGGCACAGCCAAAATAAAATAACTAACTAACTAAATAAATAAATATTTTTAAAAAAGAGTCACAGAAGGGAGTTCAAGGTGCTCCAATAATCATAAAATAGGAATTCCAGAAGAAAATAAGGATTGACTCAATGGGGAAAGCAAAATTTGAAGATGTATCACTGAGAATTTTTTAGAATTGAAAGTCATCGTTTTTCAGATTAAAAGTGTACATTGAATCAATAAAAGTAAATCCATACCTAGATGCATTGCAGTGAAACATTGAATATCAAGAATAAGGATAAAATATTAAAGGCTATTAGAAAAAATAAACAATAAACCTATAAAAATAATTAGAATGACATCAGACATCTACTTAACAACAGTAGATGTCAGGAGACACTGGAGTAGTATCTTTGAAGTGCTGATGAAAAATAACTGACAACCTAGAATTCTGTACCTAACTAAACTATTCTTTATGAATGAGAATAAAGTAAATAAATTTCAGACAAAGATTAAGTGAGTTAACCACCTATAGATTCTTATTGAAAGAACTAACACAGATATATTGCAAACAGAGGAAGAGTGAACCAAGAGGGGGGAAACAGGATCTAAGAAGCAATGGTGAATACAAATAATTAATAATATATATTTTACCAAAGGTAATCAATGAGAAAAAAATCTAATTTTTGTGTGTATGTTAAAAAAAAAAGTGCAACTCAAATTCTAGACAGTCTTCACAAGGAAGGGGCCTGTTCAGGGGTGGTTAAGGATGCTGAGTTTCTGGTTGTGTTTGAAAGGAGAATAAAGACATTGAATAACTTTCTTATTTATGGTTAATTATGATTGTTGAAAATTGAAGAGTAAAACTAAAGAACAAAGCACAACATATCATTCAAAAGCAGCAAAGGAAGTAGGAAGGAATGAAGAAAACATTATTGAAATTTAAGAGAAGTTAGGAAAGGAGAAAAGAAGAAACAAAGAAAAAAAAAAGCCAAAACCATAAGAAAAAGATGGTAGAAATATGTCCAGATAGATCAGTAATCACGATAAGAGAAAATAGTTGAAGGCCTTTTAAAAGACATAGACTTTGAGGTTTGATTTTTAAAAATTAAATTCAGCTTTGTGCTATTTACAAGAAACATAAGAAATGACACAGAATAGTTAAAATTAAATTGGAAAACTAAACTGGAAGAACTGAATAGACAGACCAATTGTAGGGCAAAGATCATTAACAGGGATAAAAAGAACATTCATAATAAGAAAGGAGCAATCCTGCAAGGAGCAACAATCATAAATTTGTATGTTCTTAACAACATAGCCTCAATATATGAAGCAAAATCTAATAGAATTACAAGAAAATTTATAAGGAGATTGGAAGATCAAGTTGATATAAAATAAAGATACAAAGGATTTCAATGGCACAATTAAACTAGACAAAAGATAAACTAGATAAAAAGAGAACCCTGCACCTAACGTAGAGATCATACAGTATTTTCAAGCATACTTTGAACATTTATAAAAATGGACTCTAATAACACAATCATATTCTCTGACTTCAATGCAATTAAATTAGAAATCTACAATAAAAAAAGTATATGGCAAGAGATAACCTCATGTATTTGTAAGCTATAAAACCAACTCCTAAAATAGCTTTTAGGTTAAAGAGGAAATCACAATGGAAATTACCAAGGGAACATTCATGGCTTTCTACTCCAATTAGCTCGGTACCTTGCGAAGGAAGCAGCTTGTTTTCTTACCTTGATTTATGCTTAAATAGTTCCTTGTGTTTTTTCCCTTTTCCCTCTACCATTGCTCTAATTTCCAAGCCTTTTGCTTTGAAAACATTTTCTGGAAATCTTTACTTTTATAGCTTTTGCATTTTTATTCTTGTTCTTTACCCTTAAAACTGTCTGCTTTTATATTGTAAACACATCGTCTTAATGATTTTCGGTGTTCAGTGCTCACTTTTGTGTTAACATTTAAATCTCACGGACTTCTAATCTTCTCTCTTAAATATTCATTTTACCTTATTAGTCCAAACTCTTTTAAAATAATAGTCCCATTAAAAAATTTTGTCCTTTCAACAATTTTTTTTCTCTAAGCCTTAAAAAAATCCTTTCTAAACTTCCTACCTTGTATTTATTATTTAACTTGGTATTTTTCTTCTGTTAGTCTTTTTTTCCCCCTTAATTTATAGAATAAGAGCCAGCCTTGGAAGCTTGGCCTCGAAGTGGTGCATGGAAGAAACTCCTCTTTAGAGCGAGGGAGCTTGTGTCTCCTGCACCTCCCATCCCTGCAACCACTAGGCTGCCCTCTGGCACCTACTAACGGATCTCAGCACTGGCTGGAGGTTGGGTTTCACTCCGTGGGAACTCTGGAAACCCCTGGTTACTACTTTCAGCGTCATGGTTTTCTCTGTGCAGGTGAAGTACTTGATGTGTTGCAACACTTTTTCTTCCTCAGTTCAAGGTCTCTGATATTAGTCTTTGTACCTTAGGCCATCTACACCACTAGCCATAGGGTCATCAGCACCACTGGCCACAGGGTCATCTATACCACCAGCCACAGGACCATCTACACCACCAGCCATGGGACCATCTACACCACTGGCCACAGGGTCCTCTACCCACTAGCCACGGCACGGTCTACACCAGCAGTCCCCAACCTTTTTGGCACCAGGGACCAGTTTCATGGAAGACAGTTTTTCCATGGATGGGGTTGTGGGGAGGGATGGTTCAGGCGATAATGTGAGCCATGGGGAGTGATGGGGAGTGACGGGGAGCGGCGGATTAAGCTTTGCTCATTGGCCCGCCGCTCACCTCCTGCTGTGCGGCCTCATTCCTAACAGGATGCAGACACCGTGGCCCGGGGGTTGAGAACCCCTGATCTACACCACTAGCCACAGGGTCATCTACCCACTAGCCATGGGGTCATCTACACCATTAGCCACAGGACCACCTACACCACTAGCTGTGAGGCTGGAGGGAATGGAAGGAGGGCAGGGATCATGGCGGGAGGCCGTGGCCCTCCTCAGTAAGGAGCTGGGTCATTCTGCCAGAGTCCCAGTATCTTTTCTTGCCTGGGCTTCTGTCTCACTCATTCTCACACTTTATTTCCAAATTCCCTTCTCAGTGGGAATGCAGACATTTTTTTCTTGATACATGATTCTCCTTGGCTTCCTCTCCTGTTATGGAAGAAGTTCAAGAAGAACTTGGCTGGAGCAAAGGTTCTTCTGGATTCGGGTTGAAACATCAGGATCCTGCCGTCCGGCTGTCCTGCTGGGTAGAACAGCTTTCTGCATTTGGCAAGACCCCAGCGGGGCAGCCCAGACCTGCCTGGACATCAGAGCCTGCAGGACAGGGAGACAGGCTCACTTCTCCACTGGGCCTCCGGGAGAATGCCCAAAGCACAGGAAGTTTCTTTGCTTCTTGTCCACCCCCTGCAAGGGAGGAGGGTGCTCTTCTGAAGAGGTTAGAGCTCCCGAAAGAACACGTGGCCCCTTTGAAGCCTTGCCTACAATGACAGCATCCTCTTCATTCATCTTTCTCCCACGGCAGCTTTTCTTCAGCCCCCTGGAGTCTGCCCCTCAGTGATTTAACGCACTCCCTCTTGGATGTTGGGGCTTCCAAAAGTAAGGAGCTGAATGCTTAGGTTTTTATGAAAGATTTTAATAAAGCGTCTTTGGGGGAGGCCTTAATTTTAAAACCTGCATCTTCCCATCTTCAAGGAGGTTTAGATCCCTTGTCCTTCTTGTTATCAGGGACACACAGCTGGACACAGGATAAGCCTACTTATCCCACTCCTACTTCTGCTGTCTCTAAGCCGTCCAGCTGAGCTACAGGAACACCTTCTTTCCAGTGTTGAATTGGTTCCCTGAAAGTTTCCTATTTTTCTTTTCTTTTTAAAAGAATTTTATTGAAGTATAGTTGATTTACAATGTTGTGTTAATATCTGCTGTACAGCAAAGTGATTCAGTTATACATACATACATTCTTTTTCATATTCTTTTCCATGATGGTTTATCATAGGACAGTGACTATAGTTCCCTGTGCTCTACAGGAGGACCTTGTTGTTCTTTCATCCTATATATACTGGTTTTCATCTGCTCATCCCAAACTCCCAATCCCCCAACCCCCAACCTTGGCAAACACAGGTCTGTTCTCTATGTCTGTGTGTCTGTTTCTGTTTTGTAGATATGTTCATTTGCGTTGTATTTTAGATTCCACACATAAGTGATATTATATGATATTGGTCTTTCTCTGACTTACTTCGCTTAGTATGATAATCTCTAGGTCCATCCATGTTGCTTCAATGACATTATTTCATTCCTTTTCATGTCTGAGTAATATTCCATTGTGTATATGTACCACATCTTCTTTATCCATTCATCTGTTGATGGACATTTAGGTTGTTTCCACGTCTTGGCTGTTGTGAATAGTGCCGCTGTGAACATAGCGGTGCATGTACCTTTTCAAATTATGGTTTTGTTTGGGTATATGCCTAGGAGTGGGATTGCTGGATCATATGGTAACTTTATTTTTTTAACATGCACATTCTCTCATCCAGTGTGCTCTCAGCTCATATGGATGGCTATCTTTTAAGTGTTTATTTATTTTACATATTGTAAGGCAGAATTAATCATCTCTGGTTATCTGAAAGTCAGGATTGGCTCATTGATTCATTTAACAGGTGTCTATGATGTTTCCACTCTGAGCCATATCTGAGCATCATTAGAAAATGGGTAAATTACTTACCAGTAAGCCATTCTTTTAGAGGAGAATGTACTAGCCTAATGGAAAATTTCTCTTCATACTTGGTTAAAAGACATCAAATATATTCTGCCCCTTTCCCAGCGCCCAGAGGTTCATTGTCTCTGTGCATCTGGACCCAACCAGCCAGGTGCGGGGTTTCTATCTGCCACTGCTGCCAGAACAGCTCCATCCCCCATAAGAACAGGGCACCCGGGAGGCCCCCTCAGAATGTCTGCTTTTGGAAGAATCATCCGCAGCTTTATCCTGCGTCTCCTCTAAGGCTCCATCCTCTCCACCCTTCTGCTCTCTGCACGACATGCCATGGAGCAAAGCAGGTCTCTGTGAAGAGTCTGGCCCTGTTATTATACAGAAGTAGTGGTGTGCTGGTGGATGTTTAGCAACCAGCTTTCCAGGAAAAAAAAAAGCCCTGATCTGCAGAGTTTGCCAGTTTCCATGGTGTAAATATTCCCACCACGTCGGTTCCAGGCTCCGGCCTCCATCACTGAGCCGAGTTGGAAGAGATAGCGGCTGTGAGCCGGCTGAAGCAGGTCCCTGTCTAAGACCTCTCGCTGAGGGGACCCCAGGGGATACAGCCCGCAAGCTGGGGCCTGAGGATCATCGTGGAGCCATTCAGAGGCAGGGCAGGTTCTCTGGAAACAGGCTCGGAGGTGGAGTTGGCAGGAGGCAGCGTTGGACAGGGAGAAGAGGGAGAAGAGGGAGAAGCCAACCGTTGTCCTCAGAGGTGTCCTGTGTCCTGTGTCCCAGGCTGAGACGACTGGGCCTGGGCCAGCCTCAGGATGGACCCCGAAGTTGCTGACAGTGGGGCCTCTCTGCTGACATGCTCCCCTTGGCTGAGCAGCATGTCCTTCTTCAAAGGGAGACCAGGCGGGGCTTCGTGGTGGTGACCACACTCAGATACCACCCGTCGGAGCGTGAGCCCCTGCACGAGGCTGGGCTCGGCCTTTCAGCTGGAGCCCTGACAGCCCGTTCCTGTCTGCAGACGGTCTCCTGGAGCAGCCTGTCCCTCAGCTGGTCCCTGCCTGTCCCCATCCTCGGGCTCAGCCCCGCAGCCTCCTTCCTGAATCCCACGCAAGTGCCACTCTGCTTGGCCTGCTGCTTGGCCAGGACTGGAGATTCCCACTACATCTTCCCCAGGCGTCCGACCGCAGCTGCTTCGGGGTTCTGGCCTTGCTCCTCAGTGCTGGCGACTTGTGGTGAGGCTGTCCCGCTGGACAGACAGGGCGGACCCTGGGCTCGGGCTCTGTGCGGGGGACTCGGGCCCGAGAGCGGGAAGCAGGGCCTGCTCTGTGCACGGGTGGGGCAGGCGAAGGAAGCCACCCCACCTGTCCAAACCAGACTGAGGAGAACAAGCAGATTTGGCCTGACACCATGGCAGCCGGAGTGACCGCAGAGCTCTGTGATTTATCCTGATTTTCTTACAGGACACGGTGACATGCAGGCAATACTGACGTCCCAGAGTCCCACGGCTGGTTAGGGACAGAGCAGGGACCAGAACTTGGCCCAGAGCCATGTGTGTGCATCCAGCTTCCTGAAGCCCGAGTGTTTCGTGAATCATAGTCCTCTTCCCTCATCTAGACAGTGTGTGTGTTTAGAAATGGCCTTGTTAGCAGATTTTATATGCACCTTCGTTAGCCCCTCCGAGAGCTCACCCCGTTCTGGCAGGTGGCCTGTTTGAGGAGGAATTAGCCTGCCTGCCAACTGGGTGTTGGATTTACATATGAGCTGGGCCACGGGGAAATCATCTGGAATCGCTAAGGGGCTCACCAGACTCCTCAGCCTGCAGGGCAGATGCACTGCGAGAATGTTTTCTGCCTTACGGCGTGTCTGGGCCTCAGCCTGTGTCCCTGGGGAGGCAGCCCCTGCAGGGCCTCCAGGAGTTTTTCTTCTGGCCCAGGCCCCGTGGGTCTCGCCCCCCCGACTTGTATTTGCCACATCATCCTCTTTTAGCAAATATTGTACCTAAAAGAATGAAGTAATTTGCATATAGTAGTTAGTTATTTTTGAACTTTCTGGTTTTTCTCTGTGATAGTGTATTTCACAGATAACACATATTTCTTATCTTTCTAATGTATTCTTTTTGGTAATTATATTTATTTAACCAATTTCCCCATCAGTGATGAGTAAGAGGTCCGGGCTCTGTGGGGAGGGGATGGGATGTCCATCTGCTGTTGCAGACCATGCCCTAAGCGGGAGGCTGTGGGATTCTGGGCACCCCCAGCTGTACCAGGCCCCTCAGCTCTGCTTCATTGAATTCTCCTTCTCTTTTTTAGGCAAATGCTTTGATTCAAAAACAACCAGCAGGGGTGGGCTGGCAAAGCCTCCTCAGCCTACACATAGCAGGTACAAAACAGTAAAATACCCCAACTGGGGAGTGGACAGGAGGTGGAGTGAGGTGTCAGATGAGAAGTATCACTGAGTCAGGGAAGCCTGAGGAATGGCAGGAAGTTGTTTTGTTGTCAACGACAGTAACCAAACGGGAAGTTTCTTTCTTCCACCAAAATGCAAGAGTCATATATCAATACCCACCCCCACTCCCAAATCACAGGACAAAGCGAAGCCTGTGAATAGAGACGCCGTCTCCCAGCTTACA
Organism: Hyperoodon ampullatus; assembly: GCF_949752795.1. Classification (NCBI taxonomy): domain Eukaryota; kingdom Metazoa; phylum Chordata; class Mammalia; order Artiodactyla; family Ziphiidae; genus Hyperoodon; species Hyperoodon ampullatus. The sequence continues at coordinate 102,760,592 of NC_136923.1, forward strand.
AGCCGCTGCGGTTGGACCGGCTGGACCGCGGAGGAGCCGGCCCCTGGAAGGGAGGAGAAGCGCTGTGCATTTCAACATCGTATGGTTCTTGCTTTCACCAGACCCTAGAAAGATAGTTGATGGAAACGCAGCACTTAAAAACGGAGCTTGGAAGAATGGCAGGCAATGAAATGAAAGGTACCCTGTGACTGCTGTTAAAAATCCCGATTCAGAGAAGCAGCAGACAGTAGGAAAGGATCCGTGTACCTGAGCCAAACCAAGACAGAGGCGTTTACCCCAGCCGGGTCCAATTTCCTAGTGAGGAGAATTAACCGTTACTAACAGAACTCTCCTGTGTGTGAATTGTAGCCTGATACGTGAAGAATTATGCTTAAGTTATAGCTCTTTAGTCGGTTGCATGCTTGTCTCATTCTTTCCTGTATAGGTTCAATCATTCTTAGCGATTTATTTTGGGAAAGAGCCTATATTAGTCTGCTAGGGCTGCTGTAACAAAGACCATAGCCTGGGGGCCTTAAACCACAGAAATTTATGTTCTCACAATCTGGAGGCTGGAAGTCCAAGATCAAGGTGTCACAGGGTGGTTTCTCCAGAGGCCTCTGTCCTTGGCTGGGAGATGCCACCTCCTCCCTGTGTCCTCACACGGTTGTCCCTCTGTGTGTCTGTGTCCTAATCTCCTCTTCTTATAAGGACACCAGTCTGATTGGATTAAGGCCCACCCAACTGAACTCTGACCTTTACAGAGGTAACCTCATTACCTCTGTAAAGATCCTGTTTCCTGCTATGGTTATGTTCTGAGGTGTTGGGGGTTAGGACTTCAACACGTGAATGTGGGGAACATAATTCAACTCATAACAGGACGTTTCTGGATATTGCTAAGAACGGGTACCTGGTCTGGCTGTGCCCAAATAACAATTTCTGAGAAAATTCTGGAGTCCAGGCTGTGCAGAACAGATAAGCTAATGCCCTTAAAGAATATGCTGTATCAAAGCTTATTCCTTTCCAAACCTAAGTCCATTAACTTAGATACACCGGAGGACACAAAGACCAAAGTTCCTTCAAATTGGGTAATGGACTTAGTGACGGTACAACATGATTGTGGTTCTTACACCTCCCACCGTCCAGTCCTGCAATGAGGAGATGTATGGTCCAAAACCCACTGTCTCCATTCTCTGACCTCAAATTCATACTCGATATGAATATTTCTCAGATTTAACTATGACATTCTCTGTTCAGAGGCGGGGTTTTCCATGCCTGATCCTGTGATCAGTGTCACGGCTGATCCTGTGAAGGAGCTGGCACCTGGCGTTAGAGCACCCAGGTGTGATTGCGTCGTGGAAGTGAGGTTGCAGATCTTGCTAGAGTGATCTCCAATATCCATTCTCTCCTTCTCAGTACTAACAGAATCCAATTTTATTTGGGTTTAGTAGTATGCCCACTTATAAAAGCTACACCTCACATCCTCCCATCCTCGGTAAGAATGACGATGTAATATAGTTATGGCTAACGAGGTATAAATGGAGGGTACAAGGTGAGCTTCCGGTTTTCAGGAAAGCAGTTTAAAGGGAGCTAGCTACCTAAGGCAGTCTGCTCCTTTGCTCTTTGCCTTTCCTCCTTCTTCCTGTCTAGAACATGGATGTGATGGCTGGAGTCCCAGCAGCCATCTTATAAGCATGAGCGTGGAGATGGTAGAGTGGAAATCTAGACAGGACCTGGGTTCCTCATGATTTGGGGGACTATTACGCCAGCTCTCGCCCACCCTCCTCTGATTTCTCCTCTTGAGAGAGAAAAACAAGCCCCCAGGGCCGCTGGTATCTGCGTGGCTCCTCCTGGACCACAGTGTGAAGTGTCCTCCCTGGCGTAGGCCATCCAGTGGTCCTGTAAACCCTTATCTTGTTTAAGCCGGCATTTTGGGGCTCTCTTCCCTACCACCAAATGTTATGGGTCCAGTGCAGGTGGGTGCAGTGATTAGAATCATCCTCTTGTTCTCCCTGGATGTGTATAGAGCATCTTCTGAAAACCTCTGTGAAATCCTCCTTTAGGTATGAGTACCCCCAGAAGAAAGCTGAGGTTTACCTGGGTTCACATATGCCTCCATCACTGGTTAGCTGTGTGACCTCAGGTAAACTGCTTCACCTCTGAGCCTCACTTTGTCAAGTGCTATCTCTCAGGATCATTGTGAGGACAGGGAGATATGTACGTAAAACACCTGGCTCTATCCTTGCACTCAGGCACTCAGCAGATGGCCCTCCTGTTGTGATGACATCCCTTGTCCCCTCTAGAGGATGACTCACATCCATGTGTCCAGGTCTGACTTTTCCTTTGGGTGCTCTTCCTGCATCTCTCTCTAGCTTCCTGCAGGACATTTCCAGTTAGCTCTCCTGTGTCCCTTCCAGTGCAGTCCCCAACCACCCTCTCTCTGACGATATCACTGTCCATCCTGTATCTCATCCTGTATCCTGCCTGTTGGTTCACCTTGACACTCCATGTCATGCCGTGGACCATGCCACAGCACATCAGACCACACCATAGCACGCCACGCTGTGTGAACTCACCCCAGGTACACTATACCACACCACACCGTGACACACCACATCCTGCTGCCCCATGCCATTCTATATGGTGCCACAGCACACCACGCTCTACCACAGCCTAGCCCAGATGGGGAATTCAGCCTTTTTGGTAGCTTTCATAACTCCCTCTGCCTTCACGGAAAAAAAAAAAAACTCACCAAGGCCTTTGCGTGGTTAGCAGACTTTACCGAAGATTTGGGGGAACAGAACAATTTTTGTTCCATAGAGGTTTCGTATTAAAAAAAATAATTGCTCAAGTGTTTCCTTACTTGTAACGCTTCTGGAAGCTTCTCAAGAGTCTACCTTTCTGGCCCTTCTCACCTTGGTCTTCTGTGGGTGTACCATCATTTCCTCTAATCTCTCCTGGTCAGTGATTTTTGGGGCGCTTGATGAACTCTTTCATCTCCTCCTGGGGAGCTGGTGCAGCCACCATCACTCACTGCCTAGAGAATGAAATTCCCGGCTTTATTCTCAGCCCCAAACTCCTAAAATCATTCAGATTCCTGTGGAAGGAATCATTCCTTCCACAGTTTCACCAAGTGCGTCGGCTGTCCGTGGACCTGAGGTCTGCTAGGAAAGAGGCGACCCTCGCGGCCCCCTCCTGCTCACGCAGTGATGTGTGCCGGGTAAAGCCAGCATGCTTGGCTCCAGCTACCGCCCCAAAGCCCCCCTGTCCACCCCACTCGATTTTCCTGTAAGACTGAGGTAGAACGACTTTTTCCCATTACACCTACGAAAGTCACGTGTCTTCAGTGACTGGCAGACTCAACTGCTTCTTCCCAAGGTGGGAAATTCTCTTCGCCACCCACTCATTTGCAGTTAAACACCATGGGTTGGTGGTAGGAGAGACAAGACATTTACAGAGCAGCGGGGAGCCTCCGGGTGTGTGAGGCCACCCCCCACCCCCGCCAGGCTCCATGTCCTGCGCTTGGAGCAGTGAAGCTGGGTCCCTGAGCAGCAGACTAACCAGGTCCCCCTGATGCAGATAGATTTCCGATCTATTTCCCATTGTATTGACTTCTTCCTACAAGGCACCTCCCCATCATGCTGTCAGGAGCCTGAGGGTGCTGCCTGACTGTGGAACTGCGAGAAAAGGGGGAGAGCTCAGTTGTCTGTAATCTCACAATAGGAGAAACTCCCTCAGGACACGTGGTGCTGTCATCGAGAGGCACATAAAGGAGAGGCTCACGTCTGGGGCAGGCCCAGGGCTGGCGGGGAGAGGAACCCAGGCTCCCCGACTCTCAAGACAGGCGGCCGTCCACTGAGAGCCAGACGACCCTGAACCCAGGTGTTGCCAGCCAGACCTCCCTGCAGACCTGCCAGGGGGTCAGCCCTGCCAGTCCCAAGAAAGGAGGGGTGAGGGGAGAAGTGGGTGGGGGTCTCCGAGGAGTTGGGCCGCACGGGGTTGCTGGCAGCTGCAAGTTGCCTCACTCGGGGCCTGAGCCTGCAGGGGAGACAGGAGGGCGGGAGGCTGGGGGAACGGCTTTGTGTGGCCCGCCCTCCCCCTTCCTGGGGGCTGGACAATGAGGGGCTCCTTTGCGTTCTCCCAGAGCCTCCCGTAAGCCTGCCTTCTCTCCCACATTTAAAGAATCCTCATCCGCTTCTTGGGAGTAGGTGGCTGGCACTTTGTCCCCAGAGTCTGAGAGGATGGGTCAGCCAGTTTCTGTGGTTTTCTTCTGGGAGCTAACTGACCGCTCTCTTGCTGCGGCCCCAAAGCAGGGTTCCTGCTGGGATTTCTGCAGGAAGCGGCAGGGTCTCGGTACCCAGGTAAACTGAGCCGGTGCTGGGTCTCCACTGGAGTGGCCTTTGCTGCGGCCTTCTGGCCTGGGAGCGCCCAGCTGACCTTTCAGGACCCTCAAAGGGGAAGCCTGTTCACGCACATGTACTTGTACTAGTTGGTAGGGCACCGCCCAGAAGGCGTCCCTGGCTACACTGTTTAGTCAACTGATTTCACAGGAAAACACTCAGTTGCCAAAACCTGGCAGTAGACACCTGCTTGTTTTGTTGACTGTACTTGTTTAGTCCCTGTAGCTGGGGTCGGTCACATTTCCCCCCAGTTCACCCCTCTCTCCAGTTCCCCTAGTCGACCCCTGCCTCCCCTGGAAGCTGGGGTGGGCGGTGTCTGTAAGCTGAGGAGGAGACAAAGATGGGAAGGCAGAGCTCAGGTGCTGAGTGTCTCTGCTGGCCCTGCTGCCCCACGCCACCCCCTGGAGGGTATCAACAGAGCCCCGTCCCCTACGATGCTTCTCCCTCAGAAGCAGAGTCTCTACCAGGAGGAGCAGCAGCATTTTTTAAAACCTCTCCAAGGCATCATGACGTGGGTCCGAGTGGAGAACCACCTCTGTAAACCCACTGCACAGGCGTGACCGCCGCCCACCCGCAAAGGAAAATTCCGTCTCACTCATTCACAAGGCAGTGTGTGGGCCCCTCCAGGGGTAAAGGCCTTGGAAACTCCTGGGATACACACGAATAAGATGCCTCTTAGGGTCTCACGGCTTGGGGAAGGGGGAAGGCAACATCCTCCATCCCCCCGGAGAGCTCCGTGGAGTAGATTTTGTTACCCGTACTTGACGACGGAGAAACAAAGGTTTGTACGGTTAAGGCACCCAAGACCACACAGATGATGGGTCACAGAGCCAGAATGCAGCTCAGATCTTTTAAATTCATAGGTTCATACTTTGTCTACTACTCTCTTCGTCTCCAGGGACAAAAGAGTTTGGAGGAGGTGGTTTGGGGCTGCTCTTCAAGCTGACGTAGAAGTTTCTCAGCGGATACAGGAGGAGTTGCATCCCAGGCCGCGGGGACATGCACAGAGGCAGGAGCTCTGGCAGCAAGGCCCGCCCGGATTGCCAGAGTCCTGCTAGAGCATCTGGGTGGGTCAGGAAAGGCCCAGAACACAATCTGTGGAGAATAGCTATTATCCTGAAAGTGACAGGCAGTCACAGAAGACGGTAATGCAGGGGATGGCTGGAATTGTGTCTTAGAAAGATCCCCTGCAGGTGGTACCTTGGCCATGACCCATGGGAGACCCTGGGGATACTTGAGAAGCAGGTGTAGCCCCAGCCAGGTGGATCCCCAGACCCCCAGGTAAGAAGAACCCCAGCCAGGTGGAGCCCCAGTAGGAAGGACTCCCAGGTAGGAGGAGCCCCAGGCAGGAGGAACCCCAGGCAGGTGGAGCTGGCCTGAACCCACCATAGCTCCCCTGTACTTTATGAGGATGCAAGAACTAAGCTGACTGTCCTTTATCAAACATCGCAGTCCGGCGTCTCGGCTTAGCGATGGGGGTTTTTCTCTGAAGAGCCCTTCCTCTTCTTTCCCCCTCACTGAATATCTTACACATTTCTGTCTTTGTATGTGAATCATGTGGGGTTCATTTTGAAGTGAATGTGACTACAATTTCGCTTGGCTCTGGAGGGTCTCCATGCCCCGGAAGCAGCTTAGCGGGCTTGCGTGAACTTCAAGGACGGGCTCCCTCTGGTTGCACACAGCTGAGATTTCTCCTGCAGCCACACTGACGTCTTGTTTCCTTGTCACCGGGCCTTCCTGAATTCCCTGCATTGGAGTCAGCGTTTTTTCAGATGAGGCAAGCGTGCAGAGGGCCGTGGCATTGCAGGGCTGCGCTCCCAGGACCCCAGGGGCCTGAGTGCCCTGTCGTGAACCTCCAGTGGCGAACATCACTCAGCCTCTGCACCTCTCCTCTGACTTTGTCCCTCTTGCAGGGATCGTGGTGCAGCATTCCATACTGTCTGGCAAGGTATTTTGGAATGTAGCTCCCAGAGCCAGTCCACACTAGTGTTGGGACAAGTAAAAAATGCACAGTGCCAGCGGACGTCCAAATGGGGGAACTAGTGCAAACAGATGACTATAAAGTAAAAGGTATGGCATGAACCTAGTGGATGATGGAATCGTGGAAGTGAGAATCTGAAAGTCTAAAATACAGAATTGGTATTGAAGGGAATGTAGCTCTATTTCCAGGCTCCGGAGTCCGCCCCTTTCGTGCCCCTCTGCCTTCCCCACCCCCATCAGTTATGGCTTGGAGAGAAACGTGGGTGACTGGTTTTAATGAATAAGACGGGAGTGATTGGAAATTTGCATGCCAATGACTTTCATGCAAATAGGTGCTTTTGGAGTGATTGCAAAATTTATTCTCTTAAACACTTTAAACCCCCTCTTACAGTGTGGTTTTTGACAGTAAAACCTGACTTAGGACAATAAAAAAAGGGGGCATTTTTTTTTGCTCCCTTTCTTTGCACCTGACAAGGGCAAATTTCAAACTAGCCTGGGCCCAGTGTTTTCCAATTAAGAATGAAGAGACAGGCTTCCCTGGTGGTGCAGTGGTTGAGAGTCCGCCTGCTGATGCAGGGGACAAGGGTTCGTGCCCCGGTCCGGGAAGATCCCACATGCCGCGGAGCGGCTGGGCCCTTGAGCCATGGCCGCTGGGCTTGCGCGTCCAGAGCCTGTGCTCCGCAACGGGAGAGGCCACAACAGTGAAAGGCCTGCGTACCGCAAAAAAAAAAAAAAAAAAAAAGAATGAAGAAACTCAGATTTAACTTGGAAAAATGTATACAGTGTTTTTATTTCTGATCACATAAAAAGTGCATATACAGTATGAAAAATTTGGAAAATAAAAGTAGAAAGATGAAGATAAAATCAACTGTACTATAACTCTTTCTCTTTACATATGTAAAATTTTTCAGCAAAAATATGTGCATAGTGGACTTACTGTTCTGTAATTTTTTTTTCACACTTAGTGATTTATTGAGAACATTTCCCCATGCCACTAAGTATTCTTCAATGGTAAGGTTTTTATTAATTGTACACTGGTGGCAGTGTAACACTTTCATTTGTTTCACCGTGCCCCAGTTTTGTATTTTTAAGTGGTTTCCAGTCATTTGTTATTGTAAACAAATGTTCATCCTTACAGATGCATCCTATGAACATCTATGATTATTTCTTGAGGTGAAACGCCTGAAAGTGGAATGGCTGTAACCGAGGGCACACACGTCATACGTATCTCCTCGCTGCCCCCAAGAAAGCACGTTACAACTGATGCGCCTGCCAGCCTTGTGTTTCTTTACATCTTTGGTTAACACTGTAGACCAGATTTTGAAAGTACCTGCTTCTCGTTGGAACGCCGGTCAAATTGGAGTGCACTCACCTATCTTTTCTCCCAGGCCACAGCTGCCTTCTTTAAAGTCAGAAGGTCATTTTTCCCCCATTTTTTTTTTATTCTGGCAAAATACACATAACATAAAATGTACCATCTTAATCATTTTTAAGTGTACAGTTCAGTGGTGATAAATACCTTCATATTGTTCTGCAGCCGTTGCCACCAGCCATCCATCTTCAACCATTTCATCTTCTCAAACCCAAAGTCCATTCTCATTAAACACTGACTCCTCATTTGCCCCCAGCCCCTGGCAACCCCCGTTCTACTTTCTGTCTCTAGGAATCTGACTATTCTAGGAACCTCATGTAAGTGGAATCACCCAGTATTTGTCCTTTTGTGACTGGCTTATTTCAGTGAGCATCATGTCCTCAAGGTTCATACCTTGTGGAGCTGGTGTCAGAATCTCCTTCCTCTTTAAGGCTGAATCATATTCCATTGCGTGTATAGACCACATTTTGTCTATCCATTCATTTATCAGTGGATGCTTGGGTTACTTCCACCTTTTGGCTGGTGTGAATAATGCTGCTATAAACATGGGTGTACAAATACCTCTTCAAGTCCCTGCTTTCAGTTCTCTTAGGTATACACCCAGAAGTGGAATTGCTGGGTTGTGTGGTCATTCTATTTTTAATTTTTCGAAAACCTGCCATGCTGTTTTCCATAGCAGCTGTACCATTTCACACCCCACCAACAGTGCACAAGTGTCCAGTTTCTCCACATCCCTGCTAACACTTGTTCTTTTCTTTTCTTTTCCTTTCTTTTTCCTCCCTCCCTCCCTCCCTTCGTTCCTTCCTTCCTTTTTGATAGTAGTCATCCTGATATGTCACTCCCATTAGGATGACCACTATCAAAAAAAAAATTCCCGGGCTTCCCTGGTGGCGCAGTGGTTGAGAGTCCGCCTGCCAAGGCAGGGGACACGGGTTCATGCCCCGGTCCGGGAAGATCCCACATGCCGTGGAGCGGCTGGGCCCGTGAGCCATGGCCGCTGAGCCTGCGCGTCCGGAGCCTGTGCTCCGCAACGGGAGAGGCCACAGCAGTGAGAGGCCCGCGTACAGCAAAAAAAAAAAAAATCTCATTTGCAATTTCCTAATTAATGATGTTAAACATCTTTTCATGTGCTTGTTGGCCATCTGTGTGTCTTCTTTGGAGGCATGTCTGTTCAAGTCCTTTGCCCATTTTTAAACCACGTTTATTTTTTGTAGTTGAGTCGGGGGTCATTGTTAGAGGCTCGGGTAATTCCCATTTTCTGCTCCCCTCCCCCGTCTCTTCCTCGGGGTCCGCAGGCTGGCCACCCTGCCCCTGTGGAGCGTCTACCCACTGTGGCGAATTTAAGCAGACAAGTAGGAACATGGCTCACCATGAGTCACTTTTATCATTTACATTTTAGGTCCCACATAAGTATAGGTGTGCTCCATCAAACATACCAAGATGGGAACTTGCAGGACAGATAAATTAGGGAGTGAGTACTTAGATTACAAGAAGATTCTGGCCCTGCTGTATAATTACTTTCAGAAAGAACAGCCAGAGATCAAGCATTTAAAAATCAAAGTCATTTTATCTGGTAGATTTGCCTTAACTTTAATCTGGTTTCTAATACTAGAAAGCAAGTCACCAAGGCATGCATAGTGTAGCCTTTTAATCCCGAGGGACTCACCAAGTAATTCCGTCACTCAGAGCCAGACATTCTACAGGTGCTCTGCTGGAATTCACTTAAGAGGGAGATGCTGTGATAAAGTTTTTACCAAATTAAAGTGAGTGTCCATCTTGAAGGCATCAAATATCCATATGCTAGTGTTGTTTAAAAGTAGAACTTTTTTTTCCGGCAGAAATCATACTTGAAAGCTATAAATACTGTGAGTAGAGGTGCATTTGTTGAAGCAGGGACCCTGTGTCCCCTTCCTGCAACTCCATGCAGCTCAGGGCAGCAGCTCCGAGGGTTCTGGAGCACAGCTTGAGGACCCTGGGGGTGGGGAGGGGCAGATTTAGTGCAGTCTAGACTGGGAAGAATTTAATACGGACCATAGACTGGTTTGGGGAAGTGAGGTTTAGCCTGGGAAAGGGGAGATGGGCCATTCCTTTGAGTCACAGAGCAAATGGGGTCCAGAGACAGTGTTGTAGGCAAGGATTTGGAAACCAGAGGGGTGAGCGGTGAGAAAGCATCAAATATGGAGCAAAACGTCTGCCATGGTGCCAGGGCAGTTGTGAGTGGGCAAGCTCGGGAGAGGGTGAGGGTGAGTCCACAGGGACCGTTCGCCAGGGATGAGTACGCTTACACAGGAAGACCTGGGCACAGCTGCGGTGGGAGGGTGTGTGTGTTGGGGGTATGGCTGTGGGGAGTGGACAGCTATTGGCACGTTCTGGTTCTGGAAGTCCATGTAGACGCAAGACCATCATGTACAACCGGGCAGGTCATGCACTGTGCCATGTCACCGGGCTGAGGTGTGAGAGGGACAGAGTCCAGGCCACGCTTCAATATCCAAGCCATCACCCTGGCGCAGGGCTGCATCTGCCAGGAGGAAGCGCCACCCTTTCTAATTCACACAGAGGCCCTTCATGGGTTAGCAGTGGCCCTGAGTGAATGCAGTTATTTTGTGGCCAGAATTCTAGAGTCTTGGTCCTCTGCTCAAAGGGTCTCAGTCATCTCACATGACTCAGCGCAAGTGGCTCTTAACTGGCCCATCACACAACTGCCCTACAGCTACGTGTCTCAGATTCAGGATTCTTTCCCTGACTTGTTCATTCGTGTCAGCAGGTGTTCACTGAGGCCTTACTAAGTGTCAAGCACTGTTCTAAGTGTTTGGACACATGAGTGAACCAAGTAGACTAAGATTCCTGCCCTGGAGGAGAAAGATTACATTCTCCTAGGGGAGTTAAGACAGCAAGCAGTAAACGTAGTGAGAAAATTCTCAGTGTGTTGGGAGGTGGTAAGTGTTAGGGACAAAGAAAGGTTGGGGGGGTGCGAGCAGAGTAAATGTTCTGGGACGGGAAGGCAGGTTGCAGATCAAATGGAGATGTCGGGGTGAGGCCTCCTTGAGAAGGTGGAATCTGAGCAAACCTAGGAGCTGAGAGCCCAGGGAGAGCGTGCGGGTGGAGGGGGGCTGAGCAGAGGTCCCTGTGCCTGGTGTGGCTGAGGAAGGGCGAGGAGGCCGGAGTGGCTGCGGCATCGTGGGTGCCGGGAGATTCGAGGGGGAGGAGAGAGAGGTGGGCCCGTTACGGACTTTGGCTTTTCCCTGAGTAGAATGGGGAACCATTGGAGAATTCTGAGAATAGTAAGAGGATCGGATTTAGGTTTTAGCTGTGCTGAGAGTAGAGGATGGGGCTGAGGGTAGAAGCACAGGACCCACCAGGAGGCTATTGGGGTTAATTCCTGTGGGAGGGGCGGGCATTTGGACCAGGGCTGTGGCAGTGGAGGTGGTTGGAAAGGGTAGAATGTGGAAGGTGTGTTGGAGGTAGAGGGCTGTGTGACTGGCAACCACGCACCTGCTTCCTGTCTCTGTACATGTGCCTCTTATGGACATTTCATACAAATGAAGTTTTGGAATTCATGCTCTCGTGTGCAGCTTCTTTCACTTAGCATAGCGTTGGCAAAGCTCATCCATGTCATAGCAGTGTCAGTGGCTTCTCTTTATCGTTGAGTAGTATTCTTCATTAATATTGGTATTCATCACCTTTTGTTTATCCATTTCCAGTTAACAGATATTTGGGTTGTTTGCACTTTGGGGCTGTTATAAGTAATGATGCTACACTCATGTGCAAGTTTTTGTGAGAATGTATTTTAATTTTCTTGGGTAGATACCTAGGAGTGGAATTGCTGAGTTGTATGATAAATATGTATTTAACTTTTCAGGAAGTTGCCACACTGTTTTCCAAAGAGTCTGTGCCGTCTTACACTCCCACCGACAGTGTGTAAGGATTCCATGTTCTCCACATCCTTGCCGACACTCGATATCGCCAGTGTTTTGATTTTAGCCATTCTTGTGGGTTTGTAGTCGTATTGCATTTTAGTTTTACTTTACATTATGACTATGACAATTGATGTTGAGCATTATTTCAAATACCTATCAGAATTCATATGCCTTTTTCTATTTTAAAATTATAATTTAACATTTGCTTTTAAAACCCTTTTATTTCGAAATAATTTTGGATTTACAAAAAACTTGCAAAAACAGTACAGAGAATTCTCATACCGCCTTTACACAGCTTCTCCAAATGTTAGCATCTTATACATGATGGAATAGTTGTCAAAACGGTGACATTAACATGGCTACAACACTACTTAGTGAATTGTAGGCTTTATTTGCATTTCACCACTTCTTCCACAGATGCCCTTTTCCTATTCTAAGATCCGTTCTGGGATCCTGCTCTACCTTGAGTGGTCATGTCTTCTTAGCCTTTTCCAATCTTTAAATGTTCCTAGTCTTTTCTTGTCTTTCATGACCTTGGCACGTTTGAGGAGCACTGGTCAATTATTTTGTAGCATTTCCCTCAATTTGGGTTTCCAGTGTTTTCTCATGATTAGATTGAATGGATTTATTTTTGGCAAGAATATCACAGAAGTGATGTGCCCTTCTCAGTGCATCATATTAGGGGTTACATGATGTCAATATGTCGTATTGTTGGTGATCATTATTAGTCGAATTATTATCGGTCATTTGGTTAAGGTTGTGCACGATGGATTTCTCCACTATAAAATAACGATTTTCCCCATTGTAATTAATAGGTATCTTGGAGAAGATGCTTTGAGACTAGGCAAATATCCTGTCCCTCCTAAAACATTTTCCCACTGACTTTAGCATCTCTTAGTGGACTTGTCTGCAACAATGACTACTGAGTTGTTCTAGGGCAATTTTGTATTCCTCTCATTCCTTCTACATTTATTATTTGAAATTCTTCTGCTAGCAAAAATTTCTCATTTATTTATTATTTATATCAGTATGGACCCATGGATATTTACTTTAATCTATGGGTTATAATCCAGTAGTATCATTCTTTATTTTATTTCTGAAGTTTTCCCAGTTTTGGCCCCTGGGAACTCTTTCAGGTTGACTCCTGTGTCATGTCAACATGCTGCTGTCCTTGTCGAGGGCTTCCTTTGTTTTGGTGCCATGGGAGGCTCATGCTTTCCAGCCCTGGAACCAACCTCTTCTCACACAAGCTCTGGTTTATTTTTTCTTGGAGAATCATATTGAGAAACCAAGATCAGGCACTAGGTGTGCTAATTGCCCTCTGGGTGTCATTACTTGTATGTTTTCTTAGGGGACAGGTCTTGAAAATATATGTATGTGTACTCACCCGTGCAAACACACACACATATATATTTATTTAAAAATCCTAAGTTCATACCGGTACCTCTGACTCCTGTTCAACACCCCAGGGTTTGCTTTAGCTTTAGTCTTTCCTGATTTGTAACATCTTTCTTCAACAGTGAGAGAACTGATTCTCATTAATTAAAGTATTTTTACTTATTTGTTCAATTCTAGTATGCATATAAAGTAGTTCTAGAATTGCTCCTATGAGAGACAAATTTATTAACTGAAATAGAGTCTTGTATTTTAACAATACAATAAAAGTTCTTTTGGTCTTGAACCTTAAAATATACACTCAAAGTACTGTTTTCCAGAATAACTTAGTTTGGTTCTTTTCTTCCCTGCTCCCTTCAGCATGGTTATTTTATTCATTTGTAATATAGTTAAGTTCATTTTTTACGACTTTTTGGTTCCATTTTGGGTTTGCCCTGCATTATGGTTGATTTCTTTTAAACTTACCTACAGTAAAATTTACTCTTTGTAGCTTGCAGTTTTATGGGTTTGACAAGTGGATAGAGTCGTGTATCTACCCTGTACTGTGTACCAAAATTCCCTTCTGTTGGCTCCCTTTGCTATTAACCTAACCCTATCCCCATGCTCAGCCCTTGGAACCCTCTGATTTTTTCCCATCCATATAATTGGCCATTTCCAGAAAGTCATATTAATGGATTAATATGAGATGTAGCCTATTGATTCTGATTCTATTTACTTAGTAAAATGCATTTACAATTTATTCATTGTGTTATGTGTGTCAGTGGTTTCTTCCTTTTCATTTCTGAGTAGTATTCAATTCAGTGGATTTACCAAAGCTTTTTAATCCATTCATTGGTAGAAAGACATGTAGGTAGTTTCCAGTTTTCAATGATGATAAATAAAGCTGCTATAAAAAAAGCCTACAGGTTTTTGTGTGAACATATGTTTTCATTTCTCCTAGGAAATTACCTTGGAGTGGGATTCCTGGATCAAGTGTTAAATGTATATTTATCTTTATAAGTTGCTTCCAGACTATTTTCCAAAATGGCTTTACCATTTTGCTTTTCCACCAGCATGTGTGAGGGATCTAATTGCTTTATATCCTCATCAGCACTTGGGATTATCAGTATTTTAATCATACTAATAGGTCTGTAATGCTGTCTCATTAAGGTTTAAATCTGCATTTCCCTAATGATGTTGAACAGCATTTCATATGCTTATTTGCCATCTTCTTTGGTGAAATGCTGTTTAGATCTTCTGCCCACTTTAAAATTGGGTTGTTTTATCTTTCTATTTCTAAACTGAAAGAGTTTGTTATATATTCTGTATATAAGTTCTTTGTCAGCTATATGATTTGTAAACATTTTCTTCTGCTCTGTAGCTTGTCTTTTCATTTTCTTGATGGTGTTTGTTGATTGTGTATTCCTCCTTTCAATTCTATTATTTTTTGCCTCATCTATTTTGTACTAATATATGCCTATGTTTATAATTGTTATATTTTCTTGATGGATTGACCCATTTATTATTTACAAAATATTCTTCTTTGTCTCTATTAATGTTTTATCTTAAAGTCAATTCATGTGATACTAATACAGTCACTCCAGCTCTCTTTTGGTATATCTTTTCCATTGTTTTACTTTCAGCCTGTTCATGTCTTTGAATCTAATGTGTGTCTCTTGTAGACAATGTAGAGTTGGATTTTTTCTTCTTTAAAAATCTAGGGCTTCCCTGGTGGTGCAGTGGTTGAGAGTCCGCCTGCCGATGCAGGGGACATGGGTTCGTGCCCTGGTCCGGGAAGATCCCACATGCTGCGGAGCGGCTAGGCCTGTGAGCCATGGCCACTGAGCCTGCGTGTCCAGAGCCTGTGCTCCGCAATGGGAGAGGCCACAACAGTGAGAGGCCTGCGAACCCAAAAAAAAAAAAAATCTATACTGCTGACCTCTGTCAGATTGGAGTATTTAATCCATTTATATTTTATGTGATTACTGATAACATAGGGTATATTTCTGCCAATTTGCTGTTTGTTTTCTATATGTCTTGTGCCAAAGACAAACAGAGACTCTTGAAAGCAACAATAGAAAATTGACTTATGTTCAAGGGATCCTCTGTAAGATTAACACTTGATTTCTCATCAGAAATTATGGAGGCCAGAAATCAGTGGGCTGATACATTTAAAGTGCTTAAGGAAAAAAAAGACTGTCAACTAACATTTCTAATCTAGCAAGACCATTTTTCAAAAATGAAGGAGAAATTAAGACACTGCCAGATAAACAAAATCTGAACAAAGTCATCTCTAGCTGCCCTGCCCAACAAGAAATTTGTCCTTCAGGCTGAAATGAAAGGACATTACACAGTAACTTGCATCCACATAAAGAAATGAAGACAATTGATAAAGACAACTACATGGATAGATATGAGACAATATAAATGTATTTTTATTGAAATTTTTTTCTTTTATCTTATTTAAAAGACAATGACATAATGCAGTAATTATAAATTTGTGTGGATGCACAAACACAATCAACAATAATAGTTGGAGACTTCATTCACATAGAAAACTCCACACAACAACAGCACAATATGCATTATTCTCAAGTGCACATGGAACATTCTCCAGGCTAGATAGTATGTTAGGCCACAAAATAAGTCTCAATAAATTTTAAAAGAATGAAATTATTTAAAGTATGTTCTCTAAACACAATGGAATGGAATTAGAAATCAACAACAGAAAGAAGTCTAGAAAAATCACAAGTATGTGGAAAGTTTCTAGTCTCTTAAGATGGAAGCTTAGGTTATAGGTTTGAGATCTTTCTTATTTTCCAGTGTAAGTTTTTACAGCTATATATTTCTCTCTGAGCATTGGTTTCACTGCATCCCATAGGTTTTGATGTGTCTTATCTTTCAGAAATTTGAGTATAATGTGTTTAGGTGTGTATTCCTTTGTGCTTATCCTACTTGGGGTATGTTGAGCTTTTTGGATGTGTTGGCTAACTTTTTTCTTCAAAATTGGGACTTTCCCAGCAATTGTTTCTTCAGATATTCTTTCTGACCCTTTTCTTTCCCTCTGCTTCTCCCACTGAGCATATGTTAGTATGCTTGGTGATGTCCCACAAGTATCTGAGGCTCTATTCATTTTTCTTCATTAAAAAATAAACAAACTTCTCAGAGTAGATCATCAGCACTGACCTATTTTCAAGTTCTCTGCTTCTTTCTTCTGCATGCTCAAATCTGATATTGGGCCCCTCTAGTGAATTTCTTATTTCAGCTATGAAAATTTTCAACTCCAGTGTTTTTATTTGGTTCCTTTTTTTTTTTAATAATGTCTATATCTTCATTTGTTTTCTCTATTTGGTGAGATATTATTCTCATGCTTTCCTTTAGTTCTTTACACATCGCTTTCTTTAGTTCTTTGAATATATTTAAAATTGCGAATTTAAAGTCTCTGTTTAGCAGTATGTCTGACATCTAGGCTTCTTCAAAGACAGTTTCTATTGTTCTTTGTTTTCTGTGTATATACCACACTTTCTTGTGTCTTTGCCTGTCTTGTACTTAAAAAAAAAAGCAACTGAAAATTTAAAATAATAAAATGTGATAACTCTGGAAATCAGGCTCTCTCCCTTCCTGGCATTTATTGTGGTTGTTGTTTTGCTGGTGGTGCAGTGGTTGTTGTTGCAGTTTGTTTAGTGAATTCCCTGAACTAATTCTGTAAATCTTGTATTTTTTGTCATGTGTGGCCACTGAAGTCTCTGCTTGGTTAGCTTAGGGGTCAGTTAATGATCGAAAAGAGATTTCAGGAAAGGCCTGGAATGAATAAGTCTCATTTTTTGCTGAGGGGCTCAGAACTCACCCAGGCAGTTTACAACTCTGCCTTAGCCTTCACTTCCTGCTTGTGTAGAGCATCAAGGTCAACCAGAGATAAGAGCTTAGGGCCTTCTCAGGTCTTCTCTGAGCATGAGGAAGCCCTGTGCTTGCATGTGGCCTTCTAGATTTCCAGTGATTTATTGAAGCTTCTCAAAGCTTCCTATAGACAATTCATTCTCCACCTTTTATTTTTAAGTGTCTTATTGGTTTATCTGCCCCAACTCTTATTGCTACCTCAGGGAACTGCAATATTAAATGATTGCCACTGATTTTTTTCAATAAGTGGCCCTGAGAAAAGGCTGTTTTTATGGGGCAAGCTCTGGGTAAGATCAAATAAAACAAGCCTTGCAAGTGAGGTCTTCCAGGGAACCGCCAGACAAGTCTAATAATGATAATTTTCTGAGAATGGGGTTTTGAAAGAGCTGCAAATATTCGAGTGACTCCTGGGCTGCTGGATTTTATTGCAGTTGTGGGATGCTGATTTTCAAGGCTACTGTACAGCTGAGGAAAGGGGAGGTGGCAATAGGGCAACTTAAAATGCCAGTGAGTTCACTGTTCTTACTGAGATTCAGTGGTTTTTCTTAAATAAACACTCCTAGACTGTTTCAAGCCTTTGGTTAATTTCCAGAGTTTTGAAAAAGTTGATTTTGACACTTTTTGCCAGTGTTCTCATGGTTTTTATGGAGGAGAGGATTTTTGGAGGTCTCTACTCCTCCATTCCCAATTATGTCACCTGAGTTGACTTTTCCAGTCTATTTTATGAATTATCTTCTTAGTGGTTACTCTAGTAATTATAATATGCATCCTGTTACTATCTACTAAAGATTAATGTTGACTCCAGTAAAAATTAGCAACTTTGCCTCACTATAAATCCAATTCATTTCCTTCCCTTTGTGCTTTTATTGTTTTATATCTATAGTATATATAATAACATATGATATAACATAGATATAATATAGAGATAGATATTATATTGAATATGTATATGCATTCTAAACCCATAAATATTCAGCAGCAAACCTACTGTTTCTAATTCTCTGATAAGTCCACCTGGCTGACCAAGAGGCAGGAGGATTGGAGCTGCCCCCAGCAATAAGTCTGCAGACTCTTCCTGTTCTTCCCCCAAAGTTCTGACAGCTTTTCATGACTAAATATCTCTCCATTTGCTGTTTCCCTTTAGTAAACTTCCAGAGCCATGAAAGTGTTGTTTTAAATGATTTTGTCCAGTTTTATACTTGCTTTCTGAGGAGACGATTTGCTGACCTTTTATTTTGCTATAGCCAGAAGTCCCTTATCATCATAAGATATATTATTTTCATCTTTATTAGATAATGCCAGGCTGTTTTCCAAAGTACTTCTATCAGTTTACCCTCCCACCAGCAGTGTCTGAGAATTACATCTTGTCAGTGCTTGGTTTTACAGGTTTTATTCTTCTTTAGTAGTTTTAAGTTCATGCTGTCTTACCTTTTCATTCTCTTAATGGTATTTTTAGATGAACAGATTTAAGTTTAATGAAGACAAATCAATCAATCTTTTCTTCTGTACTTAGTGATTTCTAACCCAAGATTGTGAAGATATTCTCCTATATTATCTTAAATAATCTGTATTGTTTTATTTATCACATTCAGGTTTCAGTCCACTTTAAATTGACTTTTATGAATGAAGCAGGAGGGAAGTTTCTTTCTTTCTTTTCCTATGTGGATATCCAGTTAACTTAGCATAATTTATTGAAAAGATTATCCTTTCCCCGCTGCTCCTGTTTCCAGTCCTTACTTCTGCAAATTTGTCAATGACTGTCAAAATTGATCTTGATATATGCATGTTCAAGACAGTGTAGCCAGATTTTTAAATCTACCTTCTCTTATAATCTGTTGAAAATATTTTTGTTAATTTTAATTTCAAATTTTCCTTTCACATGAAGTGACAGATATGGAAATAGTCATAGAAATCCTTTAAAAATGCTCTGTAACAAATAAATGTTGATAAATTTGAACAGTCTGCCAAAGGTATAATTTAGGCAACTACCAAATTGTACCCCTGATATAATGTTGTATTTTCTTAGTTTATTCTTTAGTTTTAAAGCAATTCATAATTATAATTATAATAAATTATAATTAAAATTTAAAAAATTTAAACAACCTGAATTCAAATAAGTTAAAATCATTAAATATTTAATAATTCAAATTTAAATAATTTAAATAAAATAAATCTCAACTTTAAACATACTAATCAAATTATATAAAATATTTTATATGTTAACTGAAATTTGCATTCATCAAACCACAAACCTTATACCTCTCACTGTTTTTCATTATTTCAAAACTTAAACACCAATCAAAATTCCAAGTGATCTCATAGAATGACAAAATTTAAATAATGCAAGTTCTGGTTTTTGTCTTATAATCACTATGTTATCATTGTTTATTTTAAATCTACTATTTAAACACAGGAATATGTAGTACCACAGGACATACAAATAGCAATTTTGAATTGTTACCAACTTCCCCTTGAAACAATTCTATTACTGAGATTTAAAAAATATTAACTTGTATAAGCAAACAATGTAGAATAGAGAGTTTATTTTTTCTCTTTTAAAAACTTTACAATTAAGGTATAATCTGCATCCTGCAGAATTCACCCCTTATTATACAGGTCTGTGAATTCTGACAAATGCATTTTTGTGTGTGTTTAACCACCACAATCAAGATATAGAACAAAAAGGATTTAAATCACTATCTTGAGAAATCTGCACCCCATGTTTATTGCAGCATTATTTATGGTAGCCAAGACATGGAAACATCCTAAAGTGTCCATTGAGAGATGCATGAATACAAAAATGTGTTACATATACACAACAAGAATATTATTTAGGCACAAAAAAGAAGGAAATCCTGCCGTTTGCAACAGCATGAACAAAGCACGAAAGCACTGTATTAAGTGAAATATGTCAGGCAGAGAAAGACAGTTACTGTATGATCTCATCTGTATGTAGAATCTAAAAAAAACCAAAATCATAGAAACAGAGAGTAGTTTGGTGATTGCCAGGGGCTGGGAGGTGGGGGAAATTGGTGAAGGTGATCGAATAGTATAGTGTTCCAGTTATAAGATGAATACGTTCTGAGAATGTAACGTACAGCATGGTGACTGCAGTTTGCAATACTGTATTGTATGCTTGAAATTTGCTAAGAGAATAAATCTTAAAATTTCTCACCACATACACAAAAGGTAACTATGTGAGGTGATGTATGTGCTAACTAACCTTGCTGTGCAGATTATTTTGCAGTATGTATATGGATATCAAATCATCACATTGTATACCTTAAACGTATACAATGTTATATGTCAGTTATACTTCAGTAAAGCTGGGGGAAAACCCAAGATATAGAAACAGTCCCAGCAATCTCCCTGTCCCACACATTAGTAAACCTTTCTTCCCACCTCTGCGCCTGGCAGTCACCTGTTTCCTGTCTGTATAGGTTGCCTTTTCCAGAATGTCATTGAAATGGAATCCTGCAGTGTGTAGCCTTTGATCTGGCTTGCATTTCTAAGAGTGCCTTTGCGGTTCACCCTGCTTGCACATGTATCAGGAGTTCATTTCCCTATATTGCTGAGTGAGTGTCCATCAAAGACATGTATTCCAGTTTATCCACTCTCCAGGTGAGACACGTTTGGGTTGTTCACAAGTTTTGGCAATTATGAATAAATCCACTATAAAATCTCATGTGTAGGTTTTTGTGTGAATGTAAGTTTTTCATTTCAGTTGGGCAACTTAAACAGTGTCACATTTATCCCTGAGTACTTGATGGAGTAAATGGCATCTGAAATTTTTTTTTTCATATTCAAACTCATTATTGCTGCAATAGAGAAACACAATTGAGTTTTGTATATTGACAGTCTATCCAGAAAACTTGCTAAGCTGGTTCTTCAAATCTAATAATTTAACTTAGACTCATTTGGAACTTTTATGTTTGAATTGTTTATTGCAAATTCCACTTTTTAAATTAAGGTCGTTCTCTTCTATCTTTAATTTGCTAAGATACTTTCTTTTAATTTTTAATTTACATGAGGAATATTGATCTTTCTCCCCCCAAGCACTGCTCAGAAGTCTCAGGCACTAAGAAGGGGAGCAGTTGGGTTCCTTTAGATTGTGGAGTTTTTCATTTGTTTGTTTGGTTTTGGGGGTGTTTCTGTAGTTGTTATGTAAATATGATAGGTCAAGAGAGTTTAAGATACTGGAAAAAGAGTGGCAGAGGTGAATGAAGCATGGGATTAAAACTGGTTAGGAGGACAAAAGCCCTGAGAAAGGGAAAGAGGAGAGCCATGGGTGGTGATGTGCCAGGAGAGGTCATGGATCAGGGGACCCAACGAGGTTGAAGACCAAGCCGAAGCAAAAAGAAACAGGTGATGGCAGTCAGCGACTAGATCCGGAGTCTCAACTCTGGTTGCCTGTTGGAATGTGCTCGACAAATGCTCGGATTCTTGGGCCCCACTCTGGGTCAGTTACGTTAGAATCTTGGAGGTCCCCAGGCACCGGCACTAGGTGACCCACGTGGCTGTAGCGTGCAGCAGGGGTGAGAACTGGCCCTGGAAGGCTGATGTGGGGATTCCCGAGGTGCACTATGAGGAAGACGGGGTGCACGGAGATGACAGCGCACAGCTGAGGGGGTGGAATGGAGCAGGACAAGGGAAGTGACGCGGACAGGATGGGTGTGGGCGGGCATCCCTTTAGAGCTGTCACCCCAGAAGCAGATATGCGCAGGTGCGCGGTGGGAGAATGGGAGGAGATGCCAGTCTTGGAGGGATGAGCGGAAGTGAGCAGACGGTGTAAGATGACAAGAGGAGTAGAAGCTTGTATGAAATGTAGATAAAAAATGGTCTGGAGAAAACAGTGTGGGTGGAGGATGGCTTTGAGTCGGGAGAAAGGGCAGCCTTGTGGAGGTGGCCACAGGGGAAACAGGGTCTGGGAGCAGAAGGAGGTTCTCCTTAAGGTCAGGAGGTCCAGGAATCATTTGGAAAATATCAACCTGTTTTGTAAAGGCATATTCCATACGCCTACAATTGTGTACCGATAGTGTTTCAGTCTAGATGTTGGCTGCTGGACAGTTTGGGGCTAAATTGTGGGCCCACCCCTGTGAAGGCCAAAGACCTTCATGGATCTCGTGCGCTCATTTTACCCCGGCTCCCATTACGTTCCGTTTGCCTTAAATTCATTACTGTTTTCAGATTTTATTTTATCTGGGATTATATGTACCTTTCTAAGTTGCCTAAAATGTGTTTGGTATGGTGTGTGTTATAAATAAATTCATACAGAAGAATTCTTTGCAGTACAAAATGAATCATTACCAACTTCTTTCCAATAACCAGTTCTCCCTTGTGTATTTAACATGTAATTCTGTTTATACATCACTTTCCTGAAACACATTTATTGTATGAGATAAACATGTTTTGATTTGATCTAATTTTTCTTGTATAAGTAACAGAACATTTTGAATCAAGGAAGAGGAAATTAAATTCTATATGACCTCCTAATGTTAAAAGAATAATCTGTACGTTGGTAACATAGAGCAGCTTTGCTTCCCCTTCATTTCTGGCCAAGTCTTATATTTACTTTGTCAAAACTGGCAAAGAAGGACTGTTTCTAAAGGTGACTGAAAAGGACCGACATGACATTTTTTGCACCCAGCTTTGGTGCAGCTGCACATAGAGCTGACAGATTATAAAAAAACTTAGTAAATTTAGGAAGTTTGGTTTTGGTGTTGACGCAGACCCAGTGCCTGAAAATGTGTGGCTGGGATATCCAGCAGCTCTGCTTGTTGCTTGTTTCTGGTGAAATGATCAGAGGAAACAGAGCAGGGTGGTTAAGGGCCTGGGCTCTGGGCTTGGTACTTACCAATCTTTTTAAGCCTCTGTTTTATCATTTGTGACACAGGGAGAGCAACTGCATCTACTTCATGCAGATGGGTGAGAATTAAATAAGATAATGCATTTGAAGCACTATGTGTAGTGCCTGGCACATATTGTAAACCGTTTATAGATGTTAATTAGAAAAAAACAGGCTTTCACTTTGATCTAGCTCACTATATGGTGTTATTCTAATTGTTGCCATGCGTTTCTATGTCTCTCTCTAAATAGAGTAATTCCTTAAGGATGGAGGATCTCCCTGTTATGTCCAACTGTGCCAAATCCAGGAGACTCTGGCAGATTAATTTGGTCTGGATCTCTCTCTTAACAAATGTCAGTGGCATGTCTGAGCCAACATGCTTAAAGAAATTCACTAGGAAACTGCCTATAATGTGGAACCTACTGTGTGATTTCATAGATCCATCTGCCTTTAAATGTTTGTCAGTTGCCTTTTTAGTGTCTCAGTTGCCTTTTTAGTTCGCAAATTTATATACTACTTTCATGATGCCTAGAGCATATGAGTATTTTGGATGTTAATAGTGTCTTTTCAAAGCCAACTTTTAAAAAAAATTTTAGTTTATTTTCAGTTGTGTAGTATTTAGTGAAGCAGAATATGTCTTAAGGATTTTTTCTGGAGGAGTACTTTCTCTTGCTGTTCTCAACACCTTTGGGAATTGATGGTGGCGTCTGTCTGGTGGAGATGTGAGGGTTTTTTCTCCTCCTTCTTAATGGAATGTTCCACTGGGAAATTTTCTAATTTTCAGGACTTGTGGGGATTTTGTTTTGTTTTTCTCCGTCAACAAATGTAATCATCACATCCCAAAGGCAGGAACATGAGAAACTGAGCAAAATTCTGAGTGGCCCCTAAAATCATGAGCGTGATGAAAGGCCTGTGACTGTGCACCCATTCACACCACACACCCACATGTTCTGTGGTTGCTGACTTTGACCCACCTTAATACTTATCACTCTAAGCTTGCTGGGAAAACGCTGTCTGTAAGGACCAAGGCAGCTGGTGTGTGCAGTGCTGGTTCTCAGGCTCAGAACCAGAGGCATGCTTGCGGGGAGGGGGCCGATTTAACCAGTGAAGAACACAGCTTTCCGAAACCCTTTTTCTTCGTTCAAAATTAGGTGTGGAGATGTAGTGGATGTCCTTTCTAAAATAAAAACCTACATCGTTAAGAAAGCCGGTTCCAGCACTGGGCATATTTCCTCTCAATTTTCGCAGTACGTCAATCACCTTTCATGACACTTTGTATCACAGAATTTAACCTAAATTTTGAATGCTAGCGAAATATTTTGGCTGTGGGTTTGATTTATGGCATCCTGTTTTGTTAACTGTGGTCTCTTGTTAGTTTTTAAAAGTAATATTTCACGCGGTTGGTTTTATCAAAAGATTTCATAGCTCACTGAATTTATTCATGCTGTCTTTTCAAACTTATTTCTTAAATTGAAAAAGTGATATATATATATGTGGTAAAAAAAAAATCAACAGTATAAAAGAATATAAGTGAATAAAAAGTAGAAATAAGCCCTCTTCTACCCCAGATTTCCAATCCTGTGAGGCTTCCTTCCCAGGTAGTCATTGTTACCAATTAGCTTTGTATCTTTCTGGAATTTTCCATTTAGATACAAGCATATATATGTATATTCATTCTAGGCACACTGATCTGTATCTTGCTTTTTCCACTTAATGTCTCTTTCCATATCAGACTGCCACACCTGGGACAGGCCTCATGTCCTGGGAACATCTCCCAGTAACACAGCATTTTTCCTCCCTGGCATTCCTGGAGCCTGTAATTCCCTAATTAGGCTTCACCCCTTTGATTTGAGCTCTGCCCAGTGACTCAAAGGCAGATATTCCTGGGAATCTTGTGTTCTTTTTCATCCTGGTCTTAGTACCAGTGAATTTTTCAGATCCTTTTCTGGAATAAGTGTAGCTGGCATAAGAAGTTGACCAGATTGGGGACCCTGAGAACTGGGGTGAGGCTGGGAGGAGAGAAGGAAGGAGAGATGTGGCCCCCTACTCAGCTCACGTTCCAATTATTTTCCATGGGCATGTCTGTCTTCCCTGACTCCCTCGTGGAAGGTGACTCCACAGACGAACACGAGGCTGGGGAGGCTTTCTCTTCTGTGTTTTACACACTTAGAGGAGTCCTAGTCAAGGACTACAGGCCATACATTCCAGTCTGAGCAAGAGTCTCTCCATACTGGGAGAACACCAGGCAGGAAGAAGGACCTCCTTGATAATTTGATAAAAGCTATGACTCTTTCTAGAAAAATGAGCAAATACATAACAATCTGTACACCACTGCAAGGTTATTGTTGTTTGTATGATAATGCTACTATTTACTGGGTAGTTGTTATATGTTGGGTACTCTGTCAAACAGCTCTGCATACTTATTTTTTTTTAATTAAGCCTTATAGTAACAGCCTACGTGGTAGATGTTGTTACCCTCAATTTACAGATTAAAAAACCCAAGCTTCGGACTTCCCTGGCAGTCCAGTGGTTAAGACTTCGCCTTCCAGTGCAGGGGGTGCGGGTTCGACCCCTGGTCGGGGAACTAAGATCCCACATGCCTCACGGCCAAAAAACCAAAACGTAAAATAGAAGCAATATTGTAACGAATTCAAAAAAGACTTTAAAAAAACCCAAGCTTCAAAGAGTTTAATATGCACAAGGTAGCAAAGGATAGAGTTGGGTTTGAATCTATCTCAAGTTCAAAAGCTCCTGTTTGAAGGTATCTCTGACCTGCCGAGGTTGACAGAGGACCGGGCTGGGGATGCCTGTAATGCAGGGTCTAGTGCCGCAGATGGGAAAAGCCAAGAACACCTCCGCGAGCACGCTGCCCTGCTGGGCAAGAGGTGGCCTGAACAGGCTAAGCCAGAGCACACTCACGTGGAAGGGCAGGACACAGAGCACCAAGTGTGCTCAAAGCCACCAAGGGCAAAAGTGAGGAAGACGAGTGGGAGGTTTACGTGAGCACGCAGCGTGGAAGCAGAGATAAGAGTAGCTAACGTTACTGAGCGCTAATCACAGGCGAGGCGTTGATCTAAGAACATGACATGCTGTAACCCACTTAATCCTCATAATAGTCTTATGAGTAGGTACTGTCACTATAAACTGAGGGATAGAGAGTTTGCTCCAGATCACACGGGTCGCGAGTTGTAAGGTCAGGATGTGAAAACAGCCAACTGGGCACAGTCTGTCCCTGACCCCCCAGGCTATGCTCCCCCTGTACCACCGGTTCGCATCCCTTCTCCCCTTTTTTGCATCTTGGTAACATCTCTTACTGTTATTTTCAAGGCCAAATGGCCCATTCTCCTGGAAGTCTTTCCCAATCCTTAGTTCCTCATACTCAGGCCTCCGAGGCGGTCTTCATTCCCTTCTAGGCAGCCTCATGGCACTTGGTTCATACCTACTGTTGGTGCCTTTTGGATGTTATATTTCCATTGCCAAGCTACAGGTGTCTTGAGATTGAATAAGGCACATGCTGTTTACCCACAGTGCTTAAAGCAGCACAGTGATTGATGCTCCCACGTGTTTCCTGCACAGCTCGGAGGCTAGGTTCTACTTTACTCCCACCCTGCCGGGTACCTGCATGGCACCTCAGGCTACAAGAGAAGTGGACCATGTAGGAGCTCACCCAGGAGGCTCGCGGAGCCCAGGGCCCAGGAGAGCTGGGGGACTTACCCGGGAAGCAGGTCTTGTCTTTACCGGAGTGGCTTGCAAACAAGCATCTCTCTGCTCTGCTATTTCTGCCTGCTTTTACCCATAGACAGTTGAAGACAGTTCTGTCTGTCTTAGAGTCAGAGTCTAGGAGAGAGGATCTGACTCCTTGGCTGGTCACTCTCCAGTGTCAAGTGTCCCTCTTGGGCAGGGTTCTCATGCCAGGTTGCTTCCTAGGCCACTAGCCTCCTATATGTAGTCCAGGCATCAGTTCCTGGGTGTGGTGACTCTTGGTAGAACCTGGAATGCCCCTGGGTTTTTTGTGCGTGGAGAGAAATACTCAATCCAATTTCTACTTTGTTGAATGTGCAATGTATTAATCTTCAAACAATCAACATTCATCTAAATATTCAGACACCAGTTACACAATGATTAAATGAAAAAAAACTTATGAATTTAATAAATTTGATTTCTCCCAATTTAAATATTGATTGCAAATTTAATTTAGGTGCTCACAAATCTAATATTATCGAGTACTGTTTGTTGTTTTAATTGACTTAAGGAGACAAAGCATGCAAAATTTCAAAGATTTTAAAGCTAATTGGTACTTGATTTTAACATGTCTACCAGTGTACTAATAACATGGGTTTGAATTTGTTACTCGATTGTACATATTTTTATTCCTTTGTTTTATTCTTGCCATTATCTTTACCATTATTATTTCTTTACTCACCTAACCTAACCAGGGCTGCTAACAATTCAGTGCTATCGTGTGAATGAGACAACAGTGGTCCTTCCTCAAGTAAGAAAAAAAGTATATTGTTTACTTCTTGTTAATATAATTACAAATAATAATTATAGCAAAGTCATTCTAAGCAAATTATACAAATAAAGTTATTGAACATGAAATGATAGTTCATGTTTTAAATCACAATAATTAGAAAATTTTGAGTTTAAATACTTTGTTATAAAATAATTACAAATCTTTCTGTCATGTAAACCATTTTTTGAAGGATGTTGTCAACGTTTACTAGTTTCAGTATTTTTGAAATGTGGAACTGTTTGCCAGATTTTACAGTCTTTCTTCTGACAGTGTAGACCTTAAGCAGTTTTAAAATAAATGTTAATGTTGAGTAGTTTTGTTCTCCACTGATGGCATATATTGGAAAAATCAAATACATCCTGATAGCTACAAAGTTTTATAAATGTATCCAGATGACTATGGCTGGAAATAGACTGTGGCACTTGAACGGGAGTCAGGCTAGATTTTAGAAGACAAGGCAAGGATCTTAGCTCAGACATCATACGTCAAAGTCCCATCAGCATCTTACACCTCACCCTGCTCACCTTTCAGCTTCGATGGTAAAATGTTGTTTGTTGCAATCACTTCCCTTGTTATTCTTCAAATTATGTGAGTTATTTAAAAACACTGAAAACGCCATAATATTTTTTGGGTTTATAAACCTTTCTTTTAGGTATGTAGTTTGTTCCAATATAGAAGAAACTGATTAAAAAAAATTATTTAGGAATTTCAAACATAAAAAATTGAAAGTATACTACAATAAATATCAAACATCTTTTTACCCAGATTCCTTCGTTGTTAACATCTTGTCACGTTTGCTTTCCTCCATTTTTTTGTTGAGAAGTTTGAAAATTGCCGATATCACGATGCTCCCTCTACTTCTAAGTGTGTGTGCTAAGAACCAACATTCTCCTGCGTGTCCTTAATGCCAGGATCACACCTTAGAAACCCATTACTTCAATATAATCTAACGTACAGCCCGTATTCAGATGTTCCTAATCATCTCCGAATGGTCCTTTATAGATTTCTCCCCCAGAATTCAATCACGTTTCCTTCATTGTGTTTGTTATGATGCGGCTTCACTTTCCTTTGGTCTGGAATAGTCTCCTCCACTTTGTTGTTGTTGATGATATGACACTTTTGATGAGTTCAGGCCAGTTGTTTTATAAAATGTACCACAACCTGGATTTATATGTCGGGGTCCTCATGACTAGATTCAAGTAAAACATTTCTGGCAAGAACACCAAGAAGGCGAAGTATGATATTGCCACTGAGGCTTATGCTGTCAGCTTTTCTCTTGTCGGTGATGCTAAGTTTGACCAGGAAATCAATTTTGAAAACCAGGTTGGATTGTAATTAGGCAGATTATGAGAGTTTCAATTGAAATTAGTCTCTTCCTTTCTAGAATTTTCTACCTTGGAGAAGCTGGCATCAGTGTCAAGAGACTCTGAAGTTCGTTGAGTGTCTTTATAAATGGAAGTTAGAAAGTCTGTCAAGAGACTCTGAGGTTCATTGAGTGTCTTTATAAATGGAAGTTAGAAAGTATGTCATGGGGAATTCCCTGGTGGTGCAGTGGTTAAGAATCTGCCTGCCAGTGAAGGGGACACCAGTTCGAGCCCTGGTCCGGGAAGATCCCACATGCCGTGGAGCAACTAAGCCCATGCGCCACAACTACTGAGCCTGTGCTCTAGAGCCCGTGAGCCACAACTCCTGAGCCCTCGTGCCACAACTACTGAAGCCTGTGTGCCACAACTACTGAGCCCGTGCACCTACAGCCCGTGCTCTGCAACAAGAGAAGCCACCACAATGAGAAGCCCACGCACCGCAACGAAGAGTAGCCCCCGCTTGCCACAACTAGAGAAAGCTTGCACGTAGCAACGAAGATCCAGTGCAGCCAAAAATAAATAAATTAATTAAAAATAAATAAATAAAATAAAATAGGACTCCTGTTTAAAAAAAGAAAGAAAACGTCACAGGATGTCTAGGAGAAGGGCATTCCAGGCAGGGAGCAGCAAGGAGGCCAGGGCTGAAGAGCCGTTAGCAGGGAGGAGGGCTGGATGGCCCAAGAGGAGGCAGGAAGAGGATCCTGAAGGCCTTGAAGGCCCCCGTGAGAACTTTAGCTTTGGGCTAAGTGTGAAGGGAAGTCCCTGAGAACTTCTCAGAAGAGGCTGAAGTGACCTGACTTCCATGTTTTTCTTGTTGTTTAGAATTTTTAATACTTTTAAAAAGTGATCTTTCAGACAGGGACAGATTTCTGTTGTATACTGTGCCTACATAAAAAAGGAAAACATAAGTGAAAGAAGTTGTTTAAGGTATTTCTAAGGCAATGCAACTACATCACAACTGCCACCTGACTGACGGGAATTTAAAGACCATCCTGACATCAGGGATGTTAAAATGTGAAAAAATATGATAGGAAGCTCCTGAGTACAAACACTTTGTTTCAGAACTATAATCAACCCCCAGCTCCGTCAAAGCCCCTGTGTGTGCCGCCCCGATCCTGTACACACGGACCCTGCACACATGGATCCTGCACACACAGACCCTGCACACATGGATCCTGCACACACGGATCCTGCACACACCCTCCCCACCCTGCACACATCCACGCTCCTGGCTGCTGTGTCGGTCCTGCCCCGTTTCTCTACTGTGACTGCAAACGTGTGCCTTCGCCATACACTTTCGGCCTTGTCTTTGAACTGTTCTGCATGTTTTCGTCTGCGACTTGCTTTTTCACTGTCTGACAGTGTGTGAGGTGCAGCCTTGGTCATTCCCGCTCTGGAGCTGGGTCCCCCTGTGCCTGTCCACGCTCTCTCCGTTCTCCTGGTCGGAGGCGTTTGGGGGCTCCCCGTGTTCACTGCTACAAACCGCTTTCCTACCAGCGTTCCCCGCTGGTCTCCTGGAATGCGTGGGGGCCTTTCTCCAGAGCTCGGACCTCTGGAATCGCTGAGTCTACATGACACACTTTACGACTCTGTCCACTGACAAGGTCACAGCATCCATCCTCCCTCCCTGGGCATCCCAAGGAGATGGGACTCCTGCCCTTGCTCGGTCTGTGGCCTGGACTGAAGTCTGCGTTCAGGGTCCTGGGGGAGATGTGGGAAGATGGGGGGTGCCTCCCAGCCAGCAGCCTGGGGACCAAAGCCAGGACTGGAAGGCAAGGCTGTGCCCCAGCCTGGCTCCCAGAGGGAGGGAGTGAGGTGGGCCCCCTGCGGGGACTGGGGGCATCACGGACTCCACTGCTTGGTCACTGCTGGGCCGTGGGACGTGGAACCCCAGAGGATGCCTGTCCTCTGAGCTTCTCTCATCTCGGCTCCCTTCTGACCACAGGAAGGGAAGCTGCAGTGGACCTGGGAACACTTGGGGCTCCAGGCTGTTTATCGGGGTCCAACGCTACGGCCTCTCTGATCCCAGAGGTCAGGGCGGGAGCAGGGACCTTGGCCCCTGGCCACCCGCTGCTGTCTCCACGGTGGCCCGCGTGCTGCTCCAAGGCCTCAGACGCGGCGGCCCACCCCCCAGCGGTGCGCCCGAGAGGCAGAGGCTGGCAGGGACCTTCCTGAAGGGACAGCCGGCCCTGCTGGTTGGTCACTGCGGAGCCCGGACTGGCCGTCCCAGGCCCCCGACTGCGGAGCGCAGGCTCTTCCGGGCGGTGGTGTTGTGAAGACAGGAGCCGCCGCCCCCGTGCTGCGCGGGCTGTTTTCTCTCGTCACCTCTCAGGAATCCAGCCGGAGGACGGTTCATGCTGCTGTGTCAGCCCCGCCGCGGCCCCGAGCTCTCCTCCCGCGCCCGCCCTCCCCGCAGCGGCCGTGACGCTCCCTCGAAGGTCTCCGGCTGCCGGCCCCCTGCAGGGAGGACGCCAGGCTCCCACGTCTGGGCCTTTATTTGTTCCACCCTAGACCTGCTGGTCCCCGTGCTCCCGAGATTGCGGCGTCTGTGCTGTCCTCCGCAGGGCCCCAGTCCCGCCCCGGGCCACGCTGCACGCCCCCCCGTGACCGCGGGAGGCCGCCCCGGGGACCCGCTGGCGCTCCCCGCTCGGCTCTGCCGCCTGGGAGCTGCTCCCCCCGGGCTGCGTCTGCCCGTTCTGGGCCCGCGGGCCTGCGAGCCGCGCTGCGCTCAGGGCGCCCGCCGCCCCGGCCGCTGCTGCGGCTCCTAGGGTGGCCCCTTTGGCCGC
The DNA here is from genome assembly GCF_949752795.1 of Hyperoodon ampullatus. NCBI lineage: Eukaryota > Metazoa > Chordata > Mammalia > Artiodactyla > Ziphiidae > Hyperoodon > Hyperoodon ampullatus. The sequence goes on from NC_136923.1 coordinate 102,792,016, forward strand.
AGCTGCACACTCGGTGGCCTCAGAAGGAATGATCTCAGCAGGACAGGTCGGGCATCGCCTGAGCAGGGCTGTGTGTGGGCGTCATGCCAGATTCCCTCGCCCAGTGAGATGGGAAAGGGCGTCTGGGAAGTGTCCTCGAGCTGACCTGATCCTGCCCTTGTTGTGGAGCTCTGGGACAGCTGGTCTCCCCCTGCCCTCGGCCACAGTCCAGTCACGTCCGTCGTGCCCTGCCTGGGGTGGCCTGGGTACCGCGGCACCTTCGCCGTGGGCAGCAAGGTCTCCCAGCTGCCTCAGGGGAAGGGCATAGCCAGTAGCAAGTGTGAGGCGTAGCTCCTGTTTTCCCCGAACCCGGACGGAGATGTGGACGGACTCCAGTGGAGGAAGGCGCCTCTGGCCACCCCTCTGGTCCACATCCGGCACACGGCTAGCAGCCTGGCGCTGCTCGGCCAGCAGCATGCTGGGAGGGAGTGGGCCGTGGGGCCTCTCACGCGACGCCACGTCACCTCTCGGTCGGCTTGCATATCCGCCACTCCTCTGCCTCCGCTTATCTGGGCACACTCAGCACCGGTGTGCCTGTGAATACATGTCTCTGCTGCACGGCTGTCTCTGCAGGTCCCCAGGGAGATGCACGGTCACGGGGCTGTGTGATCCTTTTTTAAAAACGATGGCTCAGACTCTGGTACCCGATCCACTCAGACCGCAGCCCCAGGAAGAGGAGGGACTGCACTGCCCGTCTCCCTTGGGGCCTCTGCCTGGGCCCAACACCCCCTCCTGCTGGCCCTCTATGATCTCCCTTCATCACACACCCCATTGTCTTTGGGTCCTTGTCGCCTACACCTAGCTGGGCCCTCAGGATAGCATCGCTGCCCCCCTCCCCAAAATGCGCCGTCACCTCCGCGGGAGCAGGCCCACCGTACAGGGGCAGCAGGTGGGGTACACACTTTAATAGTATTGCTGTGGCCTCTGTGTGGAAACTGGACTTGAAGGAGCGAAGTGGAAGAGAGGTTACCAGGGAGGCTACTGCAACCGTCCCGGCAGGAGATACTGGCAGCCTGAGCAAAGAGGGTAGAGGGGTGTCGGGGGTGACGGGGCTTGGGTTGAAAATCTGCTTGGAACAGAGATCCAGCTGGTTCAGAATTCTGAACGGCCTTGGTGGCTTAGGGACATGGAGAGAAACTAACACAAGCGAAGTTCAGAAGAGACAAAGGCACTGTGTTTGCAGAGGGAAAACCCAAGGTTTCAGATCTACTATGAGCAGTGATACGGTAGATGCATGTCGAGCTGAAAAGTATCTAAAAATCCTGCGGACCCTGGGCTGATCGTGAGTCAGCAATAAAGTGCTCCGGTTTGGAAATCGAGTACAAAATAAACTACACATTTAGAAACCACAAAGCAATCTCTATTATAGTCAGCACTGCTCAGAGCCTTGCTGGAGTTCTGCATCTAGTTTTGGGTTATATGAATGTAGAGAGATGCAGAGAATTCACAGAAGGTTCAGGTGAGAGCTTCAGTGATGATTAAAGGGTTGGGAAATAAGATTTAATAGTTAGAGGAGAAGGCTGCATGGTGATTTAATAATTGTATTTGTCCACAGAGGGATGTGTTTTGCAGGGAGTGCTGAGCAGTTCTAACACATTTCTCTTGATCAAGTAAAATGAGTTGCCTTTATTTTTAATTTTTTTAAATTTATTTTTTAATTGAAGTTTTGTTGATTTACAATGTTGTGTTAGTTTCCATGTATGGAAAAGTGATTCTGTGTGTGTATATGTGTGTGTGTGTGTGTGTGTATTTATATGTATATATGCATGTATACTTTTTCTGATTATTTTCCATTATAGTTTATTATCAGATATTGAATATAGTTCCCTGTGCTCTACAGTAGGACCTTGTTTGTCTATTCTATGTATAGTAGTTTATATCTGCCGATCCCAGACTCTTAATTTATCCCTACCCCTCTTCCCCTTTGTTTTCTATGTCTGTGAGTTTCTGTTTCATGAATAAGTTCATTTGTATCATCTTTTTAGATTCCACATATAAGTGATACTGTACAATATTTGTCTTTGTCTGAGTCACTTCACTTACTTAGTATGATAATCTCTATGTTCATCCACTTTGCTGCAAATGGCCTTTTTCATTCTTCTTTACGGCTGAGAAGTGTTCCGTTGTATATATGTACCACATCTTCTTTATCCCTTCATAAGATGAGATGCCTTTAAACTGCCTCAAGGGTGATTTTGGTTGGATATGAAAACAGTCCCTCATCTGAAGGGAGGATTGTTAGGCACTGGAATCTGCTCCCAAGGGAAGCTCTTGGAAACTCTTCCCCAGACGCCTTTTCGTATTTGTTGGGGATTGTTCAGTGGAGCCCACCCTGAAGGTAGAGAGATGGCGTAGCAAAGCTGTGAGCAGCATCCACCAGTGGCACTCTGGGCCCCTGAGGACCAAGACGGCTGATGAAGTCGAGGTTTGTTGCTTTCCTTCTCGGGATGTCCTGGGGATCCTTGAAGAAGCCAGGGCTAAGGGATCACTCACGGGTGTCATTGCTGAGAGCTGCTGAGCCTCCTGGGCACCCTAAATGAGACAGAGACCGTGGGGGGTGGGGAGTGGAGATCAGGCGGGGTCCAGGTGCTGTACACCTGCTCTCTCTCGTCTGGTTCTTCAGCGGGGTCCCACCTAGTGTGCGGCTGGCCAGCAAAACTAAGGTCAAGATTCCCCAGTAGGATTCACGTAGAGCAGGAGCAGCGGTTCACGTTCACATGAGGACCCAGCAGGTACTACACGTGGTGGAATAGTCAGGCGGGTGGAAACGGGGCATCACAGGGACTGGACGCTCATTCTGCAGGGGCCACAGCTGCTCAGAGCCGGCCGCCTGCTGTCGCTCGGGGGCGGCCGTGTACACTCAGCTCTCCTGAGAAGTCAGACACCTGGGGTTTTAATACCGATCTCCTACTTGTAAAAGGCTCTGGCAAATAATAAAAATTCTGAGGAAACCTATGTGGGCCAACACCACACCGACGAAGCAAATGCAGCTGCGTCTGGATTTGCTGAACAGGTTCTGAGTCTGCACCTCCGACACAGACTCATGGGAGAGTCTGCACCTCCGACACAGACTCTAGGGGGGCTCAAGCCCAGAGGGACAGGCTGGCCATGGTAGCGGGGCTTGGCCCTGCCCCCAGTCCCCCAGGGTCAATATTACTGAAGGTTCTACAGTTTGACTTTTGGGTGAGATGCTTAAAACAGATGTTTCCCTCTGAATTAGCTAGGTAGTTGCAGCTGTGAAGACGCCTTACCTTTTACCCCTAAGATGTCACCCAACCGCCCCTTCCCACATAAAGGATACAGAACAATGTCCAACAATCAGAGAAAACCAGCTTCCCTTTAGGCTGAGTCACTTTCATGGCAGCACCTACCTACCAGGCTGTTTTTTGAAAGTCTGGGGACGTGTTTGGGATGAGAATGGTCCATCTTGTCAAGAACAAAAGAGGTGGAGCTGGGAACCACTAGTCTGTACAAACTGAGCACCTTTCAGGGAAATGCTTCCAGGTTCTCACTTGTGGGACTGATCTAGGCTGTTGCTCGTGGCCCACTCTGGGTGGAGAGTGTGCTCTGGGGGGAGGGGGAGGGGGAGGCGGGAGCACGCTAGCTCTGCCTTCCTGGGGCTTTTGCACGTAAAGGTGATGCGTTGCTTGTTTATGAGTGGCCGTTAAATAATAAGATTCTACCCAAGGTCTCATACTGAGGCTTACAATGGGCGGGTACTGGGCTGGGTGCTGGGAATACAAAGTCACGGGATCTGTGTGATTCCTGCTTCTAAATGATTTGCCCCGGGAAGAGCTGGGCAAATGAGACATCAGTTTCTATTCTGCTCGATGCTTTCACACAGTTGGATTCACTGCAATGGAACATCTGAAGTGTTTTGTTTGTTTTCTTTGTATTTTATGAGATCAAAACAAGACCAAAACAAAACAAAACAAAAAAGCTGGTAGAATGTCTTTGAGTGTTCTTTCTGCTACCAGGAAGGAATTTTGTTTTATTTCTGCTTTCACTAGAAATTATTGCAAATTCTGAGCTTCACAGAATGCCCTCACAAAAACAGTTTCAGGAATAATTCTATCATAGTTACACAGTTTTCTTTGGCTTGAAAAAAAAATCGGTTAGTTAAATGCTAGACTGTTGCTAAAATGGATCCACCAAAAGGATATAACTTTTGGGGAGAAATTGTTCCATGTTACAAAATTATGTCTTTATCCATTAAATATGTGAGTGTCTAACATTGACCTGTACATGCTAAGGGCATAATGTCTCTTCTCAAAATTTTTAATAATAATAATAGTTACTGTTTTGTTGAGGATTGTCCTGTGCCAGATCCTGCACACGTAATTTTGTTGAATCCTCCCAACAACCCTTTTGAAACAATCAGTATTATTATTTCTATCGTATGGATGAAAGCTGAGGCTGTGAGAATGTGCCCGAAGTCACATACTAACAAGTGGCTGGACAGGGATATTCTGCCATCAGAGCTTGTCATTTAAACACTGCTCTAGCCTGACTCCTTTTGGTTTAATGTGAGAGATGAGATTAATACCCAAGTAAAAACGAGTCCTTTCTGATTGCTCCGATCAGAAGTAACCTCTTGTTCTCAGAGCCATAGTTTTCGACTGTCCTTGAGGTTGGGAGATGGTCACATCCTCTGCTAGTGAACCTGACTTCTGAAAGCAGCACCAAGTCCCCAGTACCGACCATGGTGAATATGGTGGTTAATCATATTCAGTCTAAAATGAGGGGAGACTCAAGTGTTACCACTGGCTTGCAATTGTTTCCAAGTGAGGCATTTAGAAATGTTTTATCCAATGGTGGAAGGAAGTGTTGGCTCTCCGGAGACACCTGTTGTGAAGGGACCTGGCAGGTGCATGCGTGGTCCTGACCAGTGTCGATTCTCCCATTTCCCCACAGCTTTTTTGCATCCCTGGCCCTGAAGGAATGGATGGCCTCCCCATGTGCTGGGCACAGCAGCGCGATTCACTGAGCAGGACATTGATGGGTGGATCGCGCAGCGCGCACCATCGTCTCCTGCAGGTCAGGGTCCCTGCTCACCTCTCTCCTTTTCGTCCTTTGGAGCCTGAGGTCCAGAACGTCCAGGCTGGCGTGTGGTTCTCACAGAGCGCCTCCTCCGGCTGCCACTGACTCGCTCTGGCTGGGGGTCCGGGCTCCTTGCTGTCTCAGGCTGCAGTAGGGTCACAGTGCAAGTGGACAGTGCCGACCGCAGCCTTCTTTCCCTCTGCCTCCCATTAGAGAGAAACAAGCACTCGGGTGGCGAGCCAGATGCGAAGTTTCTGCTTCAGGAACTTTCCCCACAAGTATGCCTCGCTTGGGGTTTCAAAGCATTTACCTTTTGTCCTGCTTCTTTGTCAGGAGCTCTGAATCAGTGGTCCACATGGCCTGGGGCAAGTGACTTAACCTCCTGAGACCTCCGTTTCCTCATTTGTAAAATAGTGGTGGCTCTACCTCTTGCAGTTGTTGTTTGAAAGAGCACAGATTTGGCTGCTTCACTTGGCTTGAGTCCACCTTCTAACTTGGGTAACTTGTCTGAGCCTCAGTTTTTCCATGCATATGACTGAAACAACGCTTCACTTGTCTTATTTTTGTTGGAAAGATGAAAGGAAAGGATATAGGTACAGCATGAATTCAGATCCTACAATACAGAAAATGCTCAATATTAGTTATTATAATCTTACTGTGTTGTCTTGGAGGTCGATGGATGGCTTTGGAAGGATGCAGTCCATGCATCTCCTGAAATGACATGCAAATATTAGCGTGTAGACGGTGTGCACTCTTCTGGGACGGGGCTCCAGAACACTCAGCTGATTCTCTCCCCCGCCCCCAACAGAGTCAAGAACCACTGTTCTAGACGCTTAGATACGGAGAGTTCGTGAACACCCTAGACACAACCTCCAGAACGGGGTTGAAACTTGGCCCTGTCCGTGCCCTGTCGCCTGTGTTTGAACTTAAAGCCCTGAGATGGATTCTTTTCTCAGCACACGTCCCTCTCCCCAGCCCACACCTCTTCTGTGTGGCCATTTGTTGTTTGAGTGTGTGTTGTGTACTGTGGCCATCTGCCTTCCTGATTGGACTGCAAGCTCCTTGAAGGCAGGGACTTAACCATTCTGTGTCCCCAACAGTGGGAGGCTGAGCTCAGATCTCTGAACCAGCGAGGTGTTCTGGAAGCTCATCAAGTAACCACAGGTTCGGATTCATCAGAGCAGGGCGCTGAGGGGCCTCCAGGGGCCATCAATCCGCAGCCTGACTTGGAAGAGGAGCTGAGGGGAGACTTGAAGCGTTCAGGCCCACATCCCTGCTTGAGGCTGAGCTGATTTCCACCCACAGGAGGGACAGCAAGTTTCCTCTCTCCTGTGTGATTGCCAGGACAGGTTGGGGCAAGTTGGTAAAGTGTGGACATGACGTGGCTTGCAAACGCGTTGGCTAGCTTTGCTTAGGCGGTTTTGGTGAAAAGAGAAAAGGGTAAAACAGGTAAAACTTGTTCTGCATTGAAAAATAAAATTGCAGTTGAGCTAAAAGGGAATCTTTTGCTTGCCTTGTTCAAATGATTCAGGGGAAATCAGTGGTGGCCTGCAAATCCAGACTGTTGCCGTAATACTCTGCCCTACGCAGAAAGATGGGTTTTGGAATTTAAGAGTTTAAGTAGAGGGAAAAGAGCTTCCTTAAATACTATTCAACTACTAGGGGTAGGTTAAAAAAAAAAAGTGAGTCCTGTCAAGTTTGGTAAAATTCAGAAAAAGCATTACCTTCCTGTTTCTCTCTCTTCCTATCATCTTCCTTCTAAGCCATACCAGTGAAAACACTTACTGGGTTGTTATTTTCTCCCAGAATTAATCCATCACACTAGAGAAGGTAAAGTAGTTCACAGAGCCTTTAATTTCCCTGAACTTTCTCAAATTATGAGTTTATTTTTCCATTAAAAAGTCCTATAAACACACATAAAAATCTGAAGACTAAGAGAAATAAGCCACTTAAAATCTGACCACCCATATTTGTATAATCCTTTATCCACTATTACCATTTTCAAGTATTTCTTCCTTGTAAGTATACTTAAAATTGTAGTGATCATTTAACTATAAGTTTGTATCTTGCAGTTTTCACCTACACATTCACATAAGCATTTTTCTTGATGAGCTCAGCTCTTTGTAACCATCAGAGTTAGCGGTTGTATTTTACAGAGTGCACACACCATATTCTCCCACGGCTGAATATGTGGATTGCTTCCCTGGTGCACTGTTACACCAAATGCCACAGTGAACACCTTAGTGCATAAACGTTTTCTGTAGTTTGAATGATTTTCCTAAGCTTGGTTCCCAGAAGTAAAATCAGCAAATGTAAGGGCTTGGGTGCTCTTGATGTGACTTCCCCGGAGCTTCCCAAAGGCTTGGACAGTCTGCCCTGGGCAGCAACAATAGGTGAAGGTTCCAGGGTTCTCAGCTGAGTTTTTATTTAAATGGTGATATGGAAATGGACTGCCTGGAAGGGTCTCCTGATGAGCAGCTGTCCCTGGGGGACAGATGGGAGGAGGCCTGTGGCCTCACGGGCCACAGAGGATCTGGACTCATGATCTCACCTTCTTTCCTCCCAGAGGGATTCCCTCTGCTCGTGGACCATTGGAGAGCTGGGGCCTTCGAAAGCACTAAGCCAGAGAAGGAAGGCGAGAGTAGCAGATACAAGTTACAGCCCAGGCCACGGTTAGACTTGTTGCCTCCTCCTATGCTGAGACCCTGAGTGAGGAGGGGAAGTCTCTGCTTTATATCAGCCCTCAGCTTGTCCAGAACCACTTTATGGGGCTGATGGTCCCAAGCAATCAGTACTTAATGTTTTTCCAGTTCGGTCCCAGGTAAGCTGTGCTGCATCCGGCACCTAGAAGACCTGTCTAGAGAGAGGAGGCATCCCATATGTATTTTGTTGAGTGCAAGAACGAATGGACAGTAGAACGGGAGCTAGCAGAGCCCTTGTTTCACATGAGGCATGTGGCAGATATTGCTGTTTGCCAACCAAGCACACATTTCCCTCTTCTTCCTTATCAACTGAACTTCCATTTCACTGGGGGCAGTAGTGCGTCAGGGAAAGACCTCATTTCCCCAGGCCTCTTGCACGTAGGGAGAATGAGGCTGGGGGCCTCGTGACACACAGAGCAGTCACTGTGCACATGTGATCTTCGCGTCTCTGGGGAAGCCCATTCTCTTCTTTCCCGCTTTCCCCTCTTTCTTTTTGTGAGACTGGAGGTGGAGCAGCCATCTTGCCATCGAAAGTGACAAACGAGAGGATGGAAGTGACAAGTTCAAGAGGGCAGAGAGAGAAGGAGTGGGGACCTGGGGTGCTGACACCGTGGCGGGGTTGCTGCATCAGCCCAGGGCATTAGGTTTCTGAGGAAATGAACCCTTTTTAGAATCGCCACTGTGGTTAGATTTTCAGTTACAGGCCGCTGAATGCCATGCTTACTGACACAAGGACCCTGAGGCCCAGGAAGTGTCATCTTGCCCAAGGTCGCAGTGTGGGCCAGAGCTAAGAGCAGAATCCAGGTCCGCTTAGTTAAACCAGCCTTTGGATTTAACACCCTTTCCACTGTTACCAGTTTTCGATTGGAAGCACCCTCAAAAGTACATTGAGATTAAATGCATTTTCAAGATTTTTGGAAGAGATTTGATAAATAACTCATCCAGATAAATACCGGTTTCTGACTGATTTGGTGGAGAAAGGGTACCTGAAGACACTTACAACACAAGGGTTTTATTTTTATTGTGTGTGCTCTGGTCTGTATGTGAGCTTCTTAGAGGGGTATTTACTTAGCAGAAGAGACAATACAATGCCGGGGGTTTCTTTTAGATTTTATTGCCTATGTTAACTCTGCCCTCATATTTCATAGAAAATTGGAAATCGAATCTGACAAATTTGATTTCGGATGTGATACTTCAAAACTTTGGTATGGTCTTCCATATGTTTTTTTTATTTTTAGAGAAGTCAAGAAAAAGCTGGGTGTACAACTGCCAGTGTGTATTTTCTCTCACTGTGTTAAAGTATGGACCCTTTGGCAGTATTTCTCAAAGAACTGCCTTTAAATGACATTTGAAAAGCATCTACACTGTTCACATAGTTTTGTTCCTGGATAACAGTCCTCTACTTTTAGAAGGAACTTAAAGAAGAGACCAGATAAAAGAGTGAATGAGGGTCACGTTCACGTGGTGTCTCGTTTGCTGAGATGACCCCGCAGGGAAGCATTTCCATAAATCAGCCGCAGTGTTTTCCTTTGTAAGCACAGAGGAAGCTGCTCATGAGTTTTGCACTTAGTGCATTTGTCAGCAACAGGTAACTTCCCGAAGGTGGGAAGCAGCAGACCAAATGCTTCAGTCCATTCTTTGGGAGTCATGTGACATTTTAGAAAAGAATGTAAGGATGCCGTTCAGACAATCCCATCAATATCCTACTCCTTACTCTATTCATCAGTCAATTCCAATTTTTTTATTTTTTATTTTATTTATTAAAAAATTTTTTTTTGGCAGCGCTGCATGGCATGCGGGATCTTAGTTCCCCGACCAAGGATCGAACCCGTGCCCGCTTCACTGGAAGCGCAGAGTCTTAAATGCTGGGCAGCCAGGAAAGTCCCTTTTCCAATTTTTAAATGTAGTTGCTGCCCTCACATTTATTGTAATTCTCAGTATGTTAGTACATAGGTCGGATAACTTTCTCCACCTGACATGTTGACGCTGGCTCAGTCTGCCTATCTTTTCGTGCTTTTCGCTGGCCACAAGGCATGCGGATGTCATGGGATCCTGGGTAGCCCTTTACCTTTGTCCTGTTCTTCAACCGCAGCTCAGAAGTCATGCCAGTAACACAGCCTGACCATGTCTGGGAGCTATGCTGGGGTTGCTGCCGCCGTCTTGCTCTCAGCCCAGGGGTAGAGTCAGCTCGGAGGATGACATAGTGGACAAACAGAAGGTCCTTGATGGCACACACCACTGATCATGCTGCATCTGGATTCCCAGTTATGGGGCACAGTAAACGTTCTTCTGGTTAAGCCGGTTGAATCAGATGTGTATAAGCGGCAGCCAAGAGCGTTACTACATTTAGGAAGGGCCGAGTGCGCCCTGAATCAGCCGTGCGAACCATCTGTGATGTCACACTGTCTGCAGCCTGCAGGAACAGCCTGTCCAGCCCATGTCCGACTCTTACAACTTAAAAATGATGGCTGCTGGTGAGCCTACAGGCTAGGGCTACCAGATTTAGCACGTAAACACAGAGGATGCTCACTTCAATTGAATTTCAGATACATAAATGAATAATTTTTATTCCCAAATATTGCATGGGACATCCTAATACTAAACAATTAATCCTCGTGTATCTGAAATCCAGCTTTACCTGGGCATCCTGTATTTTATCCAACAACCCAACTGTAGCTCCTAAAAAGACCTCTGAGGTGCTTGTGGGCACCTGGGTCCTGGCCATCCTGGGGTCTTGAAACCGTACTTGTCTGGGGCTCATTTTCAGTTAACGACCATTCTCTGAGTGGCCCATTTCCTGACTTAATGAACAAGAACGACAGGGTTTCCCGCTGGACACCGGGCCCTTCGCTGGGGGGGCAAGGTGAGCCTTCTGTTCTCGGCACCATCCCCACCTCCTGGCACCTGTTCTTCCTCATCGGTGATGCTGCCTGGGGTGTGACAGTCTCTGTCCCCGCCTCCTACAGTGTGTCCACCCAGCCCTGCGGGCCCTCTGCCCCTGAGTGGAGGGAGGACTTGCCTCTGGCCTCGAAGAGACCCACTTCCTGGTCGCCCTGCCCTCCTAGGCCCTCTGGCCCAGCGCTGGGGGTCCCCATGGCTCTGTCTCCATTTCCTTTGCCCACTTTAGTCCGTGCAGTGAAGGTCTGTGTCCTCCCCAGAGGCTCCGGGGCCGCAAGCAGCCTCCCTCCTTCCCTGTGGTCAGTCAGCATTTCTCCAGCTTCCTGCGGTGGCCAGAAAGAGACCCCTTCTCCTTGCCATATCACAGGGATGCTGCTCAGAGAACATCCCCTGGGTGTCTTCTCAGACCTACGCTCCCTCCGTCAGCCCTGCTCTCCTCGGGCCCACCCGCCAGGTTCCTGCCTTCGGCTGATGAGAAAACTCTGGCCTCAGTTCATTTGCTGCAAAGATAAAGATCTCAGAGATGCCATCATCTTCAAAGAGCAGCAGTGAAGTAATCTATCATTTGGTGACTAAACATGTCTGGTTTCTGCTCCTGGGGTCATAATGATAAGAAGAGGGCAGCAAGAAAAACCAGCTTGTCAACAGGAGACGCTGGGAGGTTCCACAGAGCTCTAGTTCCCATTCAGGGGCCGTGTATCAAACGTTTGCATAGCGACCGAACGTATGCCTTCTAACAGCTTCTTTAAAGACGAGGAAAGTGAGCCATTCACGTGGCCCTTGCCTCACCCAACCCTCCCTCCATCACGGGGCTATAGCACCGTTACGGGCGCCTGCTATGGGCGCAGTTGTGCAGTCCCTCAAGTTCACACGTTGAAGCCCTAACCCTCAGTGCCTCAGGGTGGGGCTGTATTTGGAGACAGGGTCTTCAAAGAGGTGATTAATTCAAAATGAGGTCATAGGGTGGGCCCTCATCCAATACAACAGATGACCTTATAAAAGGATGGGATTAGGACACAGACAGAAAAACCACGTGAGAACACAGGAAGGAAGCGGCGTCTCCCAGCCAAGGGGAGAGGCCTCAGGAGAAACCAGCCCTGTGACACCTTGGCCTTGGGCGTCCAGCCTCCAGACCGTGAGGGACAACATTTCTGTGGTTAAGCCACGCCATCTATGGAATTTTTACAGCAGCCCGAGCTGACTAATACAGCCTTTAACCACACATCAAGGTTATCATTTCTCCTGCCTGCTGTGAGGCTCCAGGTGGTGGGTAGGGTGTGAGGGACGTGGACAGGACTAGGGAACGTCCCAGGCAGCGTTCCAGGTGGGGTTGCTCCCTCCCTGCCCCGACCCCTTGCCCTCCTTTCAAAGGCCCCTGTCCCCGTAGTAACCGCCGAGTCCTCATCATAGAAAGGACTTGTGGGCGGGGTGGGGGGGAGCATAGGTCCGAGAAGGCACCCAGGGGATGTTCTCTGAGCAGCACCCCAGTGACATGGGGTCTTGCTCCCTAAATGTTATAAAGGTTGTGGTTATGACTTTAAAATTCCATATAGAGAATGGAGGAAACAAGATGAACGGATAGAGGGAAAAACGCTAACCTAATAGCACTATCACCTTCTGTTTGCAAAATACATCACAGGTGACCAAGCCCTCAGTACTGATGCTCATTGTCAACACTGCACGGTGGACAGAGTAGGGTTATTATTAGTCTTTCCAGTTCACAGATGCGACAAGTGAAGGTGAGCGTCTTGCCCAAAGGCCTAAGAGGGTAAGACGTGGAGGCCGAACCCACATCCCCACCCGGACCTGCGCGATGTTCCGTGCGCGTGTCCTGCTGTCCACTTCTTCCGCGGTCCCTCCCTTGGTGAGGACCCTGAGATTCTCCCACCACTACCTGGGGGTGGGGGTGGGCTGAGAGTGGAGGTCCCAACAGCGGGTGCCTCTGGGACACCCGCTGTTCCCTGAGCCTTGAGCTTTCCCCTCTTCTCCAGGGACAGAGGACAGATGGAAGGACCTGTATGTTGCAGGTCAACAGCAATAACACCCACTTTGACAGCCCTCTAGGCCTTGGCCAGAAGCCAAACAGAGAGTCAAAGCCGCTGTGTTTCCACCACCCTCAGTGTGGCTCCTTTGAAAATTAAAGCCCAGCATGTTGTCTTCTTTAAATTCACAATTTATTGTGGAGAGAGAGGAAAGCTCCTGCCCGGTGATTAAGTTTTCAGGAGGCTCACCTTTGAGAAAGGCTGTAAAACGTTACTGCCAGGAGGGAGGGGTACCTGAAGAATGTGAGCTGGGCCCTTTCTTCCACGTGCGCTGCGCTCAGGCCATCTCACAGCTATGGGGTCAAGTGCAATAAAGCGGGAAGCAAGAGCCCGCCACTGGAGTACATGTTTTTTAACGCTTAGCGGCCATGAACAGGGAAGGCTGTCCGTCAGCACCACGCATCTTGTTGCTTGCTCGGGGCTGTCTGCTCTTCGGCTGCACAGAGACAATCGCCAGGTTGGGGTTTTGGATGCTGCTTCTGGGAGCAGCAGGTGGGTGTTACTTGGTGCAAAAGTTGCTTCTTGGTTAAGCGCTAGGTCCGCCCCTGCCGGCTCCATTTCATTTAGGGAGACAGAGGAAAACGCTCTCCTCCTCAGGCCACGCCCCGACCCCCCGGCAGCTGCGCATCTCCGCACATCAGAACTTTCCCTGGCTTTGGGGGATATCCGGGAAGGCTCCGGCCCAAAGAAATCAAATAGGCCAAGACCTCAGTGCAGGAGTTCCTTCCACTCCACTCCTTCGGGGCTAGTGGTCGTTCAGGCTGCGGGGAGCTGGGAGCGGAAGCGTGTGGCAGGCCGACGAGGGTGGCCCCGAGATCCCCAGCCCTGGTGTTCCTGCCGTTGTATGACCCCTCCCCGTAGTCTGGGTGCCGCCGTGCCTGAGACTTTGAGGAAGGTGGTGACTACACGACCGTATTGCCTTCTGTGAGACTCTGTCTGCCCCGCCGTCTCCCTGGCCCTCTGCTGGCTCTGCCATAATCGCCTCTGGAGGGGCTGCGTGGCCAGGGACCGTGAGGCCTCGGGACGGAGGGCGGCCTCCAGCTTGCTCTCAGCCCTGCAGCCACAGGAAGTGAGCTCTCGCAACACCCCGAGGGGGCTTGGAGGTACATTCTCCCCTGTCGGCCTCCAGGTGAGAACGCAGCCCGACCACCCCTTGTGAGACCCTGAGCAGGGCCCACGTTAGGCTGAACCCAGACTCCTGCCCCCGGGGCCTGGGCGGTAATAAGTGGGCGCTGCTTTAAGCTGCTGTTGGCCGTTATCTGTTACAGTGCCATAGGTAACTGGTACAGGGGCCTGTGGGGTAAACGGCAGAGGAAGCCGAGACGGCCGCACAAGGAGACGACTAGGGGAGCCCTTGGGAAGCACCGCATGCACTTAAGGAACAGGCAACCACTGGGGCTTCTGAGCACCCTTTAAGGGAGATGCGACTAAACACTTCAAGGAAAATCTGGGGTGAGCGCTGGATTTGTCACTGCCTGGGTGGGTCTCTGGCAGAAAGAGAGGTCCCGACACGGGTGCAGAGTCACGGCCTCGGCGGGGAGCACACCTGCCTACCTGACGCAAGGGAGGAGGCACTTTGGCCAGAGGGGAGCCGGCCCGTGTGGGAGGGCCGGTCAGGGAGGTCTGGGGCGGCCTGGGAGGTCGGACGGGCCCGTGAAGCACCAGAAGGACACTGGCTTTCACCGAGTGGCCTGGGAAGCTGTTCAAGGCTCTGAGGAGTGGGTAGGAGGAGGTCACGACCTGACACGTTCACGGACCACCTGAACCCTTAGTCCCCACCTAGTCCCACCTGTGGTGTTTAGGGGAAGGCGGGTGCCTGGGTGGAGAGATTCACCTCACTTCTGTGCCCTTCACGCCACCTAGCACGACGTTCGACGTATTGGCCGCCCAGTAAGTGTTGGCTGGATTGAATCGAATGTGTCAGCCACCCGGGATTGCCGTGAGATTTTCAGCTTTCTCAGAGTTTGAGTCCCAAACTTTATCATGTATTGGAGCTATTGACATAGCTGGTGAAGTTCAAGGTAAAACTATGTTGGTGCGTAGGGCAGTTCTGGTTTTTGAATCCTCCCCAAAGTTCATGGAAAAGAAAAAGAACGGGCAGGTGTTCCTTCAGGAGGGAGGGGCACCCCCTGCTTTGCCCAGAGACATTAAAGAGGTTGAGATGGAATAGGACTCATGCAGTTTCTCCTTGTGTGAGGGGGCCGGGGGGAGGGGGGAGTGTCCTCTGCGTGGCTTCGTCTAGAGCACCGGCTACTAGGCTATCACTGGTCTATTCATCAAGTCTTACTGTGGCTTCCACTCTGTTGTTATTTTTAATGCTTTATTAAAGGAAGTGATTAAATCAGTGCACTCTGAGTAAAGCAGATTACCCTCCACAGTGTAGGTGGGTCTCATCCAGTCAGTGGAAGGCCTTAAGACACCAAGCCTCCCCAAGAAGGAAGGAATTCTTCTTCCAGACTGTCCTTGACTCAAGACTGCACCATCAGACCTTGCCTGGTTTTCCAGTCTGCCAGCTGCCCAGCCCTCACATTCATGTGAGCCAATCCCTTAAAATACATCTCTCTCTCTCCCCATCCTATTCATATATAGATCCTATATATAGGTAGAGATATATACATCCTATTCACATCCTATTCATCCTATTTTTCTGAAGAACCCTGACTAATTCACTGTAAAAATTCTCAGAGACTAGGGCTTCCCTGGTGGCGCAGTGGTTGAGAGTCCGCCTGCCGATGTAGGGGACACGGGTTTGTGCCCCAGTCTGGGAAGATCCCACATGCCCCAGAGCGGCTAGGCCCGTGAGCCATGGCCGCTGAGCCTGAGCGTCCGGAGCCTGTGCTCCACAACGGGAGAGGCCACAACAGTGAGACACCCGCGTACCACAAAAAAAAAAAAAAAAAAAAATTCTCAGAGACTAGAAGTCTATCTACTCCACCGCATGTCCTTCAAGGTTGGTCCAGGTCTTACTTTCGAGCTGGAGTGAAGTGTGGGTGTGCCTCCTGGGATGCCAGGTCTGGATGAGGGTAGGTGAGATGTGCCCGCCAGACAAGTCCTGGTGTTGTCAAGGTAACAATCTAGGGAGTACCGGGGCCTGAGCAGGGTGGGCCTGCCCACCTGCCCTCCTCTTCCCTGGTCCCAGGGGTCCAGACCTTTGGTAAAGAGGGTCCTGCTCTTTCCTCAGGTGTGAACTTCCCCAAGGACCCCTTTTCTCTGCTCCCCACCCCTCATAAAGGGTCTCCATTCAGAGGGGTTCCGATCAAAGCCAAGGGCACAAAGGTGTGAGCACCTTGCAGCCTCAGCATCTGTCCCAGTGGAGAGCTTGTAGGGGAGAAGCACCTCTGATTGGTGGGTTTACAGGAGGGCGTTTGGTGAGCATGTTTCCTTGCCCAGCTCCCTTTACTTCCCAGGGTCCAACAGGGATGGCAGTGCTGGAGGCTCGCTGGTCATCTTTCAGGGCAGCCGCATGCAGTCACCCCCACTGTGGACTGCCCCTCCCTGAGTGTCATCGACCCAGGCACAGCTGGTCCCTGGAGAACCCTGAGAACAGAGCTGATTTCTAGCGGGGCCTCAGTGCTGCGCTCAGTACTTTGTAAACAGAAAGGATATTCGTTAGGATACTGAGACCAGAAAGGGCATCCTAAACCCTAGGCGGGCTGGCCACCCCCAGCAGGGACCCTGTCCCGATTCCCATCATGGCCTGTTGGCCTCTCTGCCCTAGTGACCATCCCTCGTTGAGTCTCAGTGACAGTAAGAATGGTGCCAGTCTGTGTAGGTGACCTGATATTTGCTCTTTTTTTTTTTTTTTTTTTTTTTTTTGTGGTACGTGGGCGTCTCACTACTGTGGCCTCTCCCGTTGCGGAGCACAGGCTCCGGACGCGCAGGCTCAGCGGCCATGGCTCACGGGCCCAGCCGCTCCACGGCATGTGGGAGCTTCCCGGACCGGGGCACAAACCCACGTCCCCTGCATCGGCAGGCAGACTCTCAACTACTGCGCCACCAGGGAAGCCCAATATTTGCTCTTTTTTAGGAAGCACTTCCTACATGATGAGACACAGTAGAGTCCACCCAGGAGAAGGGCCCTGGACCTGGTCCCTAAGCGCTCCTGTCAGGAAGGTCTTCCTCCCTGTGAGGAAATGGGTCATCAGCCGCTGTAGCCGGTTAGATTCCTGAAGGCTGGAGAGTGCTGCCGCTTCTTCAGGCTCGGTCAGTCCCACCACAACCCTCACTGTCACGTCCCTGGGGGAGAGTCAGAGGGCAGGTGACAAATGCAGAGGGATAGACGGCAGGTGTCAGGGGAGGGGAAGCGGGGTTCGTGGTTCTGGTAGCTGCAACCCAGGGAAAATCCTCTGAGCCTAGTGTGTGGAGTTCTAAGAAGTCATCTGCAGAGAAAAATGGGGTTTCCTTCCTTCCTCTGAGCTTTTCCGCTCTCAGATCAGAGCCCTTTCAAGTGAGCTTTCCAGCAGGTCCCGGGGACCCACCAGCAGCGGCCTCTTTGCATCGAGAACTAGGTCGTGTCCGCCTTGACTAGGCGGGAGCTGGATGCGCTTGGCCTGTCACTGCAGCTCCCGCAGGAGGTCCAGGCAGCGGGCGTCGGGGCCGGCGGGGGGTCGAGGCCTAGGCTCGGAGCCCCGTGGGCTCACTGACCCCGACCCTCCATCCCGCCATCACATGCAACGGGCACCACGTCCTCCCGCCCCGCCCCCTCCCTCCCATACCTGGGAAGCCTCGCAGAGCCTCGCAGATACCCAGCACGGCAGGTCTCTCCGCTGTTGCCTGGTGCCAGCATTCTGCACGTCTCTGGCTGCCCCCCGGAGATGTCTCCGGCCATCCGGACGCCCCAGTACAATGCTGCCTCTGTTGCCTCCTCCCCACCTCCTTCACCTTCTGGAGCTCAAACAGATGTTCTCTTCTGAGGGTGAGGACTGCAGAGCCAGTCCTTAACTTGGACATGTTGTTCTGTCTCCAGAATCATCTTATAATCGGGGTTTTGGGGGGATATAAAGTGAGGTCCCCCTATTCACGCGTTAGGAATAAAATGTTCTCTATCCCTTCCTCCGTTTCACATTTGAAAAACTGACGTGCTTGTGACACAGAGAAACGGGGAGGCGCCTGGGAGAGGTTGTGGCTGCCTGGACGGCGGGGCTAGGGGGTGGGGCCGGAGCGGGAAGCAGCCTCCTCCGGACGCCACCCGCGCAGGAAGAGAAGGCCGCGTGGCCCTCGCATCTGGAGGGAAACATGTTGAAATAAACGGCGTCATTGTGGGCCTCTAAGGAGTGGCCGGTACCTTCCTCCCCGCTTGTCCACAAACAGGCGGGCAGAGCTGGGGTGGGCGGTGCTCAACACCAATCCGGTGAGAGGTGAAGCGCGTGCTCGGCGCCGTGAGCGTGTGCGCGCACGCCGAGCGTCTCCAGGACATTCTCCTTTCCTCCCGCCCCGTGTGCTGCTTCCGCATGAAGTAGGTTGCGTTCCCTGGTTATCAGTGGACTGAGGGCCATTAGAACACATGCCAAGCAAATTCCCGGCGTTTCTCAGAATGCTCTGGACCCACTGATCCCCAGGCCGAGTCGGCTGGGGCCGGCCAGGTGTGAGGCTCCTGCCGGAGGGAAAGGAGAGCAGGCCTGGGAGAAGCCACCTCGGAAGGCAAACAGGGCAACCACCTTGTGCCCCGCAGCTTTATCGTCCTGTGTGGGTGGCGCCCGGCTCCCTCCGAGCCGAGCTCCTGGAGGATAGAGGCCTGTCCCCGGGAGGAGGGCCGTCCCCTGCCCCAGTCACACGCTCATCTGTACAGTGGCACTGTGCATTGCCTGCATCATGGGGGCGCGGGCCCGAGTCTCTGAGCATCCCTACACTCAATCTGGGGGAGAGAAACTACAAGGGGATGTTTTATTTAATATCCCCTTATTTCCCTCTGTCTGCCTTTACGCTGCCTTGATTTCTCCGTGTTACAGACGTAAGACAGAGCCCACACTCTGCTAGCTCCCCTTCTGCCCGTCACTGTCGAGTCCATCCTGCAGGTCCCAGCTCTCAGAATCCCACGAGCCAGCAGCAGAGGGGCATGAGTTACCCCCAGGCTGTGGAGCAGAGAGCAGAAGGGTCCCGCCGAGAGGCAGCTGCTCAGGAGACGCAGAATCAAATACCAGGCTGAGCGCATTGTTCTTGTAGAGAGATTCCGGGTATGAGCTGACGAGATGGAGCCACGGAAACCAGGCAGGAGAGAGGCTTGGAAATGGGTCTAAGAAACTGCCCCCCACATCAAGGCAATACGTCTGGCAGCGCAGTGTCGTGAGTGTGCTGATCAGACGGAATCACCCCAGCTGCGCACCTCAGGGTTATCCCTCTGGGTGACACGAGCCCCCAACCAGGGGAAATGCAGTCTGCCTGTTATGTGCTGCTTGCTTGTGTCCCCCTGCCCAAACCCACATGTTGAAGCCCTAACCCCCAATGGGATGTACTTGGAGGTGGGGTTTGGGGGATGTAATTAAGGTTAAATGAGGTCATGAGGGTGGGGCCCTAATCTGACCCAGCCAGTGCCCCTTTAAGAAGAGGAAGAGACCAGAGCCCCTTTCTCTCTGGACCATACGAGCACACAGTGAGAAGGTGGCCTTCTGAAGCCCAGGAAGAGAGCCCTCACCAGGAACAGAAGCGGCTGCCACTTTGAGCTGGGACTTGCAACTTCCAGAACTGCGGGGAAATAAGCTTCTGTTGTTCATAAGTCACCCAGTCAGCAGTATTTGTTTTGGGGCCAGAGCCACTAAGACAAGGCCCGAAGGCCATGGAATTTGAGCTCCGTCTACCAGGCACCAGGTGACGCCACAAGCTTTGCATAATCGCTCAACTCATCCTCCCCGTCCTAACCTCACAGACCAATGAGGTACGGACTGTTCTCACCCCACCGCAGAGATGAAAACCCCGGGCGTTAAGAGGTCGGCAGAACTGTGGGGTCCCGGACTGCTGTGTGTGGCCCCTGGACCTGCAGGCCAGCCTGGACATTAACTCTGGGCCTCAGCGCCTCGTGGGATTTTAACGGTAGGAGCGTTGGTCAAGGCAGGACAGTTTCAGGTTCCCCTGACTGGTGGCCTCAGCTGCCACCCCGTCCCTTTCAGGGCAGGTCGGTGGGCAGGGAAAGTATCTGAGGACATGCTGGTCTGGGTGCAGGTGCGGAAAGACTGGGCCTCCCTTTGATTCATTCTTTTCCTTCTGCGTCCCTTCCTTCCCTTTGTCCCCTCTCCCCAAGCCCAGGAAGGCTCACCAGTCACTTCTAGGGCTGGACAAGGGCGAAACTGTGACTCAGCAGGGTTTCCAGACCGCATGCTCACGGCTCATGGCCATTCCGAGGGCCTCCTGCTGCGGGCAGAGAGCAGGTGTCCAGTACTCCCAAGAAGGTGTCCCAGGAAGGTGATGCTTCGTGACCACCCACGGGGGACCGTGGTGAAGGCAGCCCAGCTGACCTGGGGACCCAGCCTCTGCTACAAGCATGAAGATGACGGCTTCTGTCACAAGGGCCGAGAGGCTGTCAATCCCTCTAATAATCTTAAAGTTAAAATCACGAGTCCAGGACTTCCCTGGTTGCTCAGTGGTTAGGAATCCGCCTGCCAATGCAGGGGACACAAGTTCGAGCCCTAGTCTGGGAAGATCCCACATGCCGCAGAGCAGCTAAGCCCGGACGCCACAACTACTGAGCCTGTGCTCTAGAGCCTGCAAGCCACAACTACTGAGCCTGTGCTCCAGAGCCCGTGCTCCACAAGAGACACCACTGCAATGAGAAGCCCATGCACGGAGAAGAGTAGCCCCACTCGCTGCAACTAGAGAAAGCCTGCGCGCAACAGCGGAGACCCAATGCAGCCAAAAATAAAATAAATAAAAATAAATAAATTTATAAATAAAATAAAATAAAATCACGAGTCCCGAAGGAATACATAAACAGTATGAGAACACCATCTGTGCCACTCAGACTCCCAGGAAGTGTAATATGGCACTAACTGAAATGCACAGGGCACCACTTCTCCTCCTGGACAGGGCAGGGATGGGGAAGGAAGGATCAGGAATAACTCCATCATCTCGGCTCTGATGGAGGAATGTGTACCCGAGGAGAGGTCACTGGGTGGAAAGAAGCAGCTTTCAATATTAGTTTTCTTCTTTGCTCTTTTCCTAATATTTGACTTTTATTGTGGATTTAAAACTTTTTTTTCAGCCAGAACTTTGTGGTGTACATTTCTAAATCACAGCTAGGTAATGAAAGTTCTATTTTATCAAGCACTGAAAATGCTGTTTCAAAAATCCAGCTGGATGACATTTTAGAGTATGTGTACATATTTATTTTGTTCGCTTAGTAAGCTGCAAAGTAATCGTGGTACAAGGACAGTGTCTGTGCTGTATTAAATAAATGATGATGTGCCTGGCACTTTGTCAAGCATTTTAAGTGCATTATCTCAGGCCTCCAAACAACCATATGAGTTGGGTATTTTCCCACAACACTGGGATCTATAACAAGAAATATACTTTTGGTCTTTGTCCCATTCCTGGCGCAGAGCTCCTGAAACGCCTGGAGTTTCCTAAGCGATAAGAGGGATACGGGTGTCTTTTGTTATGTCGATGAGTGCCTGTTTGAAGCTCTGAGGATGGGGCTGGTTGCCAGAGGGACCAACCATGTGATCGGAGGCTTGGAGCTTTCTGTCCTGGGGAGGGGATGGGGGGCTGGAGGTTGAGATCAATCACCATTGGCCAATGGGTTAATCAGTCGCGCCTCTGTAATGGAAGCCCCCATAAAACCCCAAAAGGATGGGGTTTGGAGAGCTTCTGGGTTGGTGAGCCAGACGCATCCATGTGCCATCATGCTGGGCCCCAAACTCTACGGAGACAGAAGGTCCTTTGTTCGAGAACTTGTCTTATGCATTACTTCATCTGGCTGTTGATTTGTATCCTTTAGTATCCTTTGTAATAAACTGGTGATCTAATGAGCAAATGGGTTTCCTGAGTTCTGTGAGCAGCTCTAGCAGATTAATGGACCCCAGGAAGGGGCTGTGGAAACTCTGATTTACAGCCCATCAGTAGGAAGCACCGGTGACCACCTGGCCTTGTGAATGGCATCTGAAGCGGGGGGGGGGGGGCGTCTTGTGGGACTGAGCCCTTCACCTGTGGGGTCTGATTCTATCTCCGGGTAGATGGTATCAGAACTGAATTGAATTTGTGGGCCATCGGGTCGCTGTCCGAGGAGAACGGAGTTGATTGCTTGGTGTGTTAAAGAAAAAACACACATTGGGATTGGAGTCAGAATCGTATTTCTGATCCCCGTTTTACAGGTGAGGGAACTTAGGGTCAGAGTCGCTCGTCCGGGTGGGGGGTAAGCACTTGAGACCAGAGAGAGACCGGACTCAGGAGCGCGCCTGCCTGGCTGGGAAGCAACGCATGCGCACTTCGTTCCTGCTTCTCCTTCCTCCTGTCAGCTTCCGGGAGTGGCATCGCTGACCTGCCAGCTAGAGACTGGGCTCGTGCCTTTGCTCATTCTCTATTTTCCTCCATCCCTCTTTTCTGATTGCAGCAGAAACGCTTACTTATGTCTACGAGTCAGTCTCTCCTTGCTCTGGACTGAACTGTGTCCACTCCAAAATTCATGTGTTGACGTCCTAATCACCACACCTCAGGATGTGACTGTTTGGAGACAGGGACTTCAGAGAGGTGATAAAGTTAAAATGAAGGCATTAGTGTGGGCCTTAATTCAATATGCCTCTTGTCTTTCTAAGAAGAGGAGATCAGGACACAGGTGGGCATATGGGAAGACCATGTGAGGACACGGGGAGGAGACAGCCGTCTGCAGGCCAAGGGGAGGGGCCTCAGGCGATGCTGTCCAGAACCATGGAGCCTCCAAAGAGTGGGAGGGCCGGGCAGGCAGGGGACCCTCGAGGCCTTGGGCCAACATAGGAGTTCGGAGTTTATCCCCCGTGAAATCGGGTTTTAAGTAAAGAGTGCCAGGGTCAGTTTCCACTTTAAAATCATCCCTTGGGCCCTCACATGGAGAATGGACAGGAGAGGGCACCCGTGGACCCCCCGTTGGAACACAGATTCCCAAACGTGGCTGTAGATTGCGATCCCTTGGAAAGTGTAAAATCATACTGCTGTTTGGGTGACCCCAGTCCCATCCCAGGGATTCTGATTTAATTGGTCTGGGGTGCAGTCTGGAATTTTTTTAAAGCATCTCAGGTGATTCTAATGGGCAGCAAAATTGGAGCCCTTGTGCACCTAGAAGTTTCAAGACATGATTCAGTGGAGAGCCGATGGCTGTGGTCATGAAGTGGGAAGTCGGGAACAGACATGTGAGATGCATTTTAGAGGCAGAAACAGCAGCTTTGTAGGAACTCTGGTCAAGAGCAGCACGGGAGCAGGAGAATTACGCAGAAGTAGACCACAGACAGACTGTGGAGAAGCATGGGTATTTGGGCTGGTAGTTAAAGCCGCAGGAATAGAAGCAACCACACGGGAGAGGATGTGGATAGGGAAGGAGGAGGGCTCCATTTTAATGACGAGGAGAGGAAAGAGACCAGTGCAGGGGGGCGAGGTGTAAGGGGTGACGTGTGGGCCCGGGAGGTGAGCTGCTGCATCTCCATCCAAGGCGGCCTGGCCAACACCCTTGACAAGCCCTGCTCTCCCAGCCTGCACCCGGCCAGTGACATGTGTACCAGTGTAGCAGTGGGGGTGCTGGGTTTACTTTGGATTTTTATAGCAACGTTTGTAGGAATTCCCTATCGCTGTGTGAACGTTTACTACCGACGCAGTAACTTTAAACCACACACGTTCATGATCTCGGCTTCCATGGGTCAGGAGTCCATGTGCGTTTAGGGTCTCACAAAGCTGCAGTCAGGGTGACAGCTGGGGCTGGGGTCCCCTTTAAGGCGGGGTCCTGTTCCAAGTGCAGGTGTTTGTTAGCAGGATCCGGCTCTTCTCCCGCACGTCTCACGGCAGCTTGCTTCTCCAAGGCAGGAGAAGGTGCAGCAAGGCTGGGCCTCCCTTTGATTCATTCTTTTCTCTCTGTGTGCCCTCCCTGACCTCTGTCCCCTCTTCCTGAGCCCAGAAAGGCTCTCCGGCCATTTCTAGGGATTCTGGAGGGAGGAGAGCATCTCTGCCGCTTTGAGTCTCTTGCCTCTGACCCGCTCTGAAAAGGGTCACCTGATTAAGCCAGGCCCACCCAGGGCAATCTCCCTTCTCATTAATTTAAAGTCAGTGGATCACAGGCTTCATTGCATCTGCAAAACCTCTTCCATTTGCCATCTCACACAATTCCCTCAGTGGTATCATAGGTGCCGCTCACACTGCAGGGGACAGGGCCACACCGGGCAAGTGCACCAGGGATGGGAGGGACCGCGTGAAATTCTGCCTACCGCGGCATTCATATCAGGCGAAATTTTAAAAATAGTGTTTCTTTTTCTTTTCTGATTGCAAACACAATATAAGTTCATAAGGTAGAATCTGGAATCCTCGGGGATTCCCAAAGAGGGAAATGAAAATCCACTCATCACATCACTTCTCCTTAATGTATGAATATCATCATAATCTAATGGGACCATAATTTAGAATTGTTAAAGTATGCCGTTAGATGCAGCGTACTTTGAGGATATGAACGTGACTCACGGCACTCCACTGTATGAAGACGGACTCGATTTCTTTACTCTTTTCCCTTTTACACTCTGGTTGCTTCTAATTTTTAGCTATGATAAATAATTTCAGTGAATTCACTCAAGCATATCTAAGTGATCGCTCAGAGCTTACTATTCACTTGAAGGTTTCAGGCAGAGATACTTAAAGTGACGGGGCCATGTGCCAATAAAAAAATCAATAACCTGAACGGGTTATTTGGAAAATAAAATCAGTTTTTCTTTAAGAACATTTTTCACAAGCATTTATTGAGAAAACCAAAATACTGCTAAGCACTTTGGTGTAAACCTTCACGAATATGAGGGTGGCGTTTACACCAGGCTCCCCAGACTCACATGATTACTGCTGGGTACACAGATGTGGTTATGCCACGAACAGAGTTTTGTGACAGCTTCTGGAGGGAAAGACTGAAGATCCAGGAAGGGGGAGAGAAACAGGTGGAGGTGAGTTGGGCTTGGGTGGAAGCAGGCGGGGGAGTTAGAGGGTCCAGGACTGCAGAGAAAAAAGAGACAGAGAGGGTCCCTTAGTTGGGGGCTGCAGTGGCTGAGCCTACTGCCTGGGGTGCAGGAAAGCTGCCTGCGGGTCGTGAGCTCGATAGAGTGATTTAAAACATATTGATCTCTGTGTCTTTGTGGGTTTGGGTTTAACCTTGGTGGTTGGCTTGCTGTGTACGCAGTGGTCGGTCAGAACTGCTGAGCCCCTGCCCGGGGCTGAGCTGGGCCCGCGAGAGGCGGTCTTGGAGCCATCCCAGGGCGTTCAGTTCTGGAAGCGCAGGTGGGCCTTTTCCTGTAGAGCGGAGGCTGCGGAAGGTACTGCAGCATTGCTCTCACCTTCTGAGTTCTCCAGGAGTGTCTGTGTGTGCTGGGAGCGGGAGGGGAGGTGCCGTGAGACCCGGGAGAGGGGCGGCAGGATGGGCGGGATGCCAGGGCTCCCTGCAGCGGCCGCTGGGAGACGCTGCGCAAGCTGGTCCTCAGCAGACTGTGCCCGACGAGTGACAAGTGTTTCCTCGCACTCGGGCAGTACACCCGCGTTCTCTCTCCAGGTGCCTCGGGAGCCACCTGTCCCTCGGCAGTTAGGCCCACGCCCTTTGCGCGTTATGTGTCTGCTGGGGGCGAACTGCTTTTCCCCTTGAAGGGGTGTGACCTGTATGTGGCCCCTGCCAAGGGCTCTCTCCTCCCCCAGAAGCTCACCTGTGGGGTAGTTAGAGCTTGGTAGAACCAATTCACAGGGCATCAAGCTCTAGCCACCGCCTCCAAGGGAGCCGGGCTTTCTCTTTTCCCTTTTGTCATCTCAGTGAGCACTGAGCCAGGTGTGGGAAGTGTGAGTGTGTGTTTTGGGAAAAGTGAGGCACTGGTGGTCTGTTTCTGGCAAACCTCTGGGAGGTGGCTTTGCTCCTAGGACGTCTAAAATCCTTTGCTTCTCAAGTTTACAATTATGAGACTCAAAGGACCAAGCATTGGTGTAAAGCAGTGATTCTCACCTGGGGTGGATTTTGCCCCCTGGGGGACATTTGCCAACGTCTGGAGACATTTCTGATTGTCAGCACCAGGAGGGTGGCGGGAGGTGTGTGTGGGTGCTCCCCATCCAGTGGGTAGAGGCCAGGGTAGTGCACAGGACAGCCCTCAGGACCAAGAATTATTCCGCCCCAAATGTCAGTAATCCCAAGGTTGAGAAACCCCTGTATAGACCAAAGTATGGCCACTATTACCAGAAAGCCCGGCTCCCAAGTTTACAAGATAGAAACCAAACTTCACATGGGAGCCATCTGCCTGAACTCTATTTAGGGAAAGAAGCATGACCTACTTTTCGCACTTCCCCTAAAGCAAGATCAGTCAAAAATTTCAAATATCCCCAATGTGTGAGAAAACAAACAACAAATGTCCAAATCTATTGTCTGGGGGTTAGAAGACTCATTTACAGAACGGGGGGACACTTGAAGCAAAGGAAAATCTGGGCTAGAATTGCCTCACCAAGAGTGTCCGTTGAGAAAGAGCGCTGAGCAGGTACAAGGAGTGCTCCCCACCCATCCTCCTCAGGCCCGCCGTGCCTCATGCCAGCAGCGCTTTCAGCCCGAGGCAGAGTGTTGCCAGGCAGGAGGCCTGGAGAGGGCCTCCCTTTGGGCCTTTTGTGCTAAATTAGTTTTGTGGACCCTTTGGGTACCAATTCCAATGGTCTTTCTTCCTTATAGATGGTGCCTGTCGGATCAGTAGTGAGGGAGTGTGTCTTAAATTACCAGATCATAAATCTAATACCGGAGACCATCTTCCCTTCCTACACCAGGAACCTATAACAAATAGCTTTTAGTGCTTTCAAAAATGCTCACACTTTAATGTGATACCCGGGGTCTAAAGAACCCCGGGGTCAGAGGATAGGGTTTTATGAGCCCTGAAACTGTTACGCAACTTTGTGTGTGGGTTCAGTTACCTAAGGAGGGAATCCACTGGTTTCATCACATTCCCTAAGGAGCCTTTATTCCAGATATTAAGAATCATTAACAGGGACTCGTTCACTCATCGCATATTTATTGAGTGCCTCTTATGTGCCAGCACCACGTTCTGTACTCGAGGTGGAGAGAGAGACGGGGTGAGTCACTGATCGAAACTTAAAGAAACAGGAAGGAGTCTGAAGAATGACGGGAGGAAGAGCATTTCCTCTTCCCTTCTTAGGTTCCTCTCACTGGCCTAAGAATTAAAGTGACATGAGACAGATTAGCAGGAGAAAAAGCAAACAAAAGTCAAGTAACCTGTATACATGGGAGAGACCCAGGGAGACTGAGTAACTCGCCCAAATGGCCAAAACCCCCACCTTCAACACCATCTTCAGCTGAAGCCAAAGAAGATGTTGGGGGTAGTGGTTTGGGATGTCAGAGGAGAGGAAGGCAATTCACAGGAAGATGGAAAAGCAAGTGTTTGGTAAATCATTGTTTGCTGGGCCAGGCGGAGACAGCGGGACACAGAGTGGACTCTGGTCTTTGGGCCGTGCCGACTTCCCCCACCCCATCTGCCCATACTCGGCAGATGTCTCTGGGGATGCTCTGTTCCAGGAACAGGCCCTTTGTCTCGATTCTTCAGGCAGCTAAGGGGGAAGTGGGAGGTGGTAAAAAGAAAGACTTCCTGAGTCTTCTGTTCCGGAAAAATAATCAGCCTAAATTAATCCTCATGCCACAGAGACACATTTTGGGTTGACAAATCTTGCTCCCCTACAAGAGGAAAGTATAAAATTAATCAAGGTCCATTGAAGAAAACAATCGAAAAATTTAAAGAGCCTAAAAATGTTTTTTGTTTTTGTTTTTTTTTTTGCGGTACGCGGGCCTCTCACTGTTGTGGCCTCTCCCGTTGAGGAGCACAGGCTCCGGACGCGCAGGCTCAGCGGCCATGGCTCACGGGCCCAGCCGCTCCGCGGCATGTGGGATCTTCCCGGACCGGGGCACGAACCCGCGTCCCCTGCCTCGGCAGGCGGACTCTCAACCACTGCACCACCAGGGAAGCCCCTAAAAATGTTTTTTGTTTGATGTTAATAGACATTTTTATTTGTACATACGCACCTTTGGACAATACTATGGCAATGGAGATAAAGCAGAGGAAAAGGTATGGTGGTGGATATTTAGATGAAGTCAGTTTTTATTTGTAGACAATAAAAATCTCTAAGATGCTGATTCTGAAAATAGAAGCTAATTGGTTCCCCCCAAAAGTGTTTAATTTAAAAAATTTAACAAGTAAGTGGGTTGATCATCTGTGTTCCCTACAGCTTATAATTTAAGTGGTTTTGGAACGATGTTGAAATAAAAGCTTGCTTTCACGTAGACAGAGGTAAACTGATGTGTCTGCCACACCCGTGAATTACCATGAGGGCTGCCGCTCCAATTTTCTTCACCGTAAACCCTTACTTTTTTCTTCTTCACGTTACAGTTGCACAATCTGCTTCCTAACCCAGCCCTGACCCTGACATTGGGCATGGAGGGAGTGGAGGTGGGTGATGTCGGGGTCGGGGGGTGTCCCTTGCAGCCATCAATGGGAGTGGCATGGAACCCCGGGCTGCACTCTGCAGGACTGGCCCCAAAGATTCAGCCCGTAACAAAGACAGACTTCACTAGCAAGTCCCCCATGCCAGTTTGGACTTTTACATGAGAGAGAAGGGAATTTCTAGCGTGTTAAGCCACATTTGGGGCCGTTTTTTTTGCATCCAGACAAACTTAGTTAGTTAACAAATACAGTAATTTAGGTATGTTCTTACTGCCTTTCCTCTGATGTTTGCCTCCGTCATTTTTATGGTAGACGGGGTACAAACCCACTCAGTGAAAGAGGAGGGAGATTCTTACCATAAAGAGGCATCTGGGCAACAGGTGGAAGAGTTTACGTAGCACCCTCCCCACGTGGGGCTGAGAGCACCTAAGGCTGGACTCTGATGGTTCAGAGCGACTCCCCTGCCTCACAGGCCACATGGTGCCCGGGCGTGCTTCCCCGCTCCGTTCTGCCCACTGGACCAGAGCCGGACACTCATTTGATCCAGAGCCCTTTGATTTTTGTCACTGGAAGGGCAGGAAGGAGGGAGAGATGACAGCAGTGAGTGAACAGGGGCCTTATTCGTATCCTAGGGCACAGTAACCAAGTACCAGAGACGACAGAAATTTCGCGTCTCACAGTCTGGAGGCCGGAAGTCTGAAATCAAGGTATTGGCAGGGCCAGGCTCCCTCTGAAGGGCTGGGAAGGAGCTGTTCCAGCCCTCTCTCCTGGCTTCTGGAAGTTTCTCGGTTTGTGGCAGTGTCATTCCAAGCTTCACGTGGCGTTCTCCCTGTGTGGACGGAGTGCCACCGTCTGCATGCCTCTGTGTCCAAATTTCCACTCTTGGCACTTCCCTGGAGGTCCAGTGGTTAGGACTCGATGCTTCCACTGCTGGGGCCCGGGTTAGATCCCTGGTTGGGGAACTAAGATTCTGCAAGCCGCTCAGCGCGGCCAAACAAAAACAAAACCAAACAAAAACGAAAACGTATTTCCACTCTTATAAGGACCACAGTTGTATCGGATTAGGGCCCACCCTAATGACCTCATCTCAACTAATTACATCTATAATGACCCTATTTCCAAATAAGGTCACATCCTGAAGTACCGGGGGTTAGGAATTCAACACGTGAATTCGAAAGGGGACTCAATTCAACCCATAAAAAGGGATAAGAGCTGACAGAATATTTAAGCCAAATTATTCCATCCCACCACCAGCAGGAGAGGGAACCAAAGTACCTCAGAGAACCCGGGGATCACGAGTGGGGCAGCATCCTGAGAGGGGGTGATGGGCTCCACCGTGAAGCCTTGATCTCCCTGACGCTCCCCCCACTGGCCAGGGCTGCAGATCCAGGACCCTGAAGATAGGTGTCCCAGGTGTCTGGTCTCTGTCCCTGCGTCCCAGATGCCCTTCCATCCTGCCTGGGAGTCGGGGACAAAAACAATTACCTGCTCTGTCTGGAGGCCAACACCAGAGGTGTTGTATGTGAGGAAATACAATTTAACCTTCTCATTGATAAAAAATAACACATTTTCATTATAACTAAGTTAGAAATGACACAGAAATTGAAAGAGCGTTAGGAAAATAGCTCCTAATTCCGAGACTCCGACAACCCCTGTCAAATTTTGGCTTACATTTCATGCGTTCTTATCTTCTTTTTCTGTGCATATTTTGCAGAGTCTGGACCATGATCTCTATCTAACTGTATGCTTTGATCTTTCATATAACATAATATGATATTTCCTCTGTTATTACAAATTATGCTTGAACATTCTTTCAATAGCTGAACAAAACTGGAGATGACCAAGTAATAAAATAATACAGAGAAGCTGATATTTTCTGCATTCCACTGTTCCAAGCAATTTATATACATTTTTCAATGTAATTCCAGTAACAGCCCAACAAGGTAGTTTATTCTCATCATGTAAATTGATAAGAAAACTGAGGTGCAGAGTTTTAGCAATTTGTCTAAATTACACAATTTTTAAACAGCCAAAGAGGGATTCATAGACAAGTTTGTTTGACTCTGCTTTCCATGCTTCTAATTGCTGCCTAATTTCTTTATTCTTAGATGTGGGTTTGCTTCCAAATTTTTACTGTTATAAATACTGCAATGTACATCTTTGGACAGAACATTTTCTTCCCCTGGATAAATTCACAGAACTGGAATTACTAGAACTAAGATTTGAACATTAAAAAAAAGGGTTTTTTTGTTACATTATCGCCAGTTTGCTTTCCAAAAAGGCTGTGCTGTCTTGTATTCCCTCCAGCACTGTTCTTGTTTCCCTATACACAGCACCGGACAGGCGGACTCTCTAAACATCCCCGCTATTTATGACAGCTGAAAATGGATTGTTTGTGCTTTGTATTTGCATTTATTTAATTATTAGTAAAGTCACACATTTTTCGCATGTTTTAAGCCATTTGTATTTTCTACTAATAATTTGAACTGCTTTATCCAGTAAGGTCTTAGTATTAAATTGAATCATGTGTAATTAACATTTTTTAAACATCTTTATTGGAGTATAATTGCTTTACAATGGTGTGTTAGTTTCTGCTTTATAACAAAGTGAATCAGCTATACGTATACATATATCCCCATATCTCCTCCCTCTTGCGTCTTAATTAACATTTTTGTAAGTCAAAAAATTGTTGACGGTCAGCTCAACCAAATATTTTTGAATGCATTAAGAATATTAATCTTTAGATATATAGGCTTTAAATATTTTTATGTTTTTATTTATTTTATTTATTTATTTTTTACTGTCTTGGGTCTTCGTTGCTGTTTGCGGGCTTTCTCTAGTTGTGGCGAGCGGGGGCTACTCTTTGTTGCAGTGTGCGGGCTTCTCATTGCAGTGGCTTCTCTTGTTGCAGAACACAGCGTCTAGGCGCGCAGGCTTCAGTAGTTGTAGCTCACAGGCTCAGTAGTTACGGCTTGCGGGTTCTAGAGCACAGGCTCAGTACTTGCGGTGCACAGGCTTAGTTGCTCTGCGGCGTGTGGGATCTTCCCGGACCAGGGATCGAATACGTGTCCCCTGCCTTGGCAGGCGGATTCTTAACCACTGCGCCACCAGGGAAGCCCTTTATGTTTTGATAGAGATGTTTTGATTTCCAAAATGAGCATCTAAATAATCTGGAAAGGATTTGCGTAATAACAAAGGATTTGTGTAATAACAAAGATGGCATGCTTATGATTTCCATGGACTAATTTTTCTTTTAATTTCGTGCTTTCACACTTTGTCTTTTCTGCACTTCCTACTCTGCCCCATACCCTCAGGTTTGAGTCCAGAAAGATGTATCTTTATGAAGTAGATCAAGGCTTGGCATCAACTTTGGAGACGGAATAGGAAATGTCATTGAAAGAATTACAGGTGTCAGTAAAACAAGTAAAAATTGCACGTCTTTATTATGGCTGATACTTTCTTAGAGTAAAACAATTAAAACTAGCCTGAAAGCATTTGGGGGCATAGCTTTTACTGCAGCAATGCAAGGCTCTTTAAAGAAAGAGTGACCATGGCTTACGTGAAAGGACACACCTGGTGTGCGTGACAATCTAGAACAGGCTGCATCTCATTCTTAGCCAAAATGAAGATAAAGCCAGACCATCTGCCTTGGCAGGGATTTGACGTCTTCTCTTTCCTGTAGGTAGACAGGAGCCACTGAAATTGAGCTCAGGCACGCATTTTAAACATCTAAAAGGAAGAGAGAAAAGGTACAGTGACAAGCTCAAGTCTCTTGTCAAACGTAAGTTCATGGTCAGAGGAACAGCCGTGGGTGTTTCAGAGGCCGCTGATAAACTCTGCCTTTTAGCATCTGGTGCTCAAGACCCTCACTTGTAGAAACTGTTGCTTGTGTACCCTGGGGAGAGGGCTGGGGTCGTACCCCATTCCGCTTCCTTGAGCCTCTGGTTAAAATGATTCACATCGACTCTCCCTTGGCCTTAAGTACTTTTTTATGTCGAGAACAGATTATCTTCCATGAAGATGGGAAGCAAATCTTGGCTCTTTCCATGTCCAAGCCTTTGATTCACCCAACAGATCCTGCTTCTCTCCTCAAGTCTAAATGGGGCTGCATTTTATGTTCATGGCGTGGCTCCCAGGAAGGGGACTGAAGACATTACAGGGGAGGCGTTTGCAGATATAATGACCCTGACGTGCCTGCCAAGAGACTGAGTGCCCAGTTGGTTTCCCCAGGGAGGACACAGCTCCTGCCACCCGGCTTGTGCTTGTCTGATGCTGGCCAGGCTGGGGGCACAGCTGGTGGAGAGAATAGTTCTCCTCGGGGCCAAGCTAGCTGACCCTGCCATGAAGCAGACCTGTGAGTTCAGTCTTCCCGGCCCCGGGCTCCGACCAGGGGGAAAGAGCTCAGTTGCCGCCGGACCCTGCGCCCCGGGCCCTGCCCGAGCTGGACCGAGTTTTGCGGAGATGCCCTCCGTGCGTACATGTCCCAGGTGCTCCCTGGAGGCAGCCATCTAAACACTCCCGCGCTTTCCCAGGGCCTGAGATGGGATCCCGCAGTCTGGTTATTATTGTCCGTTGTTGGGCAGGTGAAGGCCCCACCCCATTTCTGCATTTCCTCTCTGCCCTGTTGGGGTGCAGATCCTACTGGGGTGAGATCCTAACAGCTGCGGTTTCAGTTAAGGTGGGCTTGTTGCAAGCACTTTGAATATAATAATCATACTCACACAAGAACATTGAGATTTTTTTTAAAGAGGAAAGAAGAACAGCACAGAAAGAGAAAGAAGCTGGTAACAGCTTGAAATGAATGTGGGGAAATGTAATTATACTTTCAAAAAGATAACTCTGTCTCCTGTTTGTTTTCTATCAAGATTTATATACTCATATCCTAGCCCCCTCCCCTGGGGTCTAAAGCTCTCCCTTGGAAGCACGTCCATGGTGACTAGAGACTGTCCATGGAGCTGTGGCAGGAAACTTTTCTTAAATCAAGGGCATGGGTGCATCTGTCCTGCCTGTGGGCCTGGAACCCAATGATGCAGGATGTGTACCGTCCCTCCTAAGTTCTCCCAGCGTCTCCCTAACTGGCTCCCCGGTGGCCACTCCCTCTCTGTCCAAACCCGTCCTGCACGCTGCCTTACGTGGATCCTCCTGGGCCTAACCAGCCATAAACCGCTTCCCTGGAGAAGAACATGTGATGGCTTCGTGGTCCCCAAGGCACTGGGAGCAAAGAGCAGTGGCTTCTCCTGGGCTCTGGAGATGCCTAGTCTGACTCACATACTGTCCGGCGCCCCCTCAAACCCACCAGTCTGCCCTGAGGCCCACGACACTTCATACGCCCCTGGACCAGGTCAGACCGCCTCTCATGAGCTTCCTGACCATCTGACCGTCGTCTTCCCAGCCCCGCTCACAATCCCAATTCTGGTTCAGTGTCTGTGAGGGTCAAGGCTGAGCTGCCTTCCTCGCTGGCTTCCTGCAGTACCTGGTGAATGGGTGCTCCGTGAATGTTTGCCAGCTGAAGGAATGACATCTTAGCAGCAGGGCCAGCCCTGGCATTTAACACTCTGCGGCCATTCCCTGCTGTTCACTCCCCCGCGGTCAGCTCTGTCCACTCCGAGGCACCTATTCTCCCCACCGGCGATGCCCCGCCCTCTTCCCACATCCTACTCACCTCTCCCGGCCCCGCCCATCTCTTTACCCCCATGCAGGGCCACCCTGGCCCCTAAGCCGTCCGACCGATGTGAGTTCTCCCACTCCCAAGCTCCCGGGGCGCTCCCTGCACCACGGACACGGCCTTGCCTGGCGTGAGACCTGGACTGTCCCCGTGTTCGCCCCTGGACCCCGTATCACATGTGTGCCCGCCTCCCCCACTCCTCGGAGTCCTGAGCGGAACTGAGTCAGACCAGCTGTTTGATAAACGTCTGCCTAAATGATTGCGACTGGGCATCTTCCCTGCTTCTCTCCAAGGATCCACAGCCACAGCCCATCCATCACTCAAGGTTGACTCAGCCCGGCTTCCTCTGCAGTGGCCTCGTGGGTGACGCCCCACACTGATCTCCCGCTGGATCATAACCCCTGTGGGGGACACTTCTGAGCTCCACTCCCAGTATGTATGTATATCCGTTACTTGTAGACTTCATGTGTGTCCTGTTGTGGCTTGACTCTCTGGACCACCAGTGCCCTCCCAGGGGACCCGCACCCCACCTGGAGACAGAACTCTGGAGCACAGCCCACCTGGAGTTGCCATGTCCTCACGCACTTGGACACAGAGAACACAAGGCCCCACCGTCTGTGCCTGGGTACCAGCCGCCCTCCCACCAGGGTCTCCAGGGCGAGTCACAGGAGTTTCA
The DNA here is from genome assembly GCF_949752795.1 of Hyperoodon ampullatus. NCBI lineage: Eukaryota > Metazoa > Chordata > Mammalia > Artiodactyla > Ziphiidae > Hyperoodon > Hyperoodon ampullatus. The sequence continues at coordinate 102,826,686 of NC_136923.1, forward strand.
TGCACACCTTCCTCAGTGTGGGGGTACAGGGGAGCTTTGAGACCAGGTGACTCACCACTGGGAGACCCAGCACAGAGAGACCCACCTATTTGAAAGAAAGCCCACTGTGCCTGGCCCGAAGGAGGAACTTAATGCATGTTGACATATAATAAAAATAACCAAGATCCTTGATGGCAAGTGTCATACTCCAGTGTCTTCAAACATTGGCTTGTGAGCCTTGTAAAAGAATTTTTTTGACAAACCCACAGCCAACATCGTTCTCAATGGTGAAAAACTGAAACCGTTTCCTCTAAGATCAGAAACAAGACAAGGTTGTCCACTCTCACCACTATTATTCAACATAGTTTTGAATGTTTTAGCCACAGCAATTAGAGAAGAAAAAGAAATAAAAGGAATCCAAATCAAAAAAGAAGAAGTAAAGCTGTCACTGTTTGCAGGTGACATGATACTACACATAGAGAATCCTAAAGATCCTACCAGAAAACTACTAGAGCTAATCAGTGAATTTGGTAAAGTAGCAGGATACAAAATTAATGCACAGACATCTCTTGCATTCCTATACACTAATGATGAAAAATCTGAAAGAGAAATTAAGGAAACACTCCCATTTACCATTGCAACAAAAAGAATAAAATAGTTAGGAATAAACCTACTTAAGTAGACAAAAGACGTGTATGCAGAAAACTATAAGACACTGATGAAAGAAATTAAAGATGATACAAACAGATGGAGAGATATACCGTGTTCTTGGATTGGAAGAATCAACATTGTGAAAATGACTCTACTACCCAAAGCAATCTACAGATTCAATGCAATCCCTATCAAACTACCAATGGCATTTTTCACAGACCCAGAACAAAAAATTTCACAATTTGTGTGGAAACACAAAAGACCCCAAATAGCCAAAGCAATCTTGAGAAAGAAAAGACAGCCTCTTTAATAAGTGGTGCTGGGAAAACTGGACAGCTACATGTAAAAGAATGAAATTAGAACACTCCCTAACACCATACATAAAAATAAACTCAAAATGGATTAAAGACCTAAATGTAAGGCCAGACACTATAAAACTCTTAGAGGAAAACATAGGCAGAACACTCTATGACATAAATCACAGCAAGATCCTTTTTGACCCACCTCCTAGAGAAATGGAAATAAAAACAAAAATTAACAAATGGGACCTAATGAAACTTCAAAGCTTTTGCACAGCAAAGGAAACCATAAACAAGAACAAAAGACAAACCTCAGAATGGGAGAAAATATTTGCAAGTGAAGCAACTGACAAAGGATTAATCTCCGAAATTTACAAGCAGCTCATGCAGCTCAATATCAAAAAAACAAACAACCCAATCCAAAAATGGGCAGAAGACCTAAACAGACATTTCTCCAAAGAAGATATACAGATTGCCAACAAACACCTGAAAGAATGCTCAACATCACTAATCATTAGAGAAATGCAAATAAAAACTACAATGAGGTATCACCTCACAGCAGTCAGAATGGCCATTATCAAAAAATCTACAAACAATAAATGCTAGAGAGGGTGTGGAGAAGAGGGAACCCTCTTGCACTGTTGGTGGGAATGTAAATTGATACAGCCACTATGGAGAACAGTATGGAATTTCCTTAAAAAACTAAAAATAGAGCTACCATACGACCCAGCAATACCACTACTGGGCATATACCCTGAGAAAACCATAATTCAAAAAGAGTCATGTACCACAATGTTCATTGCAGCTCTATTTACAATAGCCAGGACATGGAAGCAGCCTAAGTGTCCATCAACAGATGAATGGATAAAGAAGGTGTGGTACATATATACAATGGAATATTACTCAGCCATAAAAAGAAACGAAATTGAGTTATTTGTAGTGAGGTGGATGGACCTAGAGTCTGTCATACAGAGTGAAGTAAGTCAGAAGGAGAAAAACAAATACCGTATGCTAACACATATATATGGAATCTAAAAAAAAAATGGTTCTGAAGAACTTAGGGGCAGGCCAGGAATAAAGATGCAGACATAGAGAATGGACTTGAGGACATGGGGAGGGGGAAGGGTAAGCTGGGACGAAGTGAGAGAGAGGCATGGACGTATATACACTACCAAATGTAAAATAGATAGCTAGTGGGAAGCAGCCGCATAGCACAGGGAGATCAGCTCGATGCTTTGTGACCACCTAGAGGGGTGGGATAGGGAGAGTGGGAGGGAGATGCAAGAGGGAAGAGATATGGGAACATATGTATATGTATAACTGATTCACTTTGTTATAAAGCAGAAACTAACACACCATTGTAAAGCAATGATACTCCAATAAAGATGTTAAAAAAAAAGAATTTTGAAAATCTACGTATTCATCCACATGTTTTTAAGTTGGCATCTAAAATTTTTCATCCTATGTTTAAATGTTTATTTCTTATTAATAGGAGATAGGAAGTATTAAATACTTTATGTGGTGAAAGAAGATCAGGATTGATTATAATCTGAGCAAATATTTCATATTATTGGATAAAATAAATTTTCATTACTTTATTGAACACAGCATGCCCTATCTGAGCAATATCAGGTGAAATTTTTGTTTGTGTGTTGATTTATTGTATTTTGGAAAATCTGATAGTCATGCAAAAGTCACATTTTAATGGATAAACATCACAAGCTTGTGTTGCTTTGGATCCTCTGAATTATGAGCCCCCGTGGGCCAGCATGCCCATCTTCTTGCAGAAATATGTACCAGACAGGGAAGGACAGAAAGTCTTGTGAGCTTCAGGGCCTCGGTTTATCATTAACTTGAACTTATCTTGTTGTTTCATGTGCCCTCCTGCAGCAAAGAACCAAAACAAGATTGGGGTGGATGAGGGATATGGCTTTCTTCCGTAAAGTGAGAAAAGGTGTATTCTGAACATAGGCTCAATTCAAGCCGATCAGGATTAGCAAAGAATACCTATAGGCATCGATGCCCTTATGAGAATCACCTGGAAAGTCCTCAAGTCATCCAGGAAGTGTGCACCCAGGTGCAGGAATTCTGGCCTACCCTTGGCTTGGCAATGATCTAGAGTAGAACAATGGACGGTGGCCGGCCCGGGCTGGGGAGTTCCCTCCTCCTCTTGGCTCTGTGGAGAGGACGGACCTCAGCTCGACCAGCCAGGACAAAACTGAGAAAATTGTTAGATATTAAATATCAAGCATTAGAAACCAAAATAGAAACTGAAGGGTAGCTAAGCCCAGGGCACACAGTACCATGTGAACTCTGAAACGAGTGAAGGGCCTGGGGCAGGCCCAGGTGGGGCAAGGGCAGCAGGGGTCAAAAGGCAGGGCACAGGGGCTGGGACAGATCTGTGGTCAGTCGAGACCATTTCAAGGGCCCTGGGGTTCTTTTCGTCAGCCCTTCATTGGGAAACCCAGGGGCCCCTGGGTCCCCAACTTGTAGCCTCGTCTTACAAGAGAATCGTTTAACCCTTGTTGTATGAAGTGCTGCAAATATAGTCCGGCCTCAACCTTTGTAGACCTGGCACCTCCTGAGGCCCCCAGGCTCGTGCTCTAGTCCCCAGGTCCTGTTTTGCTTAGACAAATCAGACCCTGATGGGCTTTTGTGTCTCAGCTGTCCCCTTCACCTAGGGTACCCTCCCTATTAGTTCTACAATCTTTGCCTTGGAACCTGCTTGTTCCAGCATGTTCACCCCGCCTCACCCCTTAGAGCAGCATTTCTCCAAGTGGGATCCGCTGCTGTGTCAGCATTATCTGGGATTTTTGTGGGAAAAAGACAGTAGACTCCTAGGACAAACCTGGAGACACTGGTTTGGTAGATCTGGATTCAGAATCCATAACATTAGAGCCCCTGATGCAGGAACCTGCATTTTTATAAGCTGCCCAGGTGCTCGGAAGTGTTCTAGGCCTTGGGATCCACCAGTGCCGTGCTCTGAATGCTTGTTTCCCCCAGTATTCATGTGCTGAAATCCTAATCCCCAAGGTGATGGTATCGGGAGGTGGGGCTTTGGGGGGTGACTGGGTCATGAGGGTGGAGCCCTCGTGATGGGATTAGTGCCCTAATAAAAAAGCCTTCTGCCAGTGAGGACACGGGGGTAAGACAGCTCTCCATGACTGAGAAAGCAGGCTCTCAGCAGACACCAGCACTCCTGGCTCCTTGACCTTGGACTTCCAGCCCCCAGAGCTGTGACAAATACATTTCTGTTGTTATAAGCTGCCCAGTCTGCGGTGCTCTGTCATAGCAGCCTGGATGCATTGAGACAAGCGGGTGTAGTCAGGGACCTCCGCGCTGCCCCTGGGCTCCCTTCACACCTCTGCTGCAGCCCTCCCGTGTCAGACTGTGATTTATCCGTGTACTTGCTTGTCCCACTAGTCTCTGAATTCTCCAGAAGAGAAGCGCTCTTCATCTCTGCAGACTCCACACCAGGCACAGTGCTGGCTACGTAGTGGTCCTTAGTCGCTGTTTGTTCAGTGGTCAGGGTGCCCCTCGTGAAGGGTACGGCAGAGAGGAGGGGCTCATTCTCAGAGCGTCCCCCCCGCCCCCGGGGTGTCAGTGAGCATAATGCTCCCGAGCTTGAAGAGAACCACCTGCTGGGGTCTGGGATTAAGCTCACTGGCTGTGCAGGATGCAAAGGGCAGACCGGGGCAGCACGTGGTGGTGAAGCATCTTGCAGCGTGGAGCTCACCTCTGTGTCTAGGGGCCTCTGCCAGCTGGGCAGCGCTGTTGAGGGCGGTGGTGACGTCTGCTCGGGTGGTGACATGCGGTGAGGGGGAGACCTGGCCCACCTCCCGGAGTAAAAATATCACAGTGAAATGAGCGCTCACTCAGTCTAGATGGAGTCTCCTGGAGTTGCCTGTGAGTGTGTGCAGTTTACTGGATTCCTTGAGAGGCCAGAGTCGTAATGTACTACCTCACTCCCATCTCCCCTTTACTCCTCAGTAGTTTTGGAAGGCGACAATGGACCTGGCTGAGAAGCTGCATTTCCCAGTCCCCCTGTGGCTGGGAACGTTTAAGGAGATTTCAGCAGGAGTTGTGGCGTCCGCCCCCTGCTCTTCCCCTTGCAGCCTGGGACACCCTCTGCAGCAGCAGCCGTTCTCCACCGCGGACGGATGCCGCGAGCACGTCGCACAAAACTAGAAGTCGGCAGGGTCACTCGTGACGTCGTTGAACCACACTGTAGCCATGGAGGCTGACCTTTAGACTGCTTTTATGTGGGAGACAAAACAAACAAGCACACAAAACACTGTATTGTTAAACCGCTGATATACAGGTTTTCTGTCTAACCCTCGCATCCACGCTGCTGGGACCATTTGCCTTGTGGGCTGATTGCCCAACATACATTTCTTATTTTCTGCTCACGTGGCCCCTTAGAGATGCAGGACTCACCCTCCACTCCACCTCTAGCTGCTGCCAGTCCACTGGGCCACAGGCTCGCTGTCAATCTTTTAAGTTCCTTGAAAAGCAAGCATCTGGGTTCACCAGCCACTTGTGACATCAGCCAGATGGGTCTTCAGGTGCTTCCCTGAACTCTCAGGGGTGGCTTCATGGACTTTTAATTTGGACCCAGAGGAAACTCACAGCTGGGAGCCTATTACTCCTGAGACTTTCTTCCTCAGAGACAGTCACCTTTGGCTTTGAGGGGGTTTTTTGTTTTAAAGAAGATGTTGGGGTAGGAGTTTATTAATTAATTTATTTATTTTTGCTGTGTTGGGTCTTCGTTTCTGTGCGAGGGCTTTCTCTAGTTGCGACGAGCGGGGGCCACTCTTCATCGCGGTGCGCAGGCCTCTCACTATTGCGGCCTCTCTTGTTGCGGAGCACAGGCTCCAGACGCACAGGCTCAATAGCTGTGGCTCATGAGACTAGTTGCTCCACGGCATGTGGGATCCTCCCAGACCAGGGCTTGAACCCATGTCCCCTGCATTAGCAGGCAGATTCTCAACCACTGCGCCACCAGGGAAGCCCTTGACTTTGAGTTTTAATTGCATATGTTTAAATCTTCCAGTTTGCAGTTGACACAAAGCTTTCTTGGGGAGTGCATGCCAGACTCATGAGGGAAAAAGTAGGAAAGCTTCATAATTCTCTCGGAGGAAGAAGAAGGATGTGCACAAAAATATATAACTTGGGGGAGGGGCTTCAAGGTACAAGGACTTCAAGTTTTCTGATACAAAGGAGCTTTTCCAGATGAGTCTAGAGATCATCACCTTGTAAGAAGATCTAGATAAAGCTGCAAGCATCATTCTGGCCCCAACGAAACGAAGGTACATCCCAAGGTCTGGTCCAGAATATTATGTATAACCATAATCTAGCTGAGGGAAGGCCAAAGAATCCACACACTGTGATCAAAACGGTAGACAAAGAAGTCTGAGTGAGCGAGTGTACCCACATGGATCTGGGAGTCAAAGAGAACTGGGCCAGAGCCCTCTGTCGCCGTGCACTATGAAACCAGGGCACGATGTCCATCTGGCAACGTTGTTCCGAGGATGACATGAAGCCTCGCTGCAGCGAGCACAGGGCCGAGGTGTGGGGTTGGCGAGCCCAGTGGTGGTCAGTACACGCTCTGCCGTCCTGGAGACGGGGGTCTGAATCCAGCCTCCTTTACTTACTGGCTGTGTGGCCTTGGACAGATCAGCTAACCTTTCTAAGCCTCGATTTTCTGATTTGCAGAATGGGGGTAAGAATGTATCTTACTGAGGACTCTTGTGAGGATATACGACATCATGCGTGTCCAGCAAGCACTTAACAAAATGCCTAAAATAGAGCAAGACCTCAGTAAACGGTGCTGCCATGCGGCAGCCTCTCCCTCCTCCTCTCCCCTCTCCTTCTCTTTCTCCTCCTCCTCAGTTACAGGAAGGAGCAGAATCTTTTCTTCTTCACAGCAGAGAATGCTTTGTTAACACGCTCCTTGGACTTCTGTGACCTCGAATGTTTTTCCAACTGCATCCCACGGTCCGCTAATGGTTAGATGAGGCCCTGTGACTAGTTATGGCCTATGAGCTGTCGGCAGAAGTGACATGTATCATCTCAGTCAGAGTGATCACTAACTCGCCACGTGGTTGCTTCCTCTGCCCTGGCAGCTCCTGGAGCTACACGCTGAGATGGTCACAAAGCACCGGCAGCTCCATTAGCTCGGGTTCCTGAGTGGCTATTTGGACCCACGCTGGCTGTGCTCAGCTGCTGGGTTTTGAGGTTGATTTATCACAATAGCACAGCCTACCTTATCCTGATTGCTAGAAATACTGCACCAGCTGTTGCTGCGAGGCACATGAGAAAGTATCTCAAGGTCAAATAAGCTTAGAAAGTGCTAGGCAGCAAAACAAGTTTATTCTGGACTTCGTAGCCCTTTCAGTATGTTCATGTCCCTTATGAAGCTCCAAGGTTTTCCAGAATAATTTGACAAAGGACCTTTTTTTTTTTTTAAAAAGCGTGTTTTAAAGGTCTAGTGTTCTACAAAACACACTTTGGAAAAGGCTAACCTCGCCGGTGCGTTTGGTTTGTTGACTGTTTGCTCCTGACACGCCCACCCTTGTTCCACTATCGCCAGGTGAATCTGAACAGTATATTCCTCACATTCCCTCCTTAACCCATCTCTGCGGAGGCTGCCACCACCTTCATTCTTCTTCCCTTTGAATCCCAAATTGCCAAGCCCTGCTGAAGAAAGTGGAGAGCCGGACACGGCCTGAACGCCGAGCACGGTTCTGGTGCCCAGGTGAGCTTTCAGAATGTGTAGTCTTTCACTTCATTCCCAGCCACCCTCCTTCCACAGCTGTTCTTGTTTTCACTTTCCTGGTCCTTCCAGCTTCTCCTCACTCCCTTCTCTCGGCACAAGAACCCATCACCCACTTTATGGAAAGAACAGGAAGGGCCAGGCCACCCACTCTTGACCTATTCTCCCCTCTTCTTGTATCATGTGGATCATTACCATGTTGTCATACTTTAAAAAAAGATTTGTTTATTAATGCTTCTATATCTGCTTCATATGCATGCCTTTTGTAATGGTGCTAGGGAATAAGATGTTTCAAAAACAGCTCAAGTCCAATCTCAGACTTTTTCCCCTGCCCTCTACCTTAGGAAACCACTGGAAGCTGGTATGTATTTTTCCCATGCATGATTTTGTATTTTTATTTCATATGCATTGCTTCATAAATATACAGTGTTTTCTGTGTTTTAAAACTTTTCAAAAATGGCATCGCGCTCTATGTATCCTTTTGCAGCTTGCTCTGTGGCTCAGTATTAGGTCTGATATTTTGGTTTATTGAAACTGGTAGATGCAGTTACTATATGTTAACTGCTGTTAACATCAATTGTCAACACTCAATCAATTATTACATCTATAGCCTCTTTATCCTCCTATAAATCAAAAGTTTATCTTTTGTTCTTATATATATTTCCTTCTCTTCATTTCTTCTTGTGCTCACTTCATCAAGTTGGCCAAAATTAAAAAGTCCAATAGCACTAAGTATGGTAAGAATATGGAGAAATGTAATCTCTGTGAGTGTAATTCTGTACACCTGCTTGGGAGATCAATTTAGTGACACCTGGCACTGGCAACAATGAAAGGTCCATTTTGTACTTTGCTTAAGAAACTTTCAGAACCTCTTTCATTTGGTTCTACTTTATAAATTTCTGTGGCAAGTAAGTAGCTTCTTATTCTAGTCATCTCAAAAACTGAAAACTGCTCTGCAACTTTCATACTTTTCAGGGAACAGAGATTCCAAAGGGCTGCGAAAAACCATTTAAAGTGTTTAAAATTTTTTGAGTAAGTTTATTGTAAATTCAGGTGTATCTGAAAATATTAATAGAAAGTAAGGTTACCGATCTTTCATTACATCCTACACTAGTGATGCTTTACGACCTTGCACAGTTATTTAAAACATATTTTATCACGTTAGTTCCCAGCCTCCCCACCCCAGCTCTAAATGTCTAACCTCTTCAACCTGCACCTTCTCTTTGCTCTGATAGGGTCGCCTCTCTCTCCCTGTGACACTCAATGTACCCCTCGTTTGCATACGAAACAACAACAACAAAAACAAAACCTAGCGATTCTCCACCCTGGCTGCTGATTAGAAAACCACCTAGGGAACTTTCAAAAACACCAGTCCCTGGGATTCACACCCAGAGATCCTGATTACGTTGGATTTAGAGCCACTGTATTACGCAATTCAACTTACCAACATAGAAGTTCACGCAAGAACATTCACTTATGGGAAACACATCTGCATGTAATGCACGTTTCTGTCTTCTTTATCTTTCACCTGTTTTGGAGTCTGTCACGTGGTTTTCACGTGAACCACCCCTGCTCTAGTTCCCACTGACTAATGGTGTGAATTTGGAGAAATTTCTTCATCTCGGTGTCCTATCTTCCCTCCATCTGTAAAACAGAGGTAATAATCACAACGTACTTTTCAGGGCTATTGCGAGCATCAAATTAAATTATACATGCAAGTAAAATGGAAAGCAATTTACAAATGTTAATTATTATGAGTCTCCCGCTCAACATTACCATATGTTGTTTGAATTATGTTGTTTGAATTACAGCTTCTGTACATGTTGAATGGTTCTAATTTCCTGTTTATTTTTTGTGTGTATCCTTAAAACCTAAACTTCAATTCAATTAAGACTTTTTTGGTGGGGGAGAAGCAATCTATAATTCTTTAGAATAGTTTATGTTCTTCATTTCCAAAGACAAAGTGAGAGTCAAAAAACATTAAATTGGGGCTTCCCTGGTGGCGCAGTGGTTGAGAGTCCACCTGCCAATGCAGGGGACACGGGTTCGTGCCCCGGTCCGGGAAGATCCCACACGCTGCTGAGCGGCTGGGCCCATGAGCCATGGCCGCTGAGCCTGGGCGTCCCGAGCCTGTGCTCCACAACGGGAGAGGCCACAACAGTGAGAGGCCCGCGTAACACACAAAAAAAAGCAAAAAAAAAAAAAAAAAACCAAAAAAAACACATTGAATTGAATGTATTAGCAGAAACATAGTTTATAATTTACAAAATTTTCTGTTGCAGTAAATACTAGGACTGGCTAGGATATTTTGGACGCACACATATATGTATGTATGCATATATATGTGTACATATATACACACAGGTGTATATAGAACATACGGCAGAAACATATCTTTGGATATGTTGACCGCTGGCCTTTCCCTCTCCGCATTTCTCCTTTCCCTTTCTACCACTTTCAATCAGATAACTAGGCTCATTGAAACTTGGTTAATCACCTGAGGGGAGGGTTGTGTCAGGGTCAAGAGCAGAAATCACTTATGAGTCTTTTTTGCTTTAGTTTCTAAAAGTCTTAAGCCCAGAGCAGGTGAACAGATTTGGGGCACAGACAAAAAGTCCTGCCAGAAACCATGGAGAACACAGAATTTCCCCATCCCCCGTCAAGAAAAAGATTTACCAGGGCTTAGGAGAGAAGTGAATAGGAAAATTGACCAGGGAGGTGGCAAGACCCCAGAGAAAGAGGCTGGGAGGGGCATTTAGGGAGCTGGGCAACCTTGAGAAGATTTTCAGTCATGGTGGTGTCCCCACCATGACTCAGAAAGGTAGAGAGCATCTGGACCCGAGGGTGGTGGACGATCTCAATAGCAACTTGTGTGGGCAGATGGCAAAGGAGGGGATTTTTCTGCAACCCCCCATGCCTTGCCACTGAATAGGGTCCTACAACCTTGCTCTGGCCATTGTAGTGAAGGCAGAAGCTCGTGAAGGCTGAGGCTAACATGTCTTCATAGCTTATGAGCCAAATAGAAATTAAACTGTTTAAGAAGTTAAAGAAAGTTATATTTCTTGGACATTTGGAAATGGGGGCTGTCACTCATAACCTCCACGTACATGCTATGCATATGTGCTTACAGCTATTTATATTTTATATTTATATTTACACACACATAACACAATTCAGGGTGTTCTGCCAGAAATGATGTTTGTATTTTTCTCTCTTCTCTAGAAGGGAAAATGCCCACAAATCACCTTGGAATCCCTGGTCGTAGCTTCACCATTAGGAAGATGCGTTAGCATTGCTGTGGCGTCCCAGTGCCAGGAAAAGCCCACCTTGAGATATCTCAGCAAGGTGACAGCCCTGTAGTAAAGACAGCATATATCACATCTTAAAGAAATGCAGAGGTCAACCACATAAATATTACTAAGGGACAGTATTATATTAATGTTAATATTTTGCCATTGCTGATATGTTTTTGTTGATAAGACAGTTGACATATGGTTTTATGGTAAATTAAGAATGGTAAATGGAACATTAAGAATGATAAAACTAATGCTATCTCATTAACAACAACAAATTGACACAATGACAGCCAGTGGCTAGTGGTTTCCATAGCAGGGAGTGGCTGGGTTGTTTAAAAGGACTTTTAAATGGTTCTGAAGAATCTAGGGGCAGGACGGGAATAAAGACACAGACGTAGAGAATGGACTTGAGGACACGGGGAGGGGGCAGGGTAAGCTGGGACGAAGTGAGAGAGTGACACGGACATGTATACGCTACCAAATGTAAAATAGATAGCTAGTGGGAAGCAGCCGCATAGCACAGGGAGATCAGCTCCGTGCTCTGTGACCACCTAGAGGGGTGGGATAGGGAGGGTAGGAGGGAGACGCAAGAGGGAGGGGATATGGGGATATATGTGTACATATAGCTGATTCACTTTGTTATACAGCAGAAACTAACACACCATTGTAAAGTAATTATACTCCAGTAAAGATGTTAATTTTTAAAAATGACTTTTAAAATGAAGACAGTGAAGCTCCTCCTGTGTAGCATGGAGCATTGACCCTCAGGGACTCTGGCTTTGAGTTCATATGAGAAGGGAGATAAAAAATGGGGAATAATTAAGGAAATGTGCTGGAAAAGAAAGCTGCTTGAAACTTAGAATCATGTCTTCCTCACCATCGTATTCTCTTTGCCCTTCCTCCTGCCTGCAGTGCAGTAAGATGTCTATGAATAGAGACGTCTGTCTGTGATGCAGCAGTGGTTCTGCCGTTTTGAAGACAAAAGCTACTTGGTGAGGAAGGCAGAGGTAGAGGACAGAAGGCAGTGGGGTTCTGGATGATTCCCTCAGCAGTTGGCAAGTGCCCACGACTGCCTGCCTCGAGATTCTTGCCACTAGAGGAAAATAACCCCCTTCTGTCTTAAGTCACTGTGGTTGGATTCTGTTTTTTTTCAGCTGAATGTCTCCCTCCCTCAAACCCATGTGCACAACGATGATGGCTAATATCCTATAGGGAGCAAGATACACTCGGGGCAGGTCTCATTGTTCATAATAGTAAATCCACGTTTCAGAAAGTTGCCTTGGTGATTTTGAAGATTTTTGGCCAAGACCTTGTCAAGTTAGGTTGGATTGTCACTACTTTTACTCACAGTGGGGCTGTTTAAGAGCCCATGGTAGGAGCAGAGGTGGCAGTGTTGCCACAATCCTGCTGTTCACCTATGTTTGCAGTATTAGTATTACCTTCAGTACAGAGAATGTTTTGTTTTGTTTTGTTTTTTGTAAAAATCTCTTAAAGTCGTCATTGTGTCTTATGGGAATTAGTTTAATTAAAACACTGTGAGGCAGACACACATGTAATCAGAGTCACGCAAAGTGCAAAAGGGGCTTCTAATCTGAAAGAAAACAAGCAAGGGAGAGCCCCAGTTCCCACCCCACCAGACACAAAAGTCTTCCCCCTCGTCAGGACCTTGTAAGCCATATATGAAAGGCAGATGAGCAAAAACCACACTGGTAGTCTGATGTTAGGTAGTAATAGAACTTAAATTATTTATTTTAGGAATTAAAATAAATATGAAGTATGGTGAATTAGATATTCTGAAGGGATATTCTAAAGGAATCTTCCATTATAATACAGCTAGATTTTGGATAAATTCCTCCCTTCCAAATTATTTTTGACCCATTGCTAAGCTTGCAAGAAAGTGGGAAATTTTCAAGGAACCAAAGTAACTAAGTCTAATATAGTATTAAAAATTAACTAGACATGGATTATGAACTTAAATGTAAAATGTAAAACTATAAAACTTTTAGAAAATTTCATAGGATAAAAACCCTCAGGATCTAGGGCTAAGTAAAGAGTTCTGAGACTTGGCACCAGAGCATAATTCCTAAGAGGAAAAGCAATAAATTGGACTTATCAAAATTAAAAACTTTTGCTCTGCAAAAGACCCTATTATGAGGATGAAAAGGCAGACTACAGATTGGAAAAAATATTTGCAGACGACATATCTGACAAAGAACTAAAATCTGGAATACATAACTCTCAAAACTCAGCTGCCAAAACCAAACAATCCAATTAGAGAATAGTCAAAAGATATGAAGAGACATCTCATGAAGATACACAGACAGCAAATAAACACATGAAAAGATGTTCAATATCATTAGCCATTATGCAAATTAAAACCAAAATGAGATATTACTATACACCCATCAGAATGGCTAAAATAAAAATTAGTGACACCCCAAATGCTGGTGAAGATGAGGAGAAACTGAATCATTCATACATTGCTGGTGAGAATATAAAACGGTACAGCTACTCTGGAAAACAGTTTGGCAGTTTCTTTTAAAAACATACAAACAAAACTAAACATGCAATTACCACGTGACTCAGCAGTGATACTTTTGGGCATTTATCCCAGAGAAATGAAAACTTACATTCATGAAAAATCTGTACATGAATGTTGATAAGAACTTTTTTTTAATAACCCAAACTAAAAACAACCAGATGTCTTTTAATAGGTGGAAGGTTCAAAAAATGCTGGTCCATCCACACCATGGAATACTATACAGCAACAAAAAGGAATGAGCTATTAATACCCACAACAGTGAATCTCCAGATAATTATACTGAATGAAAAAATTCATCCCCCCAAATTACGTGTATAATTCCATTTTTATAGCATTCTTGAAATGACAAAATCATAAAATGGAGGGGATGTGGATGAAAGAGAAGTGGATGTGGTTATAAAAGGGCAACATGAGGGATTCTTGTGGTGATGAAGATGTTCTGTATCTGACTGTATCAATGGCCATATCCTGTAATATTGTGATGCTGCACCGTAGTTGTGCAGGATGTTCCCATTAAGAAAAACTGGATAGAGGGTACATGGGCTGTTTCTGTATTATTTCTTGCAACTGCATATGAATCTAAAATTGTCTCAAAATAAAAAGTTTAATTTAAAAAAGTAAGTAAAGGGCTTCCCTGGTGGCGCAGTGGTTGAGAGTCCACCTGCCGATGCAGGGGACGCGGGTTCGTGCCCTGGTCCGGGAAGATCCCACATGCCGTGGAGTGGCTGGGCCCGTGAGCCATGGCTGCTGAGCCTGCGCGTCCAGAGCCTGTGCTCCGCAACGGGAGAGGCCACAACAGTGAGAGGCCCGCGTACCGCAAAAAAACCAAAAAAACCCCCCAAAAAACAAAAACTCCTTGCAAAGAACAGTCCAGAGATGTGTTCTAAAATGATCAGCTTTGTCGCTGGGCCACTTAGTTTCATGTCAGCTTGTTTATTTGGACCACAGTCAGGGATACCATGTCTGTAACTGAATATACAGTCGTTCCTCAGTATCCATGGGGGATTGGTCCTAGGACCTTCCACGGATGCTTAGATTCCTTCTATTAAATGGCATAATATTTGCATATAACCTACACACATTCTCCTATAATACCTTAAATAAACTCTAGATTACTTCTAATACCTAATACAATGTAAATGCTATGTAAATAGCTGCCAACATGCAGCAAAGTCAAGTTTTGTGTTTTGGAACTTCCTGCAATTAAAAAATATATATGTTTTTGATCTGTGGTTGGTCACATCTATGGATGCAGAACCCATGGATGTGGAGGGTTGACTGTGCCTTGTTTTTATAGAGGAAAACATTCTCCACCTTGAGTGAGTCCCAGGATACTTATTAGTATATTTTCAGATGAACCTGGTCTCAATGTGTATATAACACAAGATAAGCACATTGTAATTATGTCTTGGAGAAATAAAAATATCCAATTATATTGGCAGGTATCCAGAATTGGTGCCTTCTGAATTGACCAGTGATAGTTAATGGATCTGATGCATCTTGGGATGCTTAATTGACATCTGTGGAATCACCACCCTCCCAGAGATGATTACTAGCTTTGTTTTGATGTCCTTTAATTCCACATTTGTTTCAACTCCTCTGCCAGACCCACATATTTATTTATCTTTTTCTGCATCTGTTCCCGGAATATTTCTCTTTAGCAGAGAAGCAATATCAATAAACCTTTCTGTGTTAGTAAGTTTATCAGACAGCAAAATAGCTGGTCTACGGGGACAAATTGTCGGTGTGACTTTTTTTTTTTAGTTCTTTTAAAGTATATCTTGTAAGGACTGATTTCCAATATTAAAAAAATATCTTTTGTCTTTGAGTCAGCCATGAACTTGTATACTCACATTACATAAAATCTTTATATTTGTACCAAGCTTTGGAATTTCCTAAGCATTTCCATACACATTTCCTAATTTAATTCAACAATTAATACTGTACAGCTATCATTAATTCTGTTTTATAGGAAAAGCAGCTGTTATACCAAAATTCCTGAGAAAGTTTTTCTATAGTTCTTGAAAATGTGATAGAACTTTTAAAGTGTGTAAAGTGAATTATACTAGCATTTCTTCATTAGGTGTTTCAGGCCCCTGGAGGTATGCAGATATACTCTGTGTCATTCAAGAGATCTTTATGAGAATATTTAAATATTGTGATTTTATTTTTGTGATGATAAAAGGAACATGTTTTAGATTATCTGGATAAGCACCTTTTAGCCAGACATTCACATTCATGATCATGTGACGCCTTAAAATCACATTTTAGTTTTAGTGTGCTGTTTTTCAAGGTAAGGTGGATAGAATCTTCCAGGGGATCTATGAGTTCTCAAATTGACCAACCCTAAGCAAAGTATGATAGAGGTAAAAAAGGTTAACACCTGAGTATTGGCAGAAGACTTCTCCTTCCTTTCTTCGGAAAGAAGAATGCTTTATTGTTGTACAGTAGCTTTGGGGCTTTTTGTTATGTTGATCAACATGGTGATAGAGAATTGAAAGGAATTTGAAATGGTTTATTTTTATTTCAAAGAGCAGAAAGCTTTGTACCAAAGAAAAAGAGTAAATCCAGAAAGGGAGCATAAGTGAGTGGGGAGAAAAGAGATGGGGAGTGATTGAGAGAGAGAACAGCACTGGAAGAGAGATTTGGGGGATGCTGCTCTGTCTACAATGTAAGAGAAAGAAAAGGGAAAAGAGGATTTTAACAAGCGCACTGTGTATTATGAAAAAAAATCCACTTTGGCATTTTTTAGAGACTGTTTTAAAGATTTAAGTAGCTTTGTAATTGCTTTGGATGTTAGATTGGGGTCTCAATGCAATACAATGGTGACATGGCCCATGAAACATCTTAGCTTTATCTAGATTATTTAATTAGTTAACTTAGAGTCTTCTGTGAGCATCAGAAAATTGAAAATATCAGTGAATTAAAGTAGATTAATATTTACCTACATTGTCATAAAGGCAGCCCAGGGATTTGTGCTTCTATTTTGTGGTTCTGACATCCTAAACATGGGGTTTTTACCTCATGAGCCAATATAGCTGCCCCAGCTCCATCTGTCACATCTGCATTCCAACTAGCCAGAAGAAGAAAAGTAGGAGAAAAAGCAGCAAGGGGTTGGAATTAGTGTATCTTAAAGAAGTTTACTGGAAACTGCTACATGACATGTATATATCACATTGGCTAGTATTTAGTTCATAACTAAACCTAGTTGAAAAAAAAGCTAGAAAATGTAGATTTTGAGAGGCCATGTGCCCAGCAAATAATTATATTACTACAGAAGAAGGGGGTGTATATATTGGGATTAATTTGCAACGCCTCTGTCACCACTCACGGGCACCCTCCTTTTCTCCAATAGAACATAGGCATCCCCTACATGAAAAACAAGCAAGCAAACAAACAACACTGCAGTTCTGAACACTCATGGTTCTGAGCCATTGGGTATTAGCCACATATTTTATTGTCTGTATTCTGATGCTTTGACCTCTGGGGACTTGCTGACCATGGAGGGACAGCCCCTCTCAAGTTTAGCCAGTTCCTGGAGACAGTAAACAATTTACCCACAGTGAGCCTTTCAAATACAAACCAACAAATCCAGAACCCACAGCCCCATCACCTCCTTTACCAGCACCCACGCTCTGGGCCACGGTCACCTGCCCTCATCACCTGGGGCTGGGAACCGGACAACTAGGGACAGCCCTACACCTCAGAGCCCACTGAAATTATTCAAACCAGCCGATCCTACACCTGCTCACCCCGACTCTCCTGTACCTTCCCAATGAAACCACAATAGAGGCTCTTCCGAGAGCTCACCCCTCCCTGGCCTCCGGACAAACCCGTGCTTCCCCGTGTGGCCCCCTGTGGCTGGTGCGCCCTCTCCCCTTGGGATCTGTGAGTAACAAAGTATCTTTTCAAGGACAATCATCTCCTGATCTGTAGGCCTTGCCAGACCTAAATAATAATAAAACCTGTATTTTCAACCATAGTTCAAAGTCTAACATGTCTGGGTGATACACAACCGTTTCTAGTCCAGATAGGTGCCTCATGTTCTGGTGACCTATAAACCAAGAGATGAAATACCTCTCCCAACACACCCAAAATACAAAGTTGACTAGGAGCAGGGTGATCACAAGAGAAATTCCAGTAAAAGGACAACGGGAAGCCCCAATACCAGCCCTTGGAGATAGAGCAGGGAGAGTCCCTTCCGTCAGGAGGGTGTCCACTGGTTAGCCCATATGGCAGCCCCTGTTGGGGAAAATAAAACAGTCCAGCCAAGCCCCTCTGTAGCAAAACAGAAGAGAGAACACAATTCAATATAGAATCATGATAAATTAACCCATCATGTGCGTGGCAGGTAGAATGGAAATGCCTAGAAGTCTAGATTGAACTTGAGCATTTATACAGCAAAGGAGAAGGAACAACTAAACCTTCTCTTATCTGCTGTGATTGCCTCCAGGATGCCTGGGGTGTCTTGGAAGCCACCAAGATGAGGATGTCGGGTGATGGAGTCAGAGGGCTCGTCACCTCGCAGTATGAAATCAAAAGCTTGCACCTCTTGTTGGGCCTGTTACGTTCTCAAGGAGACACCCGAGCAGGATGGAGAAGCATCATTTCCCCTGCAGCACCGGCTCTGCTCCGGGGTGTAGCCCTGTGCCCACTGTGCTCTGGGCCTGGGCCTGCCCTCTGGGAGGCCGGGTAGGAGGGCGCTTCCTTGCTGTGTGGCGTCGGATGGCCGCCTCTGCAGGGGGCGTTGGAGAATGGGCGCCACGCTTCCAGCCGGGCCAGTTGTGGGGTTCTGAGAACTCCTCAAAGATTGAACAATTTGGGCTATTTCAGGCCAGCTTTCTGATTTCTTAGTAATTTGAGCTCCTCAAAGTGTAAGCTTTCCCTCTGTTGGCTTCAGTCCGTTTCTTGAAAACTAACCACAAATGAGTACCTATCCTGACAGTTTTAAACCTGAAAACCGAATTAAAGCCTTTGTGCTCTGCGATCTCCTTCTCTTCCAACACGACGGTGGCTTCCTAGAGGCCATCTGACGCCAAAGGCTTAAGTGGGATTTGACTTTGCTGCTGGGGAGGTTCCTGTTGCCCAGCAGAGAGAACCTAGAGGAAGTTGCTTTAAAAAATCTTGTGGCCACGTGCTGGCACTTTGAAGTCACTGCTCGTAATATTGTAAGTAGGGCTGCAGAAGCAGTGGATGTTTTCAGCTCAGAAGATTTCAATGGTGAGCTCTCGGTGAGTTTAGATTGCAAAACACAGCAAAGGGAGTCCACTTTGCACAGTTATCCCCTTCCTCTCTGCCTGCAGATAAGCTAGCTATAACCAGAGTTAATTTCTCTCTCGTAGGACTTTGTTGGAAAAGTCACAAGTTACCAACACACAGAAGTATTCTAAATCTCTCCTGCTGATGCGCCCCTGGATGGCATGTGGTGTAACCATATGCGCAGGGCTGGGACTGGGGTGAGGTAAGTGAAGCACTTCCCTGAAGTGCAAAATTTTAACTTTTCTTCTATTTCTTGGCTGTGCCGCGCGGCATGCGGGATCTCAGTTCCCCGACCAGGGATCGAAACTGGGCCCCCTGCAGTGGAAGTGTGGTGTCTTAACCACTGGACCACCAGGGAAGTCCCCTCAAGTGCAAAATTTAAAGGGCACCAAAAAAAACAAAAGAAAACCCCTCAGTAATCAAGATAAATAATGTTTTAAAGTGATATTTTTAAAAAGTCTATGATGAACGAAATATCAAAATCTTAGATATAGGCAGGATTAATTCCCTTCTGCCTCAGGCTATAACATGGCTTAGCACAGCATTGCTCACAATTGACCGTTTTGCCAGCTATTTTGCAACTGAAATAATAGGAGTCACCCCATTCTAGACTGCCATATCAAGTCTTCACCACCTCTGCTACACAACTTGCAATAAACCACCTCTAGAATCCTACTCCTGGTACCAAATTGTGTATTAGTTAGGATTAGGTTCGGCTACAAAGAAGAGAAAAGTCAAAGTAGCAGGACTTAAACAAAACAGAAGTTTAGTTCCCTCTCAGGTAAATGCAGGCAGGCCAAGTTTGGTGTTGTAGCTTCATGATCACTAGGGAGTCAGTCTCCTTCTCTCCTAATTCTTCATTACCATCAATATGTGGTTCCACCTCATGGTTCAGAAAGGCTGCTTTAGCTCCCACCATCACATCCATATTCCAGCCAGCAAAATGGAGAGCGGAGAAGAGGCAAAGTGCACACTTACGTTGACTCTAAGGAACATTCCTACAAACTATCACACAACACATAAGCTCACATTCCATTGGCTGAAACCCGCAAGGCTTATCTAATTGCAAGGGAAGCTGGAAACGTAGTCTTTGTTCTGGGTTGCCATGTGCCCAGCTAAAAATGCTATTACTACAGAAGAAAGGGAACTCAGGTGCTGGGGACAACCAACATTACATGCAACCAGGTGCCACTGGAGAGTTTGATCAGGGAAGACAGGAATGTGATGGATATTTAAAAACACTAACTCTTGTCGGTGGAAGCTTGAGCATGTTCACTGGCTGCTGGGAAAAGCTGCCCAGAGGGAGGGCTGCAAGTCAAGGAATGGGGGGTAAGTGGAGCTAGTGTGGCCACCTGGGGACGGGATCCAGAACCTAGGAAGGGGGTTAGTCTTGGGCAGAACTGGGAATATTCCTTTCGTTGTGGACAAAAGAGTGGGAGAAAGAAGGGTCAGGAAATCCGCAGGAGGTAGGGGAGTTCTGAGCGAGGATGTGCTGAGTGGAAGACAGAAGGTACAAGGGCCTGGGTGTGAGGAAGATGGCAAGTCTGGACATAGCAGGTGTGGAAGGTAGGAGAGCGTGACGGCCAGGGCCACACGAACTTCCTGCGGTCCCAGGGTAGGTGCGTGTCAGACAGCGCCGTTTGCCCCTGCGGGCTCCGTGGCTGAGGCCAGGTGTCGCAGAGCAGCCACTGGATTGAGGTGGAGTTGGTGCTGTGGCAGGCAAAAAGCAAGGCCCTGGTTCCCAGACTTGGCTGCACACTGGCGTCACCTGGGAAGCTTTAAAAATACACGGATGCCTGGGTGCCACCCGGACATCCTGGTTTAACTGGGGTCCAAGTTCTGAGGAGCACTGGGGTAGAGGCTGCGGGCAAAGAATGGCTGTACTTGATGGACCTGGTCTGGGCTGGGGCGGGAGGGTATTTGAGGGCACAAGACAGGAGGAAGTAGAGGCGCTGGGGGTGGAGGTCTCGAGGAGCTGGAAAAAGAGTGTCTTCCCGGGTGTCCTAGAAGTGTAAGTACAACTACAGCTTCCCTCAATTTCCAAAGCTCCCTCCTCCCAAGTGTCTTCTGTGGGTCACTGTTTATCTGCATAGCCCTGGGGGGACTTGCCATTAGCTTTCTGAATAGCATTTCTCTGCAATTTATGTGGGTTTGTGCTCCGCACTTTACAAGACAATGCTATACAAGCCAAAAGCAGTTTAGATTTTAGACACAAAATATCTCTTCACATTCTGAGAGGTGGTGAGACCCTCCCGGTGGCTTTTGAGGGATGCTTTTTTTTTTTTTTTTTGCGGTACGCGGGCCTCTCACTGTTGTGGCCTCTCCCATTGCGGAGCACAGGCTCCGGACGCCCAGGCTCAGTGGCCCTGGCTCACGGGCCCAGCCGGTCCGCGGCGTGTGGGATCTTCCCGGACCGGGGCACAAACCCGTGTCCCCTGCATCGGCAGGCGGACTCCCAACCACTGCGCCACCAGGGGAGCCCTGAGGGATGCATCATTAACAGCATCGTTGTTTGAAGCAGCAGCCAATGAGGAATGTTGACTCACCAGGGACACATGCCCTCATCTTAGACAAGCTTCCAGCCCCATCTCCCTGCCCCCAGTCCTCTTGGCAGTGGCTGAGAAAGGAGTGGTCAGGCCCTGGAAGGTAGGGGAGCCCTTTGGAGAAGCTGCCAATGGACCAGCTGAAGAAGTGTTAGGTGGAATGTTTCCATCACCCACGGGGCTGATGTAAACTGTACAGGTCTGGGGAGAGCAGGTTTCAGATGCGGCTGTATGGTCTCTATTTGTTCTAAGTTTTGGAAATTCCAAACCCCTTGGGGAAGTCGCCCTCGTTCCCAGCTGGCTCAGATCCAGCAGTGCTGGGTGGTTTGACTCCTACGTAACAGTGGTTCTCAAACTTGCTCACACCCCAGAGCCACCTGCAGGGATTGTTAGGGTGTGGATTGCTGGACCCCAAACCCAGAGTTTCTAGTTCAGTAGGTGGAACCCAAGAATGTGCATTTCTAACACATTCTAAGGGGATGCTGATTTTGCTAGTCTGGGGACTACACTTTGAGAACCACTGCTGTTGAGAAGGAAATGGCAGTTGGAGGATGGAGCAGACCCAGTGAGGTCTCTTCCAACCAGGGGACCATCTCAAATGGCCGCCTGCATCCCCAAACTGGCCCGTGACCAGCATCACACAACCACACATTTTTTCAAGCCCACGTGTCATACTGCAGTTTCTTCTTCCCCAGAGTCTCTAAAGTTAAAAGTCTTGCTGGGGGGTTGACGCTAGGTCACCAGAGCAGGGATCACTGCGTCATCAGGTGGGTCTAGCCTGCACTCACAGAGCGCGTCTGCAGCGGGGCGCAGTTCTGGGAGCTGTACGCACTACCTCTTTCATTCCTCGCATGAAGTGGGTGGAGTTTTATCCTCATTTTACAGATGAGGAGACAGCGACACAGGCTGATTTAAGTAAATTGCCCGAGGTCTCACACCCGGTTACTGGAGAAGTGGGACCCTGGGCTTGGGCAGATGCCCGATCTTCCGACCACGGCACCCACAGTTGCCCACTCGGGGCCGCTCCCTCCCGTCTGTGACGACAGAGAAGAACCCTTCAGGGAAGTTCCCGGGAGCGAGGAAGCTGTGTCCCTGACGGAGGCACACGCCTCCCCTCAGCCCAGGCCCGGCAGCTCAGGGATCAGCCCAAAGCTTAAATCGCCAGGGCTGCCTACTTCCTTCCTGATGGAAGGCAGAGAGCGGTTTAAAACGTAGGTTTTGTTATCAGTCAGGTTTGGGGAGGTCAGCAGATGGGCAGCTGACAGCCATTGAGAAGACAGTTTGCTGTGCTCACTGACCCCAAGATGCAGGGGCGGCATGGCAGGAGGGGCCACGGGGGCGGGCTGGGGGGGCAGCGCCAGGGCCAGGGGGAGGGGGATCCTGTGGCGAGAGCCTCCGATGTGGTTTCCACGGGAAGGAGCCCGTGAGGCAGGCTGAGCAGGCTTAATAGGCCAGGGTGAAGCGTCTCTGCGTCCCAGGCACAGGGCTGTCCCTAGCTGTGTGGTACCCAGCCCTGGCTGATGAGGGTGGATGGTAGGCAGATAAAGGGTGGGGGGGCGCCCTGGGCTCTGGGTGCGTGGTTTGAATATGAAGAACACTGTCACGGGTGAGTCTGTTACTGTCACTAGGCCTTGAGTAACCCTGGGAGGGGCAGTCCCTCCGGGGTCATCCCAAGAGGTCAAAGCATCAAATTCGTAAACTAGAACATGTGGCTATTACAGAAAGCCATGCACAGACTGCATTAGAAGCTACTGCTCAGTTCAACAGCCCAGTACTGTTTTGTCTCCAGGGTCACTTCTTTGGGAAGAGACTTATAATCAGAAGATAAGAGAACAAGGAGGGCAGCCCGCAGTTAAGTGTAAGCAAGGGGTTGATTAGTCTTTCTTGGTGTCGACCTAAAGGGACTCTCCTTTGGGGGGTGGGTATAAAGACAGCATCGCGCTGTGCTGGCAGGGTACGATGAGATGAGATCGGCTTGGCGAGACGGCAAAGGGGCTGTGAGCACAGAAAACGATCCGTATGCATCCCTGGTACAAATGCCTCTTGCTGTTAAATGGTGCCCTTTACCCTGCATTTTCTGACGTAGCTTTTATTTCGTGTGATTTCATTGTTTTCAAGAGGCAGTTCATTAGAGGTCTAATTCAAGACGCCTGCCCCTTACAAAGGCAGCCCCGCGCCGCTGTGCAGCCCACCTCCGCTCTCCTTCGTGCACCTGGAGGGACCGCCAGCTTCACTGGGATGTGTGTCGTTTGTCCAGCCCTCACTGCTGCAAATACCACCCCTTAGTCACCCCTTGGGGATGTTCGTTTAAAAGGGGAACTCGTCCTCAGGTGGGACTTTCCCCTCCACTCTCGGACGCCTGGCCCTGTGAGGAGGGACACATCTGGAGGAAGGCCAGAGTAGGCCCCCCAAAGTCTGGGGCCTAGTTCAGGGGCCCCAGTTACCTAGGTCTAAGAGTTGTACCCTAATGAAATATCGTATTATTCTAATAGCTTTCGGGGCTTCTCACAATGATAGAAAACACAAAGCTTGCAAGATCGACTGGCCTCATCTTGGGCTTGAAAAAAGTGGAATGTAAAGGGTGTCCCCAAACTTTGAGCCCTCCTGGTGTTAGAAGGCCCCAGACCTAGAGCTGGCCCCAGGACCTGGGGCTGTGGGCACGTGTGTGTAGGGCCGGGACTACAGAGCTTCATGTCCAACATGTAACGGGGACCTCTCTGTGGGAAGTGCATCCTTGCAAGAAAACTGAGCTCCTTGGGCTTCAAAAGCTGCTCGGGGAGATTCAGGCAGTGATGAAAGGGAGCACCAAGCAAGTCCCCAGCTGTCACATCAGCGGAAGGCTTCCAGGGAAACCTTTTTAAAGGGGTGGTGAGGGAAGGAGGGAAACTCACAGCTGTGTCTGGCCCTGTGATCTCTAAATGCAAATACATAATGAATTGGAGTCCATTTTTGGTGCAGGCAGAGCTGAATGACACAAGCACTAAATGAAAAATCCACTTTCTACTAGCTTTCTGTTACCTGGACAAACGCATAATTTAGCCTGAGGTGATGCCACCCTGGGACTCCAGGGCTGTGGGTGCTGAGCTGTCCCTTACCTGCTGCCCCAGGTGAACAGAACACCAGGGAGGGCTCCGCAGGGTGACACTTTCTGGAATTAAGGAATCGTGAAAGATGCCATCAGAAGACGGGGAAAGGCAGGGCGCAGCTTGGTAGGATGGGCTGAAAGCTTTTCCTCAGCGACCTCCATCTCCGCTTGCAGCATTTCTCCTCTTTCCCAAACATTCTCTTCCCAGCAGACCCACACCCACACCTCTCCCCAAACACAGCGAGACAACGCTGGCGCCCAGTGCACGCTCCCCACTTCCTCCTGCTAAAATCGCTCTCAGGAAGGCCTCTACACCAGTAATTCAAACTCTGGGAGGATTTCACTGCAGGTATTATCTTCTGTTTTTCTACATATGGATTCCAGTTTTCCCAGCATTATTGTTAAATTATTATTTTCTCCACTGACTTACTTTTGCTCCTTTGTCAAAGATTTGTTGACTGTATCTGTGAGGGGCTATTTCTGGGCTCTTAAGTTCTGTGTCACTGTTCAATCTGTGTCTTCTTTCACCCATATCGTGCTCCCTCGATTACCGTAGCTTTAGAGTAAGTTTAAAGTCAGGTAGTATTAGTCCTTTAACTTTCTTCTTTTTCAGTATTGTGTTGTCTATTCTGAGTCTTTTACCAATCCATATAAACTTTGGAATCATTGTTTTGACATCCACAAAATAACTTCTGGGGCTTTTGATTGTGCTTGTGTTGAATTTATAGAATCAAGTTGGGAAGAACAGACAGTATATGTTGAGTCTTCGTATCCGTGAACATGGAATATCTCTCCGTTCATTTAGATCTTCTTTGATTTCTTTCACCAGAGATTTGTATCAATAGTTCTCCTCATATAGATCCTGTACCTATTTTTAATAGATTTATGCCTGTTTCATTTTTATATGGTGATGCTATAAATGGCGATGTGTTCTTTTTTTAAGACTTTCCGTAAGAGCAGTTTTAGGTTCACAGCAAAATTGAGAGGAATGTACAGCGACTTCCCATCCCCCGCCCCCCCCACGCTCAGCCTCCTCTGTTATCAGCACCCCCAGCAGAGCAGTGCATTTGTTACGACTGGTGAACCCGCACTAACACGTCATCATCACCCAGTGTCCGTAGTGTACACTACAGTTCACTCTTGGTGTTGACATGTGGATTTGCACAAGTGTATGTGATGTGGACCCATCATCATGGCATCACACAGAGTGTCCTCACTGCCCTAAAAATCCTCAGGGCTCCGCTTGTTCATCCCTTCTCCCCACCACCCTCCAACCCCTGGCAACCACTGGTCTTTCCACTGTCTTCAGAGTTTTGCCTTTTCTGGAACGTCATAGAGTTGGAATCATACGGTATGTAGCCTTTTCAGATTGGCTTCTTTCACTGAATAATATCCATTTAAAGGTCCTCCCTGTCTCTTCATGGTTGTACAGTTCATTTCTAATATCATTAGCACTGAATGATATTTCATTGCCTGGATGTACCACAATTTATTTATCCTTTCACCTACTAAAGGACATCTTGTTTGCTTCTACATTTTGGCGTTTATGAATAAAGCTGCTATAAACATCCTCCTGCAGGTTTCTGTGTGGACATAAGTTTTCAACTCCTTTTGGTAAATATCAAAAAGTGCAATTGCTAGATCATATGGTAACATTATGTTCAGTTTTGTAAGAAACTGCCAAACCGTCTTCCAAAGGGACTGTACCATTTTGCATTTGCACTAGCAATAAATCAGAATTCCTGTGGCTCCACAAACTCACCAGAATTTGGTGTTGTCAGTGTTCCAGATTTTGGCCATTCTAGTAGGTGTGTGGTGGTAGCACATGGCTGTTTTAATTTGCGTTTCCCTGATGACATATGATGTGAGGAATATTTTTATATGCTTATTTGCTATCTGTATATTTTCTTTGATGAGATATATCTGTTAAGATCTTTGAAGTAATTTTTGTTTGTTTACTTACTGTTGAGGTTTAAGAGTTCTTTGTATATTTTGGATAATGGTACTCTACCAGATGTGTCTTTTGCAAGTCTTTTCTCCCAGTCTGTAGCTGGCCTTCTCGTTCTCTTGACATTGTCTTCTGCAGAGCAGACGTTTTTAATTTTAATGAAGTCTAGCTTATCAGCTCTTTCTTTCATGAATCCCACCTTTGGTGTTGCATCTAAAAAGTCATTGCCATAACCAAGGTCATCTAGGTTTTCACCTATGTTATCTTCTAGGAGTTTTATAGTTCTGCATTTTACATTTAAGTCTGGGATCCATTTTGAGCTGATTTTTGTGAAAGGTGTAAGGTCTGTGTCTAGATTCATTTTTTCACTTGTGGATGTCCAGTTGTTCCAGCACCATTTGTTGAAAATACTATCTTTGCTCCATTATATTGCCTTTGCTCCTTTGTCAAAGATCAGGTGACGGTATTTATTTGGGTCTGTTTCTCTATTCTGTTCCATTCCATCAATCTATTTTATTTGTTTATTCTTTCACCCATACCATGCCATCTTTTACTGTAGCTTTATAATAAGTCTTGAATTCAGATAGTGTCACCCCACCAACTTTGTTCTCCTTCTGTGTTGTATTGGCTATTCTGGGTCTTCTGACTCTCCATATAAATTTTAGAATCAGTTCGTCAATGTCCACAAAATAACTTGCTGGATTTTTATTGGGATTGCACTGACTCTATAGATTAAGTTGGAAAGAACTGGTGTCTTGACAATATTGAGTCTTTCTATCTGCAAACATGGAATATCTCTCCATTTATTTATTTCTACTTTAAAATTGTTCATCAGAGTTCTGTCATTTCCCTCATATAGATCTTGTATGTATTTTGTTAGATCTATACCTAAGTATTTCATTTTGGGGGTGCTAATATAAATGGTATTGTGTTTTAAATTTCAAATTCCACTTGTTCACTGTTGGTATATAAGAAAGCAGTTGACTTCTATAAATTAACCTTGTATCCTGCAACCTTGCTGTAATTGATTATTAGCTTCAGGAGGTTTTTGGTAGATTCTTTTGGATCTTGTACATAGTCAATCATGCCATCTTGAAATAAAGACAGAAGAGAAGTGTGATGTAGTTCTTATCTTTGCTCCTCTATAGGTAAGATGTTTCCCCCCACTTCTGGGTTCTTTCAAAATTTCTCTTTGTCTTTGGTTTTCTGCACTTTGAATATGCTAAGCCTAGGTGTAGATTTTTTAGTATTTATCCTGATTTGTGTTCTCTGCCCTTGGGGTCCATAGTTTGGTTTCTGTCATTAACTTTTGAAAATTCTCTGCCATTTTTACTTAAGGATTTCTTCTGTTCATTCCTCTTTTTCTTCTCCTTTTGGTATTCTCATGTGTATCCTAACAACTGTAATTGTCCCACAGCTCTTGTATATTATGTTTCTTTTCTTTTTAATTATTCCTTTTTCTCTTTGCATTTTAGTTTGGGAAATTTCTGTGGACACAGCTTAAAGCTCACTGATTCTTTCCTTAGCCATGTCCAGTCTGCTAATGAGCCCAGTAAAGGCTTTCTTCATTTCTGTTTCAGTGGTTCTGGTTTCTAGCGTCTCCTTTTGACTCTTTCCTAGAGTTCATTTCTCTCTGTTTACATTAACCATCTGTTCTTGCCTGTTGCCTACCTTTTTCCATTTGAGCCTTTAACATATTAATCAGAGTTATTTTAAATTCCTGGTCTGATAATTCCAAAAATAATTCCAAACTGTCATATCTGAGTTTGGTTTTGATGCTTGCTTTGTCTCTTAGACTTAAAAAAAATTTTTTTAACATGCCTTATAATTTTCTTTTGAAAGCCAGATATGATTCATTGGCAACAGAAACTGAGGCAGAAGGCCCCTAGTGTGAGGTTTTACGTTTATCTGGCCAGGAGTTATTCTGTGCTTAATGCTGGAAGAGTCTTCAGTCCTCCAGTGTCCTTGTTTTTGTGTCTTCAGTTGTCTTGGGGTTTCTCTACAGACCCCTTCTTCCAAAGAATCTCAGCCTTGTAGTTCTTTCAGCTGCAATCCCTGTGCATTAGTAGGCAGGAGCTGATGGTTTGGTGGTCAGGTGTGGAGGGTCTTGTGATTAGGACTCAGTCCTTTGCTGAGGCGGGGCCGCTGGGCCGTGACTTTCACGTGTGCTTCTTGGCTTTTCATCCCCTGCCCTGCAGGTGAGACAGGAAGGCTAGAGGGGGTTGGACTTGGGTACTTCCTGTCCCCCCCCGCCATCGGTTAAGTCTCTGGTAAAGAAGTTTCCTTTGAGGGAAGCCCTGTGCTAATCAGAAAAGATCTCTCTGGGCATATTGTTAAATGGTTACTTCTCCCCGTCCCCTGCTGCAAGCAGAAGGGGCTTTTCCTCTGCTATTCACCCTGAGAGCCTGGTGGGGCCTCCTGGAGGAAAACTCCTGGAAGTGAGGACACCCTACCCCCTGCCACCAAGCTTGGGCCCCAGGAGGTTTTGGATCTCAAGCTAGCCCACACTCAGCCTCGAAGGGCTAGCCAACTACCATGCGAGTTTTCCTGTACATTAGTTACTTGCCCCTGTGGCTTCTGTCTCCAGTAAGCTGTGAGTCTCTGTATTCAACTGTGATTTTCTATATTTACCTGTCTTTCCAGTTTGGGGGCAGCAGTCTGCCCTGTGACCTCAGATCTCTGAAGGATCTAAGAAGAGTTATAGATTTACAGTTTGCTTTGCTTTTTTCTTATTGTGAGGGTGGGACTGATGACTGCCAAACTTTTGACTTGTTGAAGCAGAAACCAGACGTCTAGCTAACTTTTGTATAAGACATGAGGTCAGGTGAGTGTTCATCTCTTGGCTTACAACGTCCAGTTGATCAGCATTGCGTGTCGAAAGGCTACGCTTTGTCCACTGAGTTGCTTTTGCTTTTGTTGACTAATCTTTCCCAAGTGATTTGAAATACTGACTTTATTGCATCAAATTCCTAAATGTATTTAGGTCCATTTCTAGATCCTCTGTTCAGTTCCATTAATATGTCTACCTCAGTGGTTATTACTCAGGGACAGTTTTGCCCCCCGGAGGATGTTTAATAAAGTCTGGAAACTTTTTTTTTTTTTTTTTTTTGCGGTACGCGGGCCTCTCACTGTTGTGGCCTCTCCTGTTGCAGAGCACAGGCTCCGGATGCGCAGGCTCAGTGGCCATGGCTCACGGGCCCAGCCGCTCCGCGGCATGTGGGATCTTCCTGGACTGGGGCACGAACCCGTGTCCCCTGCACCGGCAGGCGGACTCTCAACCACTGCGCCACCAGGGAAGCCCTGGAAACATTTTTGATGGTCCCAGCTGAGGGGAGAGACGTGCAACTGGAATTTTGGCCGTGGACTGCTCAGTATCCTGTAGAGCATGGGACAGGTCCCCACAGCAAAGACTTACTGGCCCCAAATGTCAGTAGTGCCAGGATGAGAACTCTACTGTTTCAACCTCTGTAGATGCTACAGAGTGCTCTTGAATATGTAAATAGACTAGTTCCTTAACATTGTCCATGCTTGTCCCCCAGGAATTTTCCTGACTGGTCTTGCGTGACCCCTGCCTCCTCCCCACCCCTCAACCAGGGACTTAAGGATCAGTTCTTCAGTCTCAGGGTTTCTCAACCTCAGTGTTATTAACATTTTGCTGTGGGTACTGTCCTGGCCTTGTAGGATGTGAATAGCAGCATCCCTAGCTCCACCCACTAGAAGCCAATAGCACTTCCCTCTGCCAAACGTGAGATTGTCAAAGGTCCTCTCGGGGGCAAAACTACCCATAGTCGAGAACTACTGGCCTAGATTATTAAAAATGAGTCCTGTTGGTATTTTCGTAGGGTTCATATTAATTTTATGAATTAAGAATATTTGACGTCTCTGCAATATCAGATCTCTCTGTCTAAGAGCACAGTATGTTTTTCCTATTAGTATTTAATTTTTCTATGTACCATAGTAAAGGTTTACTATTTTCGTTCTGTAGAAACATGTACATTTAAAAAAGTTGATTCCTGTATGTGTTATTTTGGTTGCAGTTATAAATAGGATATTTTCTTCCATTATATTTTCTAACTGGTTGTTACTTGTACATGAAAACTAGTGCTTTTGCTTCTTAAATTAGTAACTGACCACCATACTGATATCTTTTGCTAATGTTTCCTTATTTACTTTTTTTCTAAAATGAAATCATAAATCTGGACATAATTTACTTCCTTTTTTCTGATTTTTATACCACTTATTTCTTCTTCCTTCTGTGCAGTCTTATTAGCTTGGAGACTCCCAAAACACTGTCCAATAAGGGTCTGATGGTAACATCTTTATGCTGTTCTGACTTCAAAAAATAATTGATAACTGTTTTTCTGTGTGGCAATTGTTTTATTCAATTCAGTTCTCTTCAAAGTAAACGGATGCAGCAACTTCTCTTGCCAGGTTTAAGAACACCAAGGACTTTACAGCTTAAAGGGAAGTATTTCTGTTAAGAACACAGAGCATTTGTGTTCTCAGTCTCTTTGCAGGAAAGGGGCAGATAAGTGACTGAGGCTTTCCCAGTCCAGTGATTCCTCCCAGATATCAGATCAGAAGCTAATGATGCAAAGAAGCAGGGGCCATGAAGAGAGTCAAGTGTCTGAGTCAGGAGGGTGGGAGCTGCCTGCAGCCCAGCTGCCCTGCATTTTGTGGTGTGACTGTGGGCGTCCATTCTGGCTGAGGAGGCTCTGAGCCAGGTTTCCAGCCTGTCCAGCAATCTATTAAGTATCCAGTGGCCTTTCAGCACAGTATTTTTCCTGCTTAAGTCAGCCAGAATTAGTCACTGTTACATGCCAGTAAGAGCCCTGACTGATGCACCTTCTATGACTCTCATCCACATTATGTTCCCTGCGATAGGCTTATAACTTCCTGTACTTTTCTTTCATGTTATTTGTAATGAAATCAGTGTGATTGTTTCTATCTGTCTCCCCACTGACAAGGCTCCGCAGGGCCGGGATCTTGTATGTTTGCGATTGAAGTTCCCACATGAGCTCAATCAAGTAAACATCTAATTATAAGGAGTCTTAATAACACTGGCAAGACATGAAACGTAGAAACTTCCTGCTAGGAGAGTGAGACGACAGAAGCATCTGGGAGACCAAGTTCCTTAAGATGAGTTTGAGGTGAAGCCTGCTTCCACGGTGGCTACCAATCATGAGTTGGCTGGAACAATCCCAATTTCATATATCTCCTGCCCATTGTTCCCTCAAATACACTCAGATCATGTGTCTTGGTCTGTATGCTCTAAATCCTAATTACAGAAGAGAAGGAAAGCCATGTATGCTAATTATACGTTCCTCCCGAGACGAATGCCTTGCTGTGCTCCCTTTTTCATCAGATTAAAAGTTACCTGTCCATATGGACCATCCCTTCATTTTGCCGTGAGCCACTAGGGGCCACGGTGGTGTCTGAGTGACTACAGGTTGTGTGTTCTGACAGCACTCCTTCAATTCTTTGCTTTCTTCAGGAAATGTACAGTGGTTCTCTGCCTGTTCAGAGGAGGCCTTTGTTAGCAATCAATGGCTCTCAGCCGTAAACAATAACAGCTACTCTTGACCATGTGTCTGGGACTGTGACAGGTGTTTTACATGTAAGCTCCACTCTTGACTGAAGGTCCCCTGACTCAGACCTCTGTTCTTTATTTGCCACTGCTACGGCCGGGCCTGCCGCAGTGCTTGGCTTGTAGTAGGCGGGCAATGAATATTTGTAGTATGGAGGCTTCCATTGACTTGTTATAACATACTTAAGAGGCTATACTTGCTCTGTTTTACTGCTTGGAAAGGCTCAGAGAGGCTAAATGACCTGTTTCAAATCGCACAGTGTGTAAAGGGCAGAACTGGGATTCAAAGACATGTCTGACTCAAGATCCAGTCTCTTAACCTCTGCACTCTTCTGTCCCCTGTTCAGTGTAGTCCGTGTGGTAGACACGTGTCCCAAAGAAGGCACAGCCCGGAAAACTTGGGATTCAAGTCAGAAAGCTGAAGTCAACAAGAGCCAACATAAGATGAATGGGATTAGCCACATGGAGTGGTGGCTTGTTGCTGGGAACACTAGCAAGTTGTCCCAAGTCCATAAGAGAGGACAGAGGTCATCTTAAATTTAAGTGCAGAAAACAGTTCAGTCAAGGTGGTTGTGATGGATAATTTTATGTGTCAGCTTGGCCAGGCCATGGCACCTAGGTTTGGGTCAAACAACAGTCTAGATGTTGCCATGAAGTTATCATTTTTCAGATGAGATTAACATTTACATCAGTAGACTCTGAGTGAAGCAGATTACCCTCCCTAATGTGGGCGGGCCTCATCCAATCAGGTGAAGGCCTTAAGAGAAGAAGACTGAGGTCCCTCAAAGAAGAGGAAATTGTCTCCAGAGGCTTTCAGATTCAAGCTACACATCAACCCTTCCCTGGGCCTCCAGTCTGCTGCCTGCCCTGCAGATTTCACACTCGCCAGCCCCCAGAGCTGCATGAACCAATTCCTTAAGATAAATCTGTCTATCTGTCTACACACCCCATTGGTCCGGTTTCTCCGGGGAATCCTGACTAACACAGCAGCCAGGGCGTAGCCTCAAGAGAACATGCCTGGTCTGCTGAGACTGAGAGATAAGTGACCATGTTACAGCCCAAGTGTGTGGTCACCACCTGAGCTGCTGCTGTGTTGTCCAAATCAAAGCGGGGTGGTGGGGGGAGAGGGTCTTCTGGGTACACACCCTGAAGGGAGCCAAAGAATGGGTCCCTGCATCTCTGCCTAGGGAGAGGAGGCTGTTCTAGTACCATCTCTCCAGGACAGTGTTCCTCTCAGGATGACTGGTGGACTGCCCGGCTCCCCAGAGGAGACGGGAACATCGTTGAAAATCCTCCCACTCTCTGCTCTGATTCCGGTTCATCCGGTGGCACGTGGACTGTAGCTTGGCTCCTCTTGAGAGCACATCCCAGCGGCGAGTGCTACACCCCGACAGAGGCTGCTTGGAGACAGTGTTAGCAAACTGGTGATCTCACCAATTCTCCGGCCTCTTCTGAGTTTGGTTAGCAGGGTGTCCTTTTAGGGAAGGTTCCCTGGAGCAGATCTCTGGAGGAGGGTTTATGTACAGCGATGACCAAGGACGTGCTCCTGGGAGCGCGGTAAGGGACCAGGAAGGGAAGGAAGACAGGAAGGATGCGCCTGTGGGCAAAGTCCACTCAGGCGGCTTCAGCCCGACCCTGCAGGGGACCCTGGAGCCTGGGTTATAGCTCAGAGTCGCCCAACCCACAGCAGGGGGGCTGGGCCTGCGTTCAGCTGCAGCCTTCATTCCACAGCTGGGGACACCTGTGGCCTCTTAGGCCCTTCTAGCTGTCTGCCTGCTGCAGGGCAGGGAAGCTGAGAAGTCCGAGGTCAGTCTGTCCAGAAGAGCTGGCTGCAGGTGCTACCTTTGGCTTCAGATGGATCCAGTGGGCTCGGGCAGAGCACTGACACCCGGCCAGGTCCTACCTGCGACCTTGCAGTGACCCCTGCAGTTTCTCACCTGCGGGCCTGAGCAGACGGGATCTGCCGGTGTCGACCCAGCGCCTGCCCTGCTGCCCTCTCCCATCCTTGCCACGTTGTGGTGAGAAGTTCCTCTGCTCGGGGCGGCACTAAGAACACCACCGTCACTCCTCAGGGACGTGGGACGACGGCAGCCACACGTGTCACCTGGACATTCATTTACTGGCCGCATTATTTACTGGGCGATGGCCAGGTGGCTGAGCTCTGGTCTCAGCGGGGAACAAGACAGCCACAGCCCTAGACTTTTTGGAGCCACGTGTGGCTCTTTAAATCCAAACCGACTGAAAAGAAATAAAATGCAAAAACCAGTGCCTCGGTCACAACGGCCGCAGTGCAAGGGCTCAGTAGCCACACGAAGCTGGTGGCCACTGCACTGGGCCATGCACACGGGGGCCAGTGCTGATGGCCGTGGGCATCAGGGCTGTCGTACCCTCCTGTGTCCTTTCAAGCCTGGCAGACGATGTTCACACCCGTGATGGCACCCAGCCTGGCCACATCCCTCGGGGTGGTCGGGAAGGGCTTCCTGTTTCCAGCTGATAGGGCTGCTCAGTAGAGGTAGATCCTCGGCCCCGGGCGGGGCGCTGCCACTCACAGTGAGTAGGTTGCTGTGGCAATGGCACGGCCTTCTCCGATCCCTGGGCGGAGCGCTTCCCGGCTGCTGTGGCCTCTTGTTGGACGTGCAGTGGGATTCCTCCTGCACACCGGCCTTGGGGCTGGTGACGTGCCATCAGGTGCTCCTACAGGGAGATGTGTCTAGGGGACATTTGACACCTAAAGATATTACTTGTGTCCAACACAGTGTAGTAGACCTTTATTTCTGTGCTCATATTTTTTGCATCTTCCTTTTACCGGCAAGTCCAGAAGCCAACATGTTAACATAAAATATAATAATAACAGCAAAGATGTGCACAGTTTACTAGGCCCCGGACACCGTTCCAAGTGTTTTACATGCATGAGTTCAATGCACCTTCACAGCGTCCCTGTGATGCAGGGACTATAATTATCCCCAATTTACAGAAGGAGAAAATAAAGCCCAGGAAGGGTAAGCAACTCACTTAATGGCTCATGGCTGGCAAGCGGTCGACCCACTGTTTGAACCCAGGCCACCTGCTCTAGCGCCCAAAGCCCTGGGCAGGCTGCCTCTCTGCCGCCAGGGCACATTTGTCTTTGTAGCGATTGCACAGTGTTAAATACAAATACAATGTGCACTAGGAACCCGAACACACAATTGCTTTCAGAGGCGAAGGGTCATAATGACTCACTAGACCAATGTACTTTCTGAAGCTTTCTGAAAACGGCCCTTTACATCATAGGCTTATACAATTGGCATATTCTTTTTATTTCTCATTATAAGTGTCCATAAATAGTCCATAGTGCCCAAATGAATGGACATCAGTTTTTATGTTTCTGGAGCGTCTGCGGTCAACACTGGCCCCTCCTGGAGTGTCAGCCAGGGCTCGTGGTGGAAGACAGAGGCCTCTCTAGCTGGCCGGGACAGAAAGGGGTTTGGTACCAGGTATTAGATGTTCACACAGCTGCTGGGCTCTCTCTGAGGGAGCCCCAGCCTCGTACTTACAGCTTCTGCTGTGACGGGCGCTTTGCCCCTGGGGCTGCAGACGGCACAGGAGCCGAACGCTGACCCCACGGCCAAGAAGGGAGCTGCCCAGACAGGCTGCGGGTACCGGCGCTGCTAGGATCCATGGCCCAAGTGCATGCTTCACACCTGCCTCTCTTCCTACTTCTCCCAGTTGGCAGGTCCTCATGGCGAGACAATCTGGGAAATGCAGCTTTACCTCTCTGACCTTGGCAGGATTGGTTGGCTGGCCACCAGGGAGCAGAACGATACTGGGAGAGCCGGCCCGCGGCACCTACAGTGGTCCATCCCTCGAGCTACTCAACATCCACACGCACCGTCCCATCTGTGGTTGAGCTTCTCAGCAACAAAAATAGTAACACGCTTCCCTGACATAATGCAACTATTCACGTACCAACGGGCACATCCTTTCCTCAAAACAGGAGACCCCGACTCCCCTCCCGAGGGCCTTCCGCACCTGGGGATGCTCTCTCCTCCTCCAGTTCAGTTCCAATCCTGTTTTGATTTTCTGAAACCCAACATCAAAATACACAGTTAACAACCAACAATTTACAGGCAGACCTCGTTTTATCGTGCTTTGCTTTATTGCACTTCACAGATACTGAGTGTTTTACAAATTGGAGGTTTGTGGCTACCCCACACAGAACAAGTCTATTGGTGCCATTTTTCCAAAGCATTTACTCACTTCATGTCTGTGGCACATTTTAGTAATTCTCTAAATATTTCAAACTTTTGGATTATTATTATATTTGCTATGGTGACCTGTGATCGGTGATCTTTGATGTTACTGTTGCACAAAGATCACCACTCACTGAAGACTCGGAAGACGGTTAGCGGTTTTTAGCAATAAAGTGTTTTTACATTAAGGTATGTACATTGGTTTTTTAGACATAATGCTACTGTACACTTACTTTACTATAGTGTAAACATAATTTTTATATGCACTGGGAAACCGAAAAATTTTTGACTCACTTTATTGGAATATTCTCTTTATTGCGATGGTCTGGAACCAAACCCCCAGTATCTCTGAGGTGCGACTGTACTCTATGTAAAATAGCAGAGGAGAGAATGAGGGAGAAAAGGAAAGTTGGTTAGTGTGCATAAGTACATCCCTAACAGAGAGATGGG
The DNA here is from genome assembly GCF_949752795.1 of Hyperoodon ampullatus. Lineage (NCBI taxonomy): Eukaryota > Metazoa > Chordata > Mammalia > Artiodactyla > Ziphiidae > Hyperoodon > Hyperoodon ampullatus. The sequence continues at coordinate 102,863,329 of NC_136923.1, forward strand.
TAAAATGCCAGAGTAGTTATTACAATATTCGTCTTTATAGTGGGCCAGAAGGCCATAGTTGGTAGGCATAAATTCCTTCCCTCTACTTCCCGTTGTGTTTCTTTGGCCTTCAATCAGACCCTCAGCCGTCTGCAGCGCTTTACTGTAGAGGTGATGGAAACCTTTATGCATGAGTGGCCTGAGGTCTGGCTGTAAATGGTCCTTAGGAGTAATGGTGAGATTTGCTGTCCTACTTCCTGTTTTCTAGCTCCATTGGCCACTGGTTCAAGGCACATCCTACTTTCCTTGGGGTGGCAGTGCAGCCTCACAAAGTGCTCTCTCTCACCGGCGCTGTGAGTCTTCCGCAGGCCGTTCTACATTCTTTGGGACTGGCTGCTTCTTGAGTGTTAAGAAACATAGTAAGACCAGTGACCCCGTGGGCAAAGCCATCAACCCTTCTTTTGGTATGAAATGAAATTCCTCAGTCAGAAGCAATGTTGAGTGAAATATCAGATGAAACAATTCAATAAGCCCACTGATGGTGTCTTTGGAAGAGGTAGAGAAAGGCTGGAGAAGCAGATCCAGATCTTGAACATATCTACTTCACGAGGAAGAAACATTGCCTCTTCCATGATGAGAGGGGTTCGATGTTACCAGCCTGTCGCCAGGTCACTGGCTATTCCTCCCAAGAGTGGGTGACTAGAGGATGAGACTGAATGGTGTCCACAGACCAGGCCACGCTATCTACGTTTTGGTGACTGTCACATGGCTCACAAAATCTCCATGCTCTGGACCCTTCTGAGACTCGTCCACAAGTATTTTTTCCCAAACATCTTTGCCAGTAATTCTCTTGTTTTGAGCTGTCCACGTCCTTGACCATCTGGCTCAGCATTCAGTCACTGCTTGTCCATCAGTGTATATCCATCCATGCAGCCAATTTTCCTTCCAGGTTAAGTGGACGATCAGATGTACCCCCCGAAATTCTGCACTCGAGACAACTTCTTTTCCTACTGTGCTCCAGGGCCACTTCTAGCTGGGGATGAAATGCTGTAGTGGTCCCCCTCTGAGTAGAATCCACATATCATGCAGAGCCATCTGCAGACTAAGGTAGAATTATTTTCTTCCCCATCCGTCTGGTCCTATGAAACATCACTCGAGGCCACAGGTGTAGCTTGAAAAAGAGGTGGTGATGCTGCAGGAACAGATGCCATGGAAGTAGAAGCCACTTGTGAATGCAAATCACTTATGCTTTCAGGACTTGCTCAGGTCAATTTGGACATTTCACTGCTACTGATGATGGAGTGCTTTTGGACGTGAGTGACTGGTGGATTGGCAGATCAAAATATCAACTTCGTGTTGTGCACCTGAAGTTTCATGTACATTCAGACATTAAAGGTAGTAGCAAGCCAAAAGCTGTACCTCAAAGAGACAGACATGGATTTATTCCAAACCCTGGGGACCTGTGCTTCTTTCCTCTGTCAGGTCTTGCTACAGGCTCCATCCAGCACCGTGTTCTATCACAGACATGTGAGGTACTAGGTCCTAAGTCCCAAGTGACAAAGCTGCTATTTCCTGCTCACTTGTCCTATCAGCATTATATCATCAGTGTAATGGATCAGGGGTGAAATGTTCTGCAGACTAAACATGACATGGAGGCCTGGAACCAATGTCGTCTTGAGTAAGGCAATCCTCTGCAATGATTTTGGGGTGAAATTTATCAATATGGGTACACTTGATTGAATTTTTTTTATTCTTGAATAGCTGGGCATGAGTCTGTTTGCCTGTTTGGTTGACTGAAATATAGGTAGCATGCATGAAATTAAAGATGCCAGAAGTTCTTAGATGTGGTTAAAAGAGACATACAAACCCAGGGAAATGGGACTATTGGAGTGTACTGCCATCCTTGTCAGGTGAAATAAAAATGTGTTTGGTGTTCTCTGCTTATGGGAGGAGAAGAAGAAGGAGTGTTTTCTGGATCAATAGCTGTGCATGAGGTTCCAGCATATATATTATATATACACACACAATTTTTTGTATATATATGTGTGTATATATATACATGTATATATACACATATAGTCTGCTAGAATATATGTGTATATATGTATATATGTATATATATATACAAACACATATTCTAGCAGACTGTGTGTGTGTGTGTGTATATATATATGTATATATATATATATATATATGTATACATAATTTTTTTTTGGCTGCACCGTGTGGTCTTAGTTTCCTGACCAGGGATCGAACCTGGGCCCCCTGCATTGGGAGCTCAGAGTCTTAACCACTGGACCGCCAGGGAAGTCCCCTCTAGCAGTTAAACTGATGTTCTCCAGTCAGTAGTCTATACCTGGAGGAGCGTGTGCAGTTAGCTTCCCCACTAAATTGATTTTACAATGGTCCATACGCCCGTCTTCTACACAGGCCACGGGTGAGTCAGAAGAGGGTGTGATAGGACCTTGCTCCTGCATATTTCAATTGGTAATCTTTGAAATTTCCCCTTGGATGACATACTGCCCTTGACTGATTATTTAGTTGGGAGGGGTATTTCCATAGGTTTCCACTCGGGACTTCGTCCTGTAATAACCCTCCCTCCGCAGGTCAGGAAGACAACACGGGGATTCCCAAGCATGTCTAGTCTGAATGTGCAGTTCGGGAACTAGGAGAGTAACCACACGTGACTCCTCATTGAGTTCACAGGGGACAGTTTGATCTGAAACCTTTTATATCAGGTAAACTTCATAAGGGTCCCCTCTACCTGGTAAACCTCAGAGGCTTTCCCAGGCCCCAGGCATTCACGTGATCTTAGAGCCAGGATCCAAGGACAGGGCAGTTAACTTCATGACGGCCGAGGGCAGATGAATCTTGTGCGCTTGTGCTGTTCCTGCAGCATCTTGCTTCAAAGATGCCGCATCCCCTCATTATGTGTCTCTGAACTGACCCTGGGGCGGGTGAGTGGCTGTGACTCCGTGGCCTGGGCCAGTGACCTGGGCCCTCAGGATCGGTCTAATGGCCTCCAGTCACCAGGCTAAGAAGTTCTGTTGGCTTGTTTGTTTCTTTGCTTTTATACGAATCAAGTAGGATCTTGGTAGGTTGCCTAGAACTATTTTAGTTCTAGGGACCTCAGGATCACAGTTCCTTTGCAAAGATTTTGGGATGAAATGTATCAATATGGGTACATTTGTTGGAGATTTTTTATTCTTGAGTAGTTGGGGATGATTCTGTTTGCCTGTTTGGTTGACTGAAATGTAGGTAGCTTGCATGAAATTAAGTGAAGATGCCAGAAATTCTTAGATATGGTTAAAAGAGGCATACGAACCCAGGGAGATGGGACTATTGGAGTAAACGTACTAACCTGCTCACCCCTTCTAACTATGTCCCCAGGACGACTCAAAAAAATACACGGGTGCTGGGATGCCAGCATCTCTAAAGGGACTGTAGTGTGTGCCCACTTTGGGCTGGGAGGGGGTAAGGAGGAGATTGCTGTTTCTGAAATGGGCTCAGTGATTTCAGTGGGGAGGATGGGACCCCCAAGGCAGAGACCAGCAGCAGAGCTGAAGTGCCAGAGGCAAGACGCTGGGACTCCCGGAAAGTTCAGCCGGGCTTCAGGGGTGTTCAGTGACTTGGTCTGCCTGCATCTTCTGCAGCGATGATCAATCACGGGGTCTCTCCCTGCTTCATAAACTGCCGGAGAAAATAATGTCACCTGTAATTTATTTCCATCTCAAAATGAGAAAAACCTCAACTTCTAGTTCTTTTCTATTGGTAAACATCGCACAAGGCTGGAGATTCCTTAGAGCAGAGCTTTTCAAATGTTCATGTGCATTTGAATCACCTGGGATCTTGTCAAAATGCAGATTCTGGCGCAGCAGGTCTGGGGCAGGGTGTGAGATGCTGCAATTCTCACAAGACCCCAGGTGACACCGATGCTGCTGGTCCATGGCCCACTTGTTGGAGGAAAGCTTCCTCTTCCCACCCCAGCTCTGCTTTAACCAGAGCCGCTCCCCACTTTACAGGAGTCTTCTATTAGATTTTATTTGAAACAAAAGCAGTTCTGATTTAAAACAGATCTAACTTTTTAAAACACCTGGCCTAAAGAGTCATAATAAAATTTGATTCCTTTTTTTTTTTTTTTTTTTGCGGTACGCAGGCCTCGCACTGTTGTGGCCTCTCCCGTTGCGGAGCACAGGCTCCAGACGCGCAGGCTCAGCGGCCATGGCTCACGAGCCCAGCCGCTCCGCGGCATGTGGGATCTTCCCAGACCGGGGCATGAACCCACGTCCCCTGCATCTGCAGGTGGACTCTCAACCACTGCGCCACCAGGGAAGCTTGTAAGATTTGATTTAAAAAGAGACAGGTGGCCAATTAACTCGTTTCCCTTGTTAAGGGAAGGTAAGGAGTTTTACTTGGGGGATTCCTTACGGATGTAGCTTTCATTTATTCAAGGGGTTGTTTTTGCAAGGCTATTCAGTGCAAAGCACTATAAAGGGTGAATTTGCCTAGTATCAGCTTTTGCAAAGTGAAATTCTCCATTGCGGCCATCCTGACCTAGGAACCATCGACCCCTAAGACTGCAGTTTCCTTCGGTACACCACAGCCTCTCTCCCTGGGCTGGGGTCCCATCTGGCAATTTCCCCTTGTGCATTTATGTCGACGTGGCACTCCATTTCAATTTCCTGCCATAGGGAGAGGCCACCCGTGCCCGAGGCCTGGAGCACCAACAAAACATTTCAGATGGAGTTTGTGAGGACTCTTTTTGTGGAGGGAACACATTCCTTTAGTGAAATTATAAGGATATGAGGAAAAGCAGGAGAAAATGGCTTTCAGATAGACCTATCACCTATGCATTTGATGTGCTTCTAAAGTTTGCTAAATGCCAATGACTTTCAGTTCCAGAGAGGTAGAATATCTGTTGCTGGTTCACCTTCCGTTGGCCGCGATTCCTAACACGTTAATGTTATGTCCTTTCACCTACTGAAGTTCTTTTCAGATTACACTCAGGGCTCCGTTGAAATGTCGCCTTCTCTGTGATGTCATTCTTGACAGCCCTGCTCTGGTCAGAAATAATTGATCCGTACTCTGCTCTCTCGTGTAGCTATGCAGAGGCTCCCAATAGATTTCAGATATTAGCAATAGATATTTATTTTGCAGTAATTTTTATAAGGATGTCAGAGTGTAGTCTTTAAAGTAACCCAAACAGATTTGACTAATACCTGTCCATTCTACCTGATAAAACACACGTAATTAAATTGTGTATATGTTTTATTGGTGCACTTTCATTACAGCCCTTAACACAGCCAGTCTTATATGGTACCTTCTTCTTTCTTATAGACTGTAAGCTAATAGAAGAAAAAGATCACATCTATTTGCTCTTCTTTTTAAATTTTTAATACAATTTTTAAATCTTACTTTCCATTTGCAGTTATTACAAAATATTGGCTCTATTCCCCATGTTGTACAATACCTCCTTGAGTCTGTCTTACACCCAATAGTTTGTACCTCTTAAACACCCACCCCTATATTGCTCCTTCCCCCCTCCCCACAGGTGACCACCAGTTTGTTCTCTATATCTGTGGGTCTGCTTCTTTTTTGTTATATTCACTAGTTTGTTGTATTTTTTAGATTCCACTTATATATGAGATCACACAGTATTTGTCTTTCTCTGACTTATTTCACTGAGCATAATGCCCTCCAAGTCCATCCATGTTGCGGCAAATGGCATTATTTCATTGGCTTTTTTTGGCTGAGTAATATTCCATTGTGTATATGTCCCACCTCTTCTTTATACATCCGTCGATGGACACTTAGGTTGCTTCCACACATCTATTTATTCCTCACATTAGCCCTACCGTAGTGTGTTGTATTTACAAGCTGCTCAGTTCTGTGAAACCCACAATATTGCAAGTGAAATTTTATGTGTATATGTGTGAATACAATTTTGGGGGGAAAGGATCCATAGTGTTCTTCCATTTCTCGAAAGAGTCTGAGAACCTGTAGAAATTAATACCCATTGGCCTAAAGAATCTCATAGTGAGTCTGTTTATGAAGCAAAAAACTGTAACACACCTCTGTTTGTAGTACTCCTCATGCACTGATTTGTAGGTTTTAAGGCTTGGATTTTGGGGTGTTAGCTGTATGTGAAATGGGGCACGTGCATGTAGCGGCTCAGTTATTTTCTGCTGTGGGAAATAGCAGCTCCTCCCGTGGCTGGCGGTCTGCCAGTGGGCCTGTTCAGTACTTAGCGCTTCCGCTGGGAGGTGGGCTGACGCAGGATCAGGGGGGCGCAAACCAGGCAAGGGGGCTGCGTGATTAGCAGCTCCAGTAAGAGCAGGGGGGGCTTTGGAATTACTGATGCAAATGAGGTTGGGGGATTATCGCTGGATATCAATTATCCGTGACCTACGGCATCCGCTGACTACCAGTGACTTAACGTTGCCTGTCAGCTTAAAGGATATCTTTTCATTAAATGTAAAAAATCATGAAGACTGGTGAGCCTTGTGAATGGGTGCTAAGATTGCATCACCTGGGCTGGGGTTCTGGCCCGGGGAAGAACTTGATTGGCGGGAGACAGCAGAATTTCATTTTCTATCTCTGATCCATTAATAGCATGAACGTGCCCTGAGCTGTCTTTGGGAGAATATCCTCAAAAAGCACAACTCTTCTCAGACAGGAGGGCATGGGAATCTCTGTGAAAGGGGAGAGAGGAGAGTGACAGCTGTGTGAGGTCTTGAGAAATTCCCGGGGTCTGTCCCGTGCTCCCTCCTCACCCGCCTCCTCAGCTGAAAACATGCCGGCCAGACAAGAACAAGATAATCACCGCACCGCACATGGCGCTTCTCGGCAAGGCGTGTGTTCACCATGTCGCCGCCCTGCCTGCTGGCGCTTGGTAGTAGCGCTACTCGGTGTCGGATCTGTGATCTGCATTCTAACCTTTCAGCTTCCTCCTCCAGCTTTACACCTGCCTGGGCTCCTTCCCACCTGTGAGACGTGAATTAAAATGGAAAGTAGATAGTCAAATGGCGAATGCCGTGTGATGTCCCAAATAATGTTTCTCCCTGGAAAGCAGGAGTATTCTTTTTTTTTTTTTTTTTTTTTGGCGGGACGTGGGCCTCTCACTGCTGTGGCCTCTCCTGTTGCGGAGCACAGGCTCTGGACACGCAGGCTCAGCAGCCATGGCTCACGGGCCCAGCCGCTCCACGGCATGTGGGATCTTCCCGGACCGGGGCACGAACCCGTGTCCCCTACATCGGCAGGTGGGCTCTCAACCACTGTGCCACCAGGGAAGCCCAGGAGTATTCTTTTTTTGCTCTCCTGTTTGCCTCATCTCTGTTGATTGTTGAGTAACGAAATCCAGCCACCTTTTCTCCCCTCATGCAGGAGAGCGGAGTGAGAAAAACAACTCTGGGAGTTTTTCCAAAGGGTGCTGGTATCTCAACAGGCAAAGCCAGGGACTTGTTGCCATTCGTCTGCGTGTGTGCCCGGAGAATTTGCCCCGCGGAAAAGGAGGAGGTTCCCCCAACAATAGAACTCTGTGTTTCCCCTTAGCTTTCTGGGAAAACAGAAAATAATAGCAACCTTTGCTCCCTGAGTGCAATACCACAGTACTGCCCGCAGCACGTATAACAGCATCACTTAGTGCCTTGAGGGCTCTTCACATGGTTAGTGTAAGTGGGCTCAGAAAACCATATAAATCAAGGAACATACGCACACACGCACACACACACACACACACACACGAGATATTCCTGACGACAGCACTGTTGGATCTTATGAGCAGTCTTAGGTCCAGAGAAGTTGAATAAGTTACTCAAAATCACACAGCATCGCAGAGATGGCTGCACATACTTTTAACTGTTTGTATTTTCCAGGCCTACAATTCAGCCCTGGGTGTTGCTGCTCTGGGCTCTCTTTCCGTTTAACTTTGGTTTGCTCCCTGCCGCCCCCCAAGAAAAGAACCCAAGAAAAAGAATGCTTACATGAAGAGGGATGGAAGAACAGAATGATGCATTTTCTCATTTTGCTCACAGCTCTCCAAACCCAGAAGGGAGTCCCCAGTGAGAGAGTGGCAGGGCTGGGAGCCGAGCACCAGGGCCACATGCCAGCCACTTGGCTTCCAGGATGCTCACGGCAGCCTGTTCTGCCTCCCGCTGTGCGGGGCCTTGGGGCCAGGCACGCCCTCCGGGCCGCCACGGTGGTGCCAGGAGGGACAGAGACTCGCATTCAGGGGAACCTGTCCCCGCAGGCCGAGCAGCTCTTCTGAAGCCCAGCCGCCGCCCTCCCTGGAAGCCTCGCCTCCTGCGGGGCTCCCACCGTCGTCTCTGAGATCAGTCAGGTCAAGGTCAGATGGCCAGCGCAGGGGAAGCCAAACTCAGGGAAGCAGATTTAGAGAACTGAACAGACACCCACGTGGCGGGCTCCCAGCTGTGACTCAGCAGAAGTTCTGGAATGTGGAGCCTTAACTAAATGTCTGTGGACGAGACCAGAATTGCTGCTCGTGGAATTGGCGGCGAATGCAGAGACGACGTGGCTGATGAGGGCGTGAACGCGGGGTGATGGAGAGGCGGGCCCTGCTCTCCACAGAGCAGCTCTGAGGACATTTATGTGCGGTGAGGACCGTCCGCGATGGGAGATGCTCACCGGTGGGTGCTGGAGTCCTCAGGGGAGCCCGGCGGCGTTTCCTGGCTCAGCAGGGGCTGGCGTGCTTGGGCCAAACCTGGGGGCTGTGCTTGTTCCCGATGTGACGGAGGAGGAACCCCAGAGCTGACTGATGTGGGGAGAGGGCTCGTGGCTCCCGGCCACCAGATGACACAGAGAAGCAGGGTGTAGACAGGAGGGGACAGTCGGCAGGTGTCCTTGCTGGCGTCGCAGCAGCTGTACAGGCGGTGGCCTTTGGTGCTGAGGCCGGAGGGGAGGATGGAGAGCCGTGCGAGCTGCAGAGATTCTTGTCCTGCGTGATGAGAGCCCGGAATACACCGGTGAGGACGAGCGGAGCGAGGTGTCCCAGGGGGACCCACGGGGGTTCCCCCCACCGCCCTGGGTCCTGCGAGGGTGAAGGGGAAATATTGTGCCCCTTCCGAGCAGCTGGGACAGGAAAGGGCAGGAGCCGCAGCGGGAAGCTGCTCTGCTTTCTACCAAGTGGAGAGAGTCCTTCCCCTGTTTCTCTTAATCCTCCGCAGCTTAAAGTGTAAATACCCCTTCAGAAAGGTGTGCCAGTGACCACAGTGCTTCAGACGCCCAGTTGGCTTTCTCTCAACACTCCAGGATCACGCGCTTATTGGGAGTTATTTATGGGCAAGGCCCCGTACCCGGTGGTAACGCCAAAGGTTAACAGACAATAACACAGTCACTGCAAGAGCAGGACTTGAGTTTAATCCCTAATTCTAGCTCTCTGCCTTTATTGGGCAGACCTCGTCTGTGAAATGGGTGACAATGCCAGCCTCGTGAAGTGGACCCGGGGACAGCATGCTATTCTTTTATAAAACAACCTATGTGATGCCCAGCAAGTGACAGGCACTCTGTAGATGAAAGTCCCCGCTGCCCTCCACTGAGGAAAGGGGCACAGTCGTTGGGTGGGAAGGATGGTCATGGAGACCCCTGCTGGATCCCAGCCGGGGCTGGGTATCTGAGCGGCAGCCTGCAGCCGCGTGCCCTGGGATTGCAACCAGAGAGGACATGGACACTTCAGGAAAGGAGCCTTTGAACGGTGCTTCCAGGGGGGAGGGGGGAGGAGGCGGCCTGGCGGGCCAACGGGACGGCACAGGCTAGGCCCAGAAGTTCCTGGTCGCACACAGCCTGCTCCGAGGATGGGCCCGCCCCGGGGCTGTGGTGGTGCCTGAAGGGGGCATGGGGCAGGCCTGCGGGGGGCCTTGGGTGACCCCAGCGTTACCCTGAAGGGACACCCCACGGCCCTCCAGGGCTCCTCCAGGAGCAGGGGCTGTGTGGTCCACGCCTTTCTCAGCAGGCTGTACCGGAAGCTGCGCGTCTAGGAGCTTCTTCAGAGCCCCGGGGCCCGGGCCCAGGACCAGCCCCTTCCTGACTGTGTTCCCGCAGCTGCAGAGGGCCTTAATCGGGCCCTATTGTCCACGGGCCAGCTGAATCCTGAAAAATACCAAAAGAAACATATCACGCGATAGCTTGGAAGTAATGCTGTTCCCCCGGGCGTTAGTCAGACCCTTAGTGATGTATAGTGTCCGGTTTTGAACACGACCGAAGACTGTGAAGATACTGAGGCAGGCCGAGAAGGCACAAAAGGGATCCCAGGGCGGGCCGCCCTGGTCGGGGAAGGCCGGGAGGGAGGCGGCCGGGAGGAGAAGGTGAAGGTCAACGTCAGCCGTCTCTTCCAAGGAGACGCTTCTCACCGGGAGGAAAGGCCGTTCGTCCCCCTCGTGGAGACTAGAGCGAAGAGAAGGCCTGGGGCTGCCCGGGGGTCCCCTCTCCCCCGCCTGCCCCGACCCCCGTGCAACGAGCAGACGGCGGGCTGTGCAGCCCCGCAGCTGCCCTCAGGCCGCTCGGGGACCAGGACGCAGCACACGTGGCGCAGGGTCGGGACGTGGGAGGGGTGGTGGGCGCGGCCTCGGGTCGGTGCTAACGGGCATTTTAAAGTCTAAGGCGTCTGCGGGCTTCAGAGGGGCCCATTTTCAACCACTTGTGGCAGCACGTCCTTGGGACGCGTCCCCACTGCTCGCAGAACGCCAGGGGGCTGTGGCTGAGAGGCGCTGTTTGCAGGTAAGTCTGAGCACCCCAGAGGGGCAGGCCCCTTGGGAGGAGCAAGACAGGGTAAGACCTGAAAGCAGGAGGCGGGATGGGGGCCCGCCTGGAGCTTGGAGGCTGGAGAAGGAGAGTCCCTGGAAGGGAGGCGGAAAGCGGGCTCCAGGCCGAGCGAAACTTCCAGCTGTTGCCTCGCTCTCCTCCACGCTCTGGTCCTCAGACTTGGACTCACTGCCCAGTGCCCGGAGCGAAGTAAGCGTTCAGTAACTGCCTGGCAGCGGAATCGCCTGGGAGCCGCTGGAGGGTGAGTTTTGCCAGGTCCGTCCCCCTCCTCCTTCCTTCCTCTCCTCATCTTTCCCACGAAGCGGGGGAGAGGCTGGTGCACGAGTCCCCAGAGAGGAGGGTCCCTTCCCCTCACTTTACTTGTTTGAGCTGCTTCTGGGGAGCAATGATCAGAAACCCAGGGCGGCCTTGGCCAGAGGCACCATGCAGAAGGGCACGGGAAGGCTTCCCCTCCTACACGTGATGGAGACTCGGCCGGGTGTGTTTGTTTAGTGCAGAAGGCCTGGGCCCCCCTGAGAGGGCAGACGCTGGCACAACCTGATGGGCGGAGATGGGCCGTGGTCCAGAAGAGCCTGCAGAGTCTGTACATGGATGAGCAAACAGGTGCGGCCACGTGCGAACGTGAACTTTACACTCGGTATTTCATCCTCATGACACGGGAGCCGAGTAGTGTCAGTTCTTTTGGACAGACGAAGAAACTGAGGTCCACTGAGGCAGGGTCGGGCAGCGGGAGCCCCCCTTCCTTTACCCCAGGCTGCAGCTGGAGAAATAGCTTGGTCGGCGTGTGTTCTGTCAAAGCCCGCACAGCAAGTCCCTGGACCACCGACGTCAGGGTCACCTGGGAGCCCCTTAAACTGCATATCCCTGGACCCCATCCCAGCCTTGCTGAAGGAGGGTGTTCAGGGGTGGGGCTGGGGAAGGCCCCCCAGCAGACACTCCTCTGACTGCAGCTTCCCCAGGACACCCTGGGGCTTGCGTTCAACCTCCCACAGCTGCTGAGATTTGTTTCAATTTTCTTTCAAAGAGGCTTTAAGGGAGAGGCAGTAAGTTGAGAAGGTTGCTTCTTGAGCAGAAAAGAATTCACAAACAGGAAGTAATGCCAACACTGAGCAATCAAATCCAGGTTGTGTGTGTGTGTGTGTGTGTGTTCCTTTCTAAACAGATGTGTTACAGGCCAACGTGCCAGCAGGAAAACTAGGGGACCGAGGGCCCAGAGCAGATTTTGTGGACCCTGGGCCTCCCTTCTGTCCCGACGGCGTTTCACTAAACAATTGCAAGGGGATTTCTGACTCTGCTCAGAGTTTCTTTATCCATCAGGATTCCTTAGTCTGTGACGAATGGAAAAACCCTGTCTCAAGTAGCCTTCAATAATAAGGAAATGTATTCTCTCCATCGTAAGGGGCTCAGAGTGGGTCTCCAGAGGCGGTGAATTTAGTGGCTACAGTGTCACAATGGGCCAGGTTCCTTCTGCCCAGCCGTCCCCAGTGTTGGCTTCATCCCCAGGCTGGAGCAGCCCAGGCATCATCGATCCGCAAACAATCTCTGCCCGAGAGCAAATCATCCCAGAAGCCCCTCGGACGCCCTGGGTCTCAGGCTAACCAGCCTAACAAACCCAGCCTGAAGCAACCACTAGCAAAGGGAGAGGGAAAGCCACAGTGGGCTTTTACCTCTCAGGATCTCCCCTCGGGTCAGGGTCCAAGTTGTGGCTGGAGTCTTCCCTGAATCTTGCATCGAGGATAATAGAAATCTTAACAAAAGCAGGATTCTGCTCCAAAGGAGGACGGGTGAGTGGAAGAAACATGTTTGACAAACAACTAAACTGTGACAGCTACAGCTGCCTTCCCAGAAGAGAGCTGGTTTGGAAAAGGACTTAACATGGAGCCAATCCCAAGGGTGTCTATGACCCTGCGTAAGAGGACAGGTTCACCGCGCCCACCAGTGGTCCACGGGAAGGCTGAAATGAGGCCTGTTCGGCTGGCACCCTTGCCTGCTCCCCGTCCCGGAATGAGGGCTCTGGACGCAGACTGTAGGCAGGGATTGGGAGGGATGTGAACGTCAGAAGGAAAGGTGCGGAAACCTGCTTCTTGTCTGTGTCCCTCCAGTCCCTTCCAGGGGGCATCCAGGCCCTAGGCTGTCCCACAAGGTAAGCCTTTGACACCTCTAACAAATAAGATCGTCTCCATGGAGCCTAGGCTTCTTTCTGCTGTAGAAAACTAAGCAAAGTGCCTCAAATGTACAGATGCTCGGACAACCTTTGTTGGATGAATAAGTGAGTGGATGGGTGTCTGACCAGCACAGCTACGTGTGTTTCCTGTTAGGCTTCCTGCAAACAGTGAGCAGTGCTCTGAAGAATGTGCCGTGAGGTCAGCAGGCGAGCCGGGACCGTGTCCTGGCAGAGCTGTGATCTGGTCCAGCCCCTCTGTGCAATCTGGACATGGTCCATGGGGACTGCAGCTGAGATCAGCGCTGGCACCAGTTCAACCCCACGCTGTGGAGACGAATGAGGAAACAACCGCTGGGGGGGGTGGGGGTTGGGCCTCTGTGGGCGCCTCTACCTCTGCACTCCGTCCTCCGGGCCTCGGGCTCCCACGTGGGGAGCACCCTCCAGTTTCGAGGCCTGTGTGCTCGACCTCATCCCAGAGGCTAGCGAGGCCCAGGGCTGTGCGTATTGTTTCTACTAGCCGTAGCGCATGGAGTGAGACTCCCTTATTTAAATTGAGATAAATTTTGTATTCGAAAACATTTATTTGGGGGAACAGATATTACCAATATAAGAAACTAAGTTGAGCTTTAAAAATATACTGATATGGGAACTCAGTGGAGCTAAATATGGAACATGATTACATTGTGTAGAGGAAAGGAGCCTGGCTACATTTTATTTTCTTTCATTCTATTTGGCTTTAAATTATAGGAATTTATTCTTTCACAGTTCTGGAGGCCAGAAGTCCAAAGATAAGGTGTCAGCAGGGTTGGGTCCTTCTTTTAGTAAAAATTTATTTTAAAATTTTTTAATTATAGTAAAATACACGTAACACATAGTTTACCATTTTGACCATTTTTAAGTGTATAGTTCAGGAATGTGTGTATACACACACACATTCATGTGCGGATCATTTTAGATAAATTTTTGATTGAGATACAGCTATTAGTGCAGGAAAGTGTGCAAAGCCTAAACGCACAGTTCTGTGAATTTTCACAAAGTGGACCTTCCCATGTAATCCAATCCAGATCAGGAAATAGAATGTTATCAATGCCCAAGAAGACCTCCAAATGTCTCTCCCAGTCACCACCCACCCACGTCCAAAAGGTAACCAACCACCAACTGCCTTCTACCACCCTAGGAGTAAGTTTGCCTGTTTTGGAACTTTGTATAAATGGAATTATATAGTATGTCCTCCTTTGTGTCTGGTTTCTTTTGTTCAATGTCATGTTTAAGAGACTCCTCCATGCTGGGCTAAGAGTCGTTTGTTCCTTTTCATCACTGTGTAGTATTCCATTGTATGAATATAGCACTTTTCATCCATTCTGTTGTTGATGGATACCTGGTTGTTTTTCAGTTTGGAACTATAATGAATAATATTCCTTATTAGCTCAATGAATGCTTCTATGAGGATTTTTGGTTACGCCTTTTGGTGCACATTTGTGATGGAAACCCAAGAATAGAATTGCTGAGTGGTGGGGTTTTCGTGTGTTCAAATTTAGTAGCTGTTATCATAGAATTTTCCAAAGTGCTTGTACCAGTTTACATTCTCACCAGCAGTGTATTAGAGGTCTAATTACTTTACATCTTCGCCAACTGTTGATATAGTTCGTCTTTTTAATGTTATCCATTCTGGTGGGTGTGTAGTGGAATCTCACTGGAGTTTTAATTTGCATTTCCCTGATGAACAGTAAGGCTGAACCCCTTTTCATATGCTTATTGACCATTTGGTTATCTTCTTTGGTGTGACACCTATTCAAGACTTTGACCTCTTGTTTAAAAGTTGGCTTATTTTTTTTCTTATTGATTTGTAGGAATTCTTTATATATTCTGGGCACAAGCCTTTCACTGAGTATATGTATTACAAATATCTTCTCCCACTCTGAGGCTTGCTTTTTCACTCTCTCCCCTAGTAGTGAATTTGTTGATCAGAAGTTCTTAATTGTAACACAGTCAAGACTGTCAGTTTTTCCTTTAAGATCAGTGCTTTCCGTGTGTTCTGTCTGAGAAATACGTGTTTATCTCAAAAGTCATGAAGGTATTTTCCTATGTTATTTTCTAGAGCGTTATTGTCCTTCTTACCCTTTCACATTTGCATCTACAATCCACCCTGGAACTTATTTTGCATATGGTGTGAGGTAGAATCATTCTTTTTTTTTTTTTCTTTAAACTCAGCCTTGCTTCTTTCAAAAACCGTTCATTGTGATGTTTCAAGCTAAATGATTCAGGCATTCCAGAGAAACCTGGCTTCCAGAGAACAACCGCCCTATTTGTTATTTTGTCCCTAGTTTGAGAAAAAACTCTTTTACCCCCATCTGTAAAAAGAAGATATCAAGCTGAGCTAAGCTTCATTTTATTGACAACTGTGTGAGTGTTAGGAAACAGTGTACCCATGGTTCTGGAACGTCCTAGAATTTCATCCTTACACAGCGGGCACATCTCTCTGTTCTATGCTCTTCTTGGTGTTTGTTTTTCTAAAAGTGAACATAAATATTTCCCTTTTGCTTGAGGTGCAGTGCCTGTGTCTATGAACTCCTGCGTTATCGCACTAAAGATAAGGAGCTGTGGGTCACCTGCCTGTCATCCGTCTTCTGTAGACACTGTAACCTGGCTCAGGATGAGGCATGGTCTCTGGTTAGATGACGGTCGGGCTGCACAGCCTCCGACTGGGGGGGTGTTTCTCCCCAGGTTAGATTATTTATTTACTCGCTAGGTTATAAAGCTGTCTGCTGCAGAATCTAGGAAACTCCTCGTCCCACGGCGCTTTATCCCCGTAGTTGAAATCGAGTGTGAAATCCTCTGAGACACAGAGTTGCTCAAAGTATGTTTCATTCTCCCTTTTCTCCATCAGTCCTGCTCTGAGTGCCTCCGGCTGCCTCGCTTTCATTCTGTGCATCTCCTCAGTAGCCTGATGGATTTTGCCATTACACTGTTTGTTGGTGAAAGTCACTCTCCTTTGGTGCTCAGTGCCACATTTTCTCTCCTTCTCCCTCTTTTCACTTTTATGCCTGTTGTATATAATCTTCAGTAGCTTTATTGGGCCGCCATTTTGTTTTGAAAGAGATGTTGGTCATTTTAAAGAGCAGGTTTATCTTTTAGCAAAAATTCTTCTTCTTAGAGTTTTCGGGCCTTTGTTAGTAGTTTGTTTGATTTCATGAACCCTCTCCTCCCAAAACAAGGGCTGAAATTTTACAAGGCATGCTTCTAAAAAAGTAACTTTCATTTGGTTTTAAGAAAAGGTCAAGAAATTTGCAATGTCACAGGCTAATGTAATGGAAATATCACTCAGGTGGGAGTGAGCAGAGTTGATCCCAGTCCCAGTTCTGCCGATAGCTCCTTACATGACCCGACCTTACTCTTCAGTGGTCTCAGTTTCCTTGTCAGTTAAATGGAGGAATTGGCTCTTGAGGACACTTTCTGCCATAATATTGTAGATTTCTCTGCAAACGGACACAGCCAAGGTTGGAAAGTCAGGACTGTGAATCAGTCATATAGATTTAGTTCACCTTTCTTAAGGTTTTATATTTTTAAAATTTGTATATGGAGACATTCTTATAACAGAAGTCAATCTTACTAGGTTTCATCGCACACACATACACACACACACACACACACACACACACACTCACAGCAAAACAATGCAAAGTCCAAGTAATGGCTTACTTAGACTTTAATGTTCAACATGACAGTAAAAGTGAAGTACAAAAAAGACTTTGGATAGTTTTTTGGCATTAATTTCAAATTTAATCTGTTAATTTATTTTGTATAGAACCATTTCAATGTTGATTTTTCCATTTTAAACTTGAGTGTTTTTGAAAATACATCTCAAAATCAGCTGTACCGTATCCACTATTATTTTCCCCTTTTGATAAGTAGTCTAAAAACACATTTTTAAAAAGCTCTGGCATTGGAGGTTTCTGGGGAGTTGTTGCTGTATCAGCACACACGTATTGGGCATTTTCTGTATATCAGGCACAGTGGAGGTGTCAGGACATAAAGTAAGACATGGCTATTGTCCTTAGGAAGTCTGCAACCTACCTGGACAAATGAGACTTAAAGAAGTGAAAATGTGGGGCTTCCCTGGTGGCGCAGTGGTTGGGAGTCCGCCTGCCGGTGCAGGGGATGCGGGTTCGTGCCCCGGTCCGGGAGGATCCCACATGCCGCGGGGCAGCTGGGCTCGTGAGCCATGGCCGCTGAGCCTGCGCGTCCGGGGCCTGTACACCGCAGCGGGAGAGGCCGCAATGGTGAGAGGCCCGCGTACCGCAAAAAAAAAAAAAAAGAAATGAAAATGTAAATCACAATAAAAATGGAAATAATGATTAAGGACCATGATTCCCAGGCTTTTTTTTTAGAATCTGATAAAGTGATTCTAAAGGATGGGCAAGAACTGCCAAGAAAAAGTTGAAATGAATTATAAGCAGTGATTGGGAGGAGGAAGTGCTTATACCGCCAGTTACCCAAAAGGACTATGAAACCATAGCAATTATAAAAGTCTGCAATAATTTAGGATCAAATAAAATAATAGAAACAGATCCAAGTATGTGTGTGTGTGTGTGTGTGTGTGTGTGCCAGTATTCAATACATGATAAAATTGGCATTTTAAATCAGGAAAAAAGATAATCTTAGATAATTGATAAACTCTTTGGAAATCATGGTAGATAATTCATCATATACATTAAAATAAATCCCAGATGAGCTAAAGGTTAAATGTAAAAATGAGTACAAGCAAATAAAGTTAAACACTCATGTAATTTTAGGTGTAGGAAAGGTCTTTTAAACCAACACATTTAAAGGAAAAGAGGGTTAGATTTGACTAATAAAAAGCTTAAAATACATTTTGCATATCAAAAATCCTAGACAATTTTAATCTATAATGATAGAAAAAGTAGATCAGTGGTTGCCTGCGACCAGGGTGGAAATGGAAATTGACTGGAAAGGAACATGAAAGAATTTTTAAGGGTGATGAAAATGTTCTCAATTTTACCTGTGGTGGTAGTTACACAGGTATGTATATTTGTCAAAACTCATCAAACTTTTCACTTTAAATGACTTCATTTTATTAACGTAAATTGCATCTCAATTAAGTTGACCTTTTAAAAGCCTTGTAAAAATAATTAAAAGGCAACCTACAAACTAGGAATATATTTGCAACATCTGTGACAAAAGATGTGAAGATTAATAAGAGAAACATTCAGTGTCAAATGGACCAGAGATATGAACAGGGAAAAGAAAAAAATGGAGAAACTCTGTGAAAACAAACTCAACTCCACCAGTAACCACAGAGTGCGAAATCAAAGCAAGCAGAAATCAGTCTCATTTACCATACTGGCAAAGAGGAAAAAGAATAATACGTGTTGCTGATCAGTATGTGGTAAAATATGCACTCTCTGGTAGATGACATTTTGATGCAGTATTATAAACCAGTAAACATTCAGATTTTGAAAACTACCAAGTAAATGCACACAGACATCCTCACATATTCTTGAGCCTCCCATCTCCATCCTAAACTCTCATCCCATCTATGCCTCTGTCCCATTCCTGAGCCCCTTCTCCTTGCTTCATCTCTAAACCTGATCCCATTCCTAAGCCTTACTCCATCTCTCACCCTATGTGGGAACTTCTACTCTTAAACTTGTATGTGCAAGATTATTCTTTGCAACATGTATCAGGTAACCTTGATGAGCAACAGACCACCCCAGGTGGTGGCCATTGTAGGGTTCCCAAGAACAGCCAGGGAGCCACCCTGGCATGCAAGCACACCTCTGGTCTCCACTTGTGTGCACTTACTAATGTCCTCTCGGCAAATCAAGTCGTATGGCCAACACAGATTTGAGATTGGAGAAGTAGACTCCTTATCTTGATATTTTCCTTAATAAGAGGCAAATATTAGGTGGACAGGTTTTACAGTCTCCCACACAACATTATTTAATAATGAACTTTAGAAATCATCTAAATGTCCAAAAATAGAGAACTGGTAAAATTTCTAAAATTTCAACCATATGGTGAGCCATGCATGACATTACAGAAAAACATTTGATATATAAAGATGCATTGTGACAATACAAAACAAAATACTCTGCATAAAACCACTTCAGTGAAGAAAAACAAAGCATGGAAAAAATGACCAGAGGGACAAAATCTAAAATGTTTCGCCCCTATGTCTGAACAGAAGGGTTATGAGAGATATGTTTCCTTATACTTAAAGTATAGTTTGGCCTGGTCTCTGCCTCTTGTTACCTGTGGGACCACAGGTAAGTTCCAGAAACTCTTCAAGCCTCAGTTTCTCCATCTATAAAATAGGGGTTATGCTAACACCTACCTTGTTAAGTTGTCATGGGGATTAAACGAGATACGTCACAGGAAGGGGTTCACACATAGCCAGGTACATAAAAATTGGTCAATAAATGGTAGATAAGAATTCATTATTTTTTATAATTAAAGAACACAATAATAAATGCCATTTTAGACCACAGTTTGAAAGACATAAACTTACAATAGTATTTGTATTTACTTAGTACCCATTGACTGAAGAAGTACATGACAAAAAGGGTCAATAACTTTTCATAACGTTTTCTATTAGATTTGTGTTTTATTAATCCCATTAATACCGATGTGAAAAATGGCAGTCCATATAATATGTGATAAATATTTACTAAATCCACAGACGATGTGTGCTGTGTTTGATGCCCTGCCAGTGATTTTTGTCCCACGGGTTGGGAACCAATTATTTGAGACAACAAAAGAAAAGACGTAACGGATCAGAGCGGAGCCTGATCAATTGCCAATTAAATCTTCTAGGCAGTACATGGATAATGCTGGGAGCCTGATATTTCCTAAACTATGTAAGACTTTCTCTCCATCGCAAATGGTGCCAGAGGTTTGTATTACCCTCAACTATGACCAGCGACAGTTTGGTCTACCTTGCTTTTCTTTCTTGGTTCAGACTCACTGCCCCAGGGGCTCCGGGGAAGCACAGATTTCATAAGGTTGATGTTTTCTGGGTTCTGTTTGCTATATTTTTTAAATCGCACATGTGACTTTCAGAGTTTGATTAGTTTGGAGTCCACAGAAAACCTCCCAGCTTATTTTGTCCCCAGCATTCTTCCAAATGCTCTCAACTCGCCAAATCACATGAAAGCAAAACAAAACACTGAAGTGGGTGAGATGCATGCCCTTTCAACAACCCGTTCAAAGCCCGTCTGTCGACAGCAGGTCACCATGCAAGGTTCTGAGAAGACACGGCTGTCCTTAACGGCTAACGTGTGGAAGGGCATCCCCACGCTCCCTGACATTCAGGGCACCACTTCTTGTAGTAAATCCATACGTTTTCTTCTTGCTGCACGGAAACAGTACTGCCCTGTCTTTTCTTTGGATGAATCTGATAAAATTCTATGATTTTCCTCCTCGGCCTTATCATTCTGGACAGAAGAGGCCACATTTTTGTTCCCTCTTATAGAAGGTTGTCCATCATCTTGATTAATTTAGACACCTCTGCCAGGACGTTCTGGTGAGGCCTGGACAACGTCAACACACTCAGCACGATAACCATTGTGTCAGCTGAGTGGGGACATCCGAGGACAACGTACCCTAATGGGTGGGTTTTATTCTCTTCCTGATTTTGGCTCCAGCCAGACATTGAGGAAGTAGCTCAGGGAAGATTCCACAAGGCCCTCAAGTCCTCTTCCTAGACAGCCGTGAGCCCAGCCCCAGGTCAAGACAGTTTGGGTAGTAAGACCTCGAGTATTACCTGCCATGCCTCCACCTGACGCCCCCTGACTTCATTCCTGCTGGCCCCGTGACCCTGTCCTCTTGTTCCGTCTCTGGCTTTACTCTGACCCCTGGGAAGTGCAGGCTGCTTTATTCTTTCTGTGGAGGTCTAGCCTCTCCTCTGCACTCCCCTTGGTAGTCCTAGGAATATAGGATGAAGCATCAGGGTACTCCCCGTTTCTGCAATGAAATGAATCTACCTGCGTAGCCAGCCTGCCTTGGGCTTTGGCAGCCTGTGGATACAAATGAGGCCACGTCCACAGATCCCTATAGCCCAGCTCTGCAGAGCCCATATCTGTCTTTACAGATCCCCCCTCCACAAGTGTGTCCAAGGCTCCCAGCGTCCTGTGGATTCACTCACGGATGGGCCCCTGGAACTTAAACAGCCACAGCTCCTGGCTCCCTGACTGTCCTTGGGGGTGTGATGCCCATGGAATCGCTGGGGTTCTCTGGGCTCTGCTGCTGCCAGGGTCCAGCCCTGCCTCCACCTCGCGGCTGCCGGAGCTCACAGAACTGGGGGAAACTGCTGGCCACTGTGTGCTGTGCTCGGCTGTGCCGGGGCTAGAGGGCCAAGCTCCTACTGTCCCCGAGGGCAGGGCTTCCTGTTTAGCCATCTGTTCCTGCTGGCCTCAGGGTAAACCTTTCTTAATTTACCCTGGCTCTGGAGAACTGCGAGAGAATGCTGTTGCATCCAAAAAACTGCCTGAGTCCTCAATTGTAACAGTGCTTGGCGCCCCAGCTCTATAAGTTCAAACAAACCTGAAGCCGTCTTCCTCCAGATACACCAGGGCATCAGGATAGCTGGATCAAGGCAGATTCCAGCACCAGCAATCTGCTGTCCCTGGAATCAGTTCTCTGATCTTTCAGTTTCGGAGCTGATAAGGTTCTAGACACCCAGGGCATCACATACAATTCGCACATGATACACTGCACAAATCTGAAAAGATGTTAGGAAGTAAATGGCGCCCCCTAGAGTTGTTCAGTGTACAACCTGCACAACCGTTCACAGTGGCCCTTAGTGCTCTCTCTTGGGCCCCGCCGTCCTCACTGTAATATGGATCAGATCTTCTTTCCAATCCTTGACCCTCGAGAGGGTCAGAGATCCACTCCCCCCTCCCCCATACTAATTAGTCTATAAAAATTTGCAACAACAAAGAGATGCTGGCAGAACTTCACTCAGAGGGTCTGAGACCCTCCCACTGTCCCTGAAGAATTCCTCTTCCACTTGTAAGACGCTCGCATCTCTTCAGATTCTCAAATAAATGTGACGCGTAGAGACCAGTTAAGTCTTGACAGTGAGTAAGTGTTCCTCGTACCAGAATCCCCGCCAAGTAGCCTGGAACAGGAAATAGAGTCATCACCAGGGTCACAGCCCCCAGTTTTTCTTGACGTCAGCATCTCTGCCGCTACTCCCTGGATAGAGACCATCTGTCAAAACGCCCTCCTCCATCTGTGTCTCCTTTTGTCACTGCTGTGAGGGCTGCCGGGGGATCTAGGAATAGCTCTGTGTCCCTGTCCTTCTCAGAGGCTCTCCGGGGCTCCGGCCACCACTTCGACTGTGTGCCCACAATGCAGTTGGCTGCCGTTGGGTTATTGTTCCTTTATCTGTTTGAATAGAGTCCCAGTCGGCTACTTCAGACAAGGAGATAATCAATAGGGTTAGCTCTTCGGGATCCGCAGATTTCCTGGCACAGTGCGCGGTGCCCGTGGAGAAACAGGACTTGAAAGAGTTTACGAGACAGCTCAGACGAGCTCGTTGGAGACGCTGGCGCACAATTACATCTATATATAGGACTGCCCCGGATCCACCCCTGGCCGCAAGCTTTGATACCATTCTTTGGGGCATTTTGAAGTCCCAGGCCTCTTCCCTCACTCAGTTCAGCTAAATGTTAGAGCTTCTTGTAAAGAACTAACTGGGTCCCTCATTATGGTATAATTTGATTTCAGGGCAGCGACAGTGAGATAATAACACGGCCCCAGAGCCGGGCGGGGTCATGGGTCAGAGTCCAGGCTCAGCTCTCCCTCTGACCCGCTGTGCCAGCCAGGGGGTCACTTAACCCCTTAGGTCTCTGTTCTCTCATACGTAATTTAAAAGGACTAGAGTAGTAGAGATGAGAGAAAAGTGGCTTTAAAGCTGGGAAGAACTGGGTTTTAACCCCAGCTCCTACCACTTTCTGCCAGTCACGTTATCAAATGCTGAGCTTGCTTCCTCTTCAGTACAATGGGCCAGTTCATACTCACCGGGCTGACCTGGGAGAGGCATTAACAGGAAAAACGCTGTGCTGAACACACAGTAGGTCTTCAGTGAGTGCTAGTTTTTCCTTTGCTCTCTGAAGGTTTGTCCAGCTTTGTTAAAAACTGAATTTGGAGTCAGAAAACCTGGATTTACTTCTCAGTGTGTGCAAATTGCATGGTGTCTCTGAGCCTCTGTTTCCACATCTGTGTAATGGCCTTATCACTGCTGGAGCTAAATGGAACAACACCCGTGAAAGTGTTTAAAGACATAAAAGATCATCTGAGTCAGAATGTGCGGGTCGCTCCGCCAGCTCGCTTCCAGCTGTCACACCTCTCGTCACTGTGCCCCCCTCTCTGGACCCTCCACTGCATCATTAAAAACTCCCAAGCAGCGGGTAGGATGGAGTGTACCTTCTCAAAGGGCCCACACATATGTTTCCACTTCTCGGCGAGCGTTCTCCAAATGCCAGGCCAGTCGCCACCCAGCCCAGGAGGCTCCCAGAGACCAGTTGTCAGGTGAATACCCTTCACAGATGTTCCCTGACCTCAGGCTCTTCAGTGGTGGGGGAAGTGGAAGCCGGCATGGCTCCAAAATAAACAGGTGAGCCTCTTGTTGGAATCCCAGCCAGCTGGATGCTCAGGGGACTTGGTGTAAGGTGGACTCTCAGAGAAGCGGGGGGACGGGGGGGCAGGCGTCACTTCCCAGAGGGCCTTCCCACACCACGCATGGCCATGCTCCACCAGGGGACACGTGTGCCTTGTATTCACACTCCCCCGCCCGCCGCAGAAACCTCACCACTTCCCTCAGGCATTTCCCGTGACACCCAACAGCCTCTGGGTCCTGGGCTCGGCAGCCAGGAGCCTGACCCCTGGTACGTCAGGAACCCGGACACACATGCTTATAAATGGCTCATTTTAGGATAATAGAATCAAGTGTTGCGACACACCAGACAGACAACCGGGAAGGCATTTAATTGGATTGAGGAGACTTTAAAAAAGGGGTTTTCACGGCTGGGATCTGTATGGAGTATGAGGTGTTCATTACAACAGTGACATTTTGCAGTTGTAACAACCTTTGGTGAAGGCGCCCTCTGAACTTTCTTAGAAGCCAAAAGAACTGGATGTACGAAATGAAAATGTTTTCTAGATGTTTATGAAAGCCCCTGTTAATTATTCTATCTAGTGTTCGTGGAAATGGTTTCTTGTCTCCAGTGAAAAATCACTCACTGATTCAGCCAAGGGAGCTCTTGATTCTGGCTTTACTGAGAGTCAGAGAGTGTCTGTGCATAGGTGGAATCGTACTGTGACCTGGGGGCACCTCCCTCTGGGGGTTTCATCCTCAGGGAGGGAAAGAGGGAGATAACTCCCTCCACAGTGACTTGTGTCAAAAGGCTAAGGGCGGGCTTCC
Source organism: Hyperoodon ampullatus (assembly GCF_949752795.1). Taxonomy (NCBI): domain Eukaryota; kingdom Metazoa; phylum Chordata; class Mammalia; order Artiodactyla; family Ziphiidae; genus Hyperoodon; species Hyperoodon ampullatus. The sequence continues at coordinate 102,887,694 of NC_136923.1, forward strand.
CTGGTGGCTCAGTGGTTGAGAGTCCGCCTGCCGATGCAGGGGACACGGGTTCGTGCCCCGGTCCAGGAAGATCCCACATGCCGCGGAGCGGCTGGGCCCGTGAGCCATGGCCGCTGAGCCTGCGCATCCGGAGCCTGTGCTCCTCAACAGGAGAGGCCACAACAGTGAGAGGCCCGTGTACCGCAAAAAAAAAAAAAAAAAAAAGGCTAAGGGCATTTTCCCCCGTGGACAGTGGTCCAGAGGGGACAACGGCTTCACAACCAGCTGGACGCTACAGTTCAAGAGGCTTGCACAGACCGGAGCATGTGCTGGGGATGCAGGAAAGGGCCGGGGGGAGACTCTGGATCCTGCTTCCGTGGTGGGGATAGGGCACATGGCAGTCGCCCAGAAACAGGACCTTGTTTGGTGTTCCTCTTTATGCTGGCATGGTGACCAGTGGGTGGTCACCCACAGCGAAGCAAGTTTGGGATAAAGAATCTGCTACAGGGGAAGCAGCTTTGGTAGAGATGGCTCGTTTTGTGACTGGTCCCGTGTCAAGAGGGCTCCCTGCTGGGTTGACTCAGGATCCCTCATTCCTGTACCAGATGGGGGACCCTTATGTCCCCACCCTGCCCCGCTGCCTCCTATTGGGCTCGTGGGACTATGAGACGTGGGAAGGGGCTGTGGACGCAGGGTAAGCGGGACAAGCCTGGTGTCAGTCACCTAGAGGCCCCCTCTCATTAGACGCTCAGTGGGCACATCCTGCTACCCTGCAGGACCTCCTCCTCCTGGATCCTGCGGGCGACTCGGCTGACCTGTCCCCTGGGAGCTGGAACGGCAGGCAGTGAACGCTGTGTCTGGGTGAAGGGTGGGCAGTGGCTTGGCCCCCACTGATCCCCTGGGCTCCTGCAGTGGATGGGATGTGAGCTAGACGACACCTAAAGCCAGTCTGGACCCTGAAAGACTCTGTGGTTTCTGCTGACTTCAGGGAACAAGACTGAGAGAGTCAGCCTGATTGGAAGGAGGAAAACTGGGGCTGTCTGCAGGGCATCCTCCAAGACAAGGTGGAGGATGGCGGTGAGGGCACTGCCCCTCGAGGGCCCCCGAGGCTCCCCTGCCCACTCACTCCATCATCAAACACCTGTTCCGGTCGGGTCCCACCCAGGAGGCGACGCCGCGGGTAACATTTCCTGTGCTGGAATTTCTCCCATTCATGCTCAGAGGCTCTCACCTTGGCCGCTCACAGGGCCACCTGGGAGCTTTGAAAAACGCAATGCCTTTGGGCCCCAAGTGATTCTGCTGTGATTGGTCTGGGGACCAGGGACAGAGGTAAGTCCATAGCTAAAACACTAGGTGCCACTGTAAAGGTGGAGCACTGTAGGGGCACCGAGGGGGACAAGGTGAGCTCAGCAAAGCCCGGGCGAGCCCCGGCTGAGAAGGTGGCACAGAGGTGCAGGTGGGCACCGGCCAGGGCGGGCAGGAAGGAGGTCCAGGCAGGAGGGACGCGTGTGCAGCCCCCCGAGGGGCGCGAGGGAGGCCTCCTGAGCAGGAGACGGCTCAGGCTGCGGACCCCGCCTGCCTGGGCTGCGCACGCGCCGACCCGCCTCGCATCCTGAGCCCTCTGACCCGCCCCTCTGTCCCCACCCGGCGACCCCAGCTCCCTGGGGCCTGACCGATCCTGAGCCCCGCCTTCCCTCCCGGGCTCTCGCCTTCCTCACCCGCCCTGATTTCATTCTCACACCGGGGCTTGGAGGACCCCTGCTGCCCTCCGCGCCCCTAACCCTTCACCGGCCACAGCCCGGAGCGCAGGCCCGGGATCTGCGCTGAGCCGAGATATCAGCTGAGCCGGACGCCAGCCCGGCGGCCAGGGTGTTCAGACAGGCCCCGCGGAGCCCTGGGGCCCAGGAAGGAGCCTCAGGGCCCCTGGGAGGGGCGGGAGAGACTCAGTGGGCATGGCTTCGGGTCCCGAGTCCCCCTCCCTGGGCCCCTCTCCCCTCGGGCCTCCAGCGGGGGGCGGTCAGTGGGGAGAGTGGGCAGGAGATCGGGGCGAGGTTAGGTGCTGGGCTGCAGCTGGCTGTGCGCATCTCCTCTCAGTTCTGCATCCGGTGACGTCACTTCGGTAGCTTGAATTAGGTGGTGGGGAGAGAAACCACACCAGGAAAATGGACGGATGCTACGAACTTTGAAAACATTTCCCAGAGAGCCGGCTCTTCAACACTGACAGACACACCATCGCAGGGCGCTGTTTATTCTGCTGGCGCCCTTCTTGCGGAGTAGCTTTGGGCTGACCTTGACCGAAGGTATCGTTCTCAAAGTAGCCATCTCCGCATCTCCGCACGCTTGTCTTCTGGGGACCACACTACCTCTGGTGCTTTCCCAGCTTGCCACCGGCTTTGTAAGTGGCCGCTTGTTGATAACCCTCAGATTATCTTAGTTTGCGGCGGCACTTGTCTCCTGCAGAGATCACGGTAGACACGGTGGTAAATAGATGAGTCATAACCACTGGCCAGGTCACACCTGGGTGTGAGGTCTGATGGTGAATCACGCCTCGGAGTGTGATGGTTCTGGAACTGGAGCCTACCACCTCCGGAGCGCTAGAGGGAATCCGCAAGCATGAGCCACAGCCAGAGTCTCTTTTAAAAACAGCTTTTCCTCAAAATCTTTGCCCACTAATGCCTCCCTTTCCCAACAGCTCCTCTAATCCTAGGATGTGAAAAAAAAAAAATCTCTTTTCAAAAAGATGACTTTGGAACCCCGCCCCGTTCGCTGCAGATCCCAGGAAAGAGTCTCTGCCGTGTGGGCCAGCGGCCTCCGGCTTTGGCAGCGGGTTTGGAGTGAAAGTCCCAGACCAGTGGGTCTCAACCTTCGCTGCGCATTCCAACCCCCTGGGAGCGCTAGGTAGTCTGATACATGGGCCCCCAGGCCAGTGAGAGCAGATTCTGATGGACACTGGCCGTGCAAGCCTGAGAAGTAGCCCCTCTAAGCCACCGTCCTCATCTGGGAGAGGGGCTGTCGTATGTGTCTCTCGGGATTGCTGGGAGGACCCCATGGCTGGTGAACAGTGGCTGGTGTGAGCGTCCAAGTGCACATTCTCCCACCCCCTCCCTCAGCTCTCCCAGCACTGTTCCAGGCAGAAAGTGCAAAGCAGGTCACTGGGAGATCCAGACCACTGGCTTCCAAAGAGTGCTCTCTGGATCCCAGCATCACTCGGGAACTTGCTAGAAACCCAGATCCTCCAGGCTCATCCCGGATCCGCTGATGCTGAAAGTCTGGGAATGGGGTCCAGCAGTGGATGTTTTAACAAATCTCCCTGATGATTCTGACTCATGCTAAGTCCAAGATGCGCCTCTCTTTATCTGTGGTGACTTCTAGCATTGCCGGCTGCCTTTGCTCCCTGCTTCGGCCCGGGTTAGACCCTTTGGCCGACTGGACTCTCCCACTCAGTGGACACCCTGGCCTTAAATTCTCACCATGCAGTTCAAGACCAGCCCTGCCACCAGCACCTCCCACCAGTCCAGCAGGGGTCATTTGGTTGTCAGGGCACAGGCTGGCTTCCGGGGTCCACTGCCCATGGAACTAGGCAGGGGGACAAACACAGAGATGGAGTCACCAGCAGATCCGGGGCCATCATTTGAGGGAGAAATTACTTTCCTGTTTTGCTTTTGAAATGGTTACTGTGCTCACAAATAATGACCCTGCTAAGCCTCCATCCTCATCCGATGAGAGCCCTTGGGATAAAGATGTCTGCCCTGGGACATAGAAGCTTGCAGGGAGCTCTCCTTGAAGGCCCATGGGTATGCGCGTGTGTGTGGTTGCCTGGAGGCATGCCTCTGAGTTTGGGGTCGGTGTGGTTAGGTAGCAGGATTTGAGGAGAGAGAAAGGCAAGGCTACCTCTTTGGAATAAAAGTTCTGCTAAATGGTCTGGTTTGGAAGTTTGGGACCAAGAAGGGCTAGAGCAGGGATATGTTGCTCTGGAGATGTCCCAGCCCAGGGTGCTGGAGTTCATCCACGTGCTCATCTCTCAAGCACGGAGGGAGGCGCCTCTCCGTGCCATCACCCAGTGTCCCCGAAGACCAGTCCAACCAGAGGGAGGCTCTCCTACCCTCGGCTGTCAGACAGGGCATTTGGGTGAACCCCGCGTGCTTTCATGAACGCCAGCAGGAGAATTACCCCTCTGTTGGGTTAGACTCAGGTATCAGGCAAGTGTGAATGTTGGCTGGATAGAAACCGATCAGAGTCCCGACAAGAAGGAAGCCAGTGTCCTTGGCTGCAGGCTCCCGACCTTATAAAATGCCTCCTGCTTTTCCCTAAACTACATTCATCGTCCGTCCTGTGAATTTTACTGATGGTCCCACACGTATATGAAAAGGATGCCAGGGTTGGGAGGACATCCCCAATTGCAGTGGATGCAAATGTGCTCAGACTTGCTCACCAAACATGAAATCAACCCCTTGGCCGTTCTTCATCTCATGGCGTCTTCCAGGGGCAAACTCGGCCTCACTGACGACTGCCGGGCATCCAAAGGAATAAAGTGTCGGAGAGCATGGAGTTTTCTCTCTGCTGGGCAGCACCTGCCAATAGTTCGGCCACGAGCTGTCCCTGGTTGGTACAACTTTAACCTATGGTGTAACAGGTGATGGTGTCCAAGTGGGATCTGCAGGTGGCCCTACAGCAGAAGATGAATCGATGGAGGCTTGTTACTTGACAGAAAGGGCTCCGTCGCCTGTATCTGTAGATACAAATATTGCAGCAGTTTTTTCGCAAGTGGGAAATAGACGAGCCCATTACAAACTTATCATTCAGGCATTGACACGCCAGTTCACCCTTCAGATCTTTATCCGCGAAGTTTCTTCGCGTGGTATCATTTTCTCTGAATGTTTTTACATCTTAAATATATAAATATTCACACAGACCTCGGTGTCATTCATCTTATTGTTAGGATGATGAGAATGATTATGGGGTAAATTAAGGACCACAATCATAAATGTAAAACGTGTCTAGATATTTATGAATCACGGTGGTGAAACTGCTTTATAGCTCTGTAAAATCCTTGTCAAATTCCATTTAAATGTGTTTTAAGAAGTAATGTTCTGGTACAAACCGAGATTTTTATAACAGAAATTAATGGAAAGCACTAGGCGCAGTTGCTATGGAGACCATCAAAGATGAAGTTTGGTTCTTACCAGGACCTTCCTGGTCTGGTCGGAGACAAAAGACCAAGAGGGATGATCTTCTCCAGTAAATTAGAAAAGAAGATGTCAAGATGATGGTGGTTGTGGGAGGCCCCTCCTCCGACCGATGAAGACAGCCAGAGGCGTCTCACTGCTGGAGAGGGAAGTCCGAGGGCACTCAGCTCCTGCTTTTACCACATTTATCAGAAGCACTGGGGCAGGGGGCTAAGGAGGAGGTGCCATCCCCTACCCTGGCAGTGACGTCTTCGTGCTGAGAAAGGAGAGCCCAGGTTGAGAGGCAAGGGTTCCAAACACACTGGTGGAAGGGTCAGACCAGGCCAATCTAGTCTCTTCGGTGAAGGAAGTTCAAATTGTCAGTTGTCAAAATGGTGATGAGGCCTCCAGACCCTTGAAGCCCTGGGTCTTATACGTGAACTGGGGTTTCACACTGAGATGAGCTACAAAGGTATTGGGTTGGCCAAAAAGTTCGTTCGGTTTTAAGTCAAAAGACACATTTTTCATTTTCACCAAGAATTTTATTGAACAACGTGTTCACTAACCAAACGAACGTTTTGGCCAACCCAATATATTCTTATGAAGACTTGTGAATAGGAGTGAGGTACAAACAAGAATTACAACAGTGAAAATTTAGTGAGTCAGGTAACTAAGTACGCTTGCCTGTGTGTCTTCCTTAATCCTTGCTGTATACATTAATCTTTTATAACCCATTGTTCTGTAGGAAAGCTTGGTCTTAGAGAGAAAAGAATTTTTGGAGACTTTCTTGGTGCCCCCATGTCGATCCCCTTGGCTCAGCACTCACTGCCCCCCACTCCTACTTCCCACCCTCCCCCAGGTGCTGGGAGTTCGGCTGGTAGCTGCTTTTGGCTCGTGGGGGGACCCTCCCTGGGGAGGTTACCCCTCCACCTGCAGGGAGTGGTCAGCCTGCGCCCATGACTGACTGTCGTCAGGGGGTGAGGCTTGTGCTCCAGAGTGTGCCCCCCCTCCTGTGATGGGAGTCACATCCCTGCCCAACCCCCTTCCCTGTCCTGCTTCCCTCACCCCCTATAGCGCATCCTGGACAGCAGTCCCACCATCAAAAGCACTGCACCAAATCCTTGTCTCAGGCTCTGCTTCCAGGAACTCTGACCCAAGACAATAACCACAGAGCAAATGGCACCTCCATGAGGTTGCCAGGCCACACACCCCATCACAGCCGATGCACGACCTTAGAGCCCCAGTTTCCCAGTCAGAGTCCCATAGCACTGTGTTGTTTATGCTTCCAAGCTGAACTGTTAGGTCACCAAGGGAAAATGAGGAATGGAGTAAAGTTTGATGATTCTCTGACCAATTTTAATAAACCACATTTACATGGCATCGTGACCGACAATTGGAGTGATTCGTAGTTAAGACTAGATCATGTTTTGGCAGGACACATTCAGCTAATTCTTCTGTTTTGTGGACACGTATAGATGCCATTTAGAATTCATTTGGTCTTATGAAATGATTGAGACCCAGTACAGGTCATAATATCAGTGCGTTAAAGACCAGCCATTGTATATATCACGGGAAAGCTGAAATCTTTGTATGAACACAAAAGATGTTGAGAGATAAACCAGGTATTTCCATAGCTACCAAATTTCAAACAGAGAGTTAGTTATGTAGTGAGTCAGATTGGGAATCCACATTACTTGTAGGTAAAACTGGCCTTTGTATGTCTGGGCTATTCATCTGTAAAATGGAAGCAGAAACTTTGAGGGCCATGGTGATGATCAGTATGTTAATTGATTGACTCATCCATCCATCCATTCATTCATTCAACATTTATGGAGACAGCACCTGTGTTTGGCACATGGACGCAGAGACATATCAGACAAGGTGTCCAAACTCAGGGAGAGGCAAACACAGACACCTGTAAAACAGACTGGTTTCACTGATGGGTGAATGAGACACAAAATGTGGTCCATCCATACAATGGGATATGATTCAGCCTTAAAAAGGAAGGAAATTCTGACACAGGCTACAACGTGGATGGACTTTGAGGACCTCATGCTTGTTGAAATAAGCTGGTCACAAAAGGAGAGATACTGCCTGGCTGCACTTAATGAGGTCCCTAAAGCGGTCAAATTCGTAGAGACAAGGTAGAATGGGGGTTGCCGGGGGCTGGGAGGAGGGGGGGAGGGGAGTTAGTTTCTAACGGTGGCATCGACTGAGCTGTGTCCCCTCCAAATCCTTATGCGGAAGCCCCAGCCCCCAGCGGGACTGTAACTGGAGATGAGGCCTTTAAGGAGGTGACTAAAGTGAAATGAGGTCATGAGGGTGAGGCCCTAATCACATAGGACTGGCATCCTTTTAAGAAGAGGAAGAGACACCAGAGCTTGTCCCTCCCCCAACACATGAACACAGAACAGGCGACGTGAGGACACAGTGAGAAGGCAGCCGTCTGCAAGCCAGAAAAGAGTCCTCACCAGACACCAACCCTGACAGCGCTTTGATCTTGGACTTGCAGCCTCCAAAACTGCGAGAACATAGATGTCTGTTGTTTAAGCTGCCAGGTCTGTGGTATTTTGTTACCGTAGAAGACTAATGCAGATGGGAAGAGTTTCAGTTTGAGAAGATGGAAACGTTCTAGAAAATGTTGGTGGTGCTGGTTGTACAACAATGTAAACTACTTAATACCACTGGACTGCACACTTAAAATGGTGAAAATGGCAGATTTTACATCACGTGTGTTTTACCCCAATAGAGAAACCGCACACACAGCGGTACCAGTCGTCAGAGGGAATGCGCGGGCTATTCTGAGCTCTGACAGGGAGGCTGGCACAGCTCGGGCGGGACATGCATGGCTGGAGTGGGAAGGAAGAGCTAGATGAAGCGGAGAAGGACGTGCAGACCAAAGGGCAGCAAAGGCCGCAATGCAAACGGGACGAGGAAGGGCGACGTGTGTGCTGTGAACGCCGAGCCGTCGGCCGCTGCAGGGGCAGGAAGTGGAGGGCGAGGCGGGGAGGCAGTGCAGCCGGCCAGCCACAGAGCTGGAGGCCGCGACCGTGAAAGCCTTGAACGCCGTGCTGAGCAGCCTGGCCTTCCTCCTGCAAACAGCAGGAGCTGTTCAAGGATTGTAGACAGGAAGTAACAGGGTCAGAGGTGCGGCTAAGGGACATGATGGATGGGAGGCCCTTGGCAGGTTGTAAACCCTGCAGAAATGTCAAGTTTTGTTACCGGTGTTATTGTTACAGTGACAGCTGCAGATGATACACGGTATCTGGTGAAACAGCAGCACGCAGGGTGGCGGGAAGGGTTCTGGGGCGACCGCAGGGCACAGAAGCAAGGGCAGGAAGCTCACGTTCTCACCGAGAGACAGCCTAGCGGGGGTGATGAACCAAGAACGTGGCAGCAAGTAGCCACTAGGAGACCCTGGAAGAGCGCCAGGCAGCCAGGCCCACAGGTTCCGCCCTAGGGACAGTGGGTTATGCAGGAGGCTGGCCAGGCCTCGGGGCTTATTAACAGCACTGTTTACACATCAGGGATGTTCCACACAAATCGACACAGAAAAGATAGAAAAGGGTGGGGCTCCGTGGCGGAGCAGAAACGGACGTGGGGCCTGGGGAACGCCAGAAGAAGGCTCTTTTGTAGACAGAAGTTGGCCATTTTAAAGAATTTGAAATGTATTGTTCCCTGGCACTTCTTCAGAAATAGTGAGTCAAGAGCTCTTACACTTTGGCACAGAACTGGCTTGACCCTCGGGCAGCGGAAGCCTCCACCCGGACAGCAAGCTGCAGAATTCGGAGGAAGGCCTGAATCTCAGTGAGGAATTTGTGCCTGAAATCTTGCATGTAATTCAATTTTTGTAAACTTTCCTGGCTGACTTACATTAGAGTCGACGGGCCACAGGCAATTCGCTTCTGATGGATTTTTCACTTTGAAGAGGGTTGTTAGAGCATTCCCTGCATCCCACGCTTCACTCGGGGTCCACAGGACACACACACACACACACACACACCCTACAGGACACACACACACACACACACACACACCCTACAGGACACACACACACACACACACACCCCCTACAGGAGACACACACACACACACACACACACCCTACAGGACACACACACACACACACACACACACACACCCTACAGGAGACACACACACACACACACCCTACAGGAGACACACACACACACACACACACACACACACCCTACAGGAGACACACACACACACACAAACACACACACACACACACACACACACACACACACACACACACACACACACACACACACCTTACCTGGCGGCTTCTAAAGGAAGCCCGGGGCAAATCCTTCCAGGCCGTGCGCAATCATTTCCCAGCACTGCTGTTTGAAAGTTCAGACTTTCCTATTTGGCCACACCTGGAATATGTTAAGCTGAGAAATAAAATAATAAGAATATCACAAAGGCGTTTCACACCTTCATCTATAGCTCCAAAGCCAAGAACTCACCAAATATTTAGTTGGCCCCTATTAGCATACCACTAGGTGGAGAAGTATTTTGTTTATTTTTACTCTGCCTGTCTCTGAAAAATTTTTGTGGTAACTTTACAAAGAAGTAGAAGCAGAAGACAGGCTTCCTGCTGGGAACAGTATCTTGACCTCTTTGAACCCCTGGTGCCCGGCACAGTCTGCGGGATGTAAGGGTCCCTCCACTCGAAATGCTTTCAAAGAACGAATGAAAAATCTATAATCAATTCAGCTGGGGAGTCAGGACACAAGCCTAACAAAGCAATTATATATATATTATACTTTTATAACTCTAATGGATGCTGAAGGAGGGATAGAGTAAGAGGAGGTGTGAGCCAGGGGGGCGGGGCCAGCACGGGTGAGCCCCAGCCCTACCCCCAGCACATGTACATCCTTCTCTTGCTCCAGTGAACCTGAGACCATTGTCACAGAAGAAGAAACAGAAGGTCAGAGAGGTTTGTGTCTTGTACGAGATCCACGCAGCCAGTCACAGAAGGATGGCTAAGTAAGAAAGAGGAAGACTCTGGATTTAAGCTCCATTTGTAGGTCTCAACGTCCCTATCTTGCCCCTCTATTTGCTAAGTGCATTAAAGCTTTTTGGATTGAAAAGAGACCGCCTTGGGGCTGGTGTCTGGGAAGCGGAGGGAAGGAGAGGAGGGGCGACCGTGCCAGCAGGAGAAGACGGCTTGCCAGGAGAGCAGGAGGGGGCTGTCCTGGGAACCAGATCGTTCCAGCCTCGAGGGGCCTCCCGCCCCAGGCCAGAGCTGTTCCCGAACATGACGCTTCTGTGGTCAGCCCCACAGTGGAGGCCCTTCAATGCCCGGCCAAGGCTGAAAATGTATCCTGTAGTAGCAAGAGCCCATTTAGATTCAAGTCTGATCAACTGCAAAATCGTCGTAAGGGGAGGCTGCGCTATTTAATAAGAATAAATAGGAAGGGCGTGGAAAAGCTGAGGTTCCTTTGCTGAGGAAGATATCTGACACACAAGCTCGTCCCTCCCCATCCTGCCCCACCCCCAGCCTTTCTGGCCCTTTGCACGTGGCCCTGGTGTGACAGGTGGCCCTCGTGACGACGGCTCAGGCCTGTGCAGGACGCACCTCAGGCCTCTCGTCCCGTTTCGCTCCCAGTGGCTGCAGCAGTGTCTTTCTGTCCATCTCCCCGCATCCAGGGTGGCTCAGCATGTGCAGAGTGACATGAAGCACGAGGCAAAATGACCCGACTTCCCTCCCACAGGCTTTGGGCTCTGACCTGGGATCACCAGGCAAGTCCCAGAGGGCGGGCCGTCCTGTCCCGGGAAGAGGCTCCCCAGGGCTGGGACCAGGGAGGGAACCCTGGATGGAGGTCAGGTAAAGGACTGGCTTTCCTGTACCAGCATCGCGGAGATATTGGTTCGGCCATATGGATGCCAGACAAGACTCGAGGTGGTCTCAGATGAGCCATTGCTCAGCTAAAGCCAGAGAGGGAGGCCGGGTACACGTTTTGAGAACAGACCTCAAAGAGCAAACACTTCCCAGGGGGTAAAAAAAGTCTATGTTGACGTGCTGACTTTTCATGTGAAAACCTCATTATTTCATCTATGAAGTTCTGCTCTCTGACCTGGGGCATCTGAACCGCGACGAATGACTCTGCTGACCCCAGAGACTCCCGCAACTCCCCACACCCGTCCCCGCCCCCAAACCAGCCCTTCAGCTGCGGCTCACACCCACTCAGGTGCTTTCCCTCCTGCCTCCCCTGCCTTCTCTCACGCCTGGGTGCTCTGATGAGCCCCTCTAAACCCAACACTGGGAATCCCTTCCCTCCCCGTTCCAGCGGGGCTTACCCCTCCCCCAAGCCCTGGGTCAGTCTGTTTGCGCCCCTGCATTTGCCCATACACAATCCAGTTGGAAGAAAACCACGGCATCACTGAAGGTTTATTGTGTCTGGTCACAAATCGCCACCACTGCCAGCAAGTCTTTTCCTGTCCCTGGCCAGACCCCTTTCTAGTCCTAGAGGCCTGATTACAAATCCACCGCATGCAGAGGCACCCGAAGGTCCGGGTGGTGGTCAGCGCACAGGCCTCTGCGGGCGCCCGGGGCCCAGCGGGCAGCCTGGCAGAGCTGAGCTCCGAAGCAAGGTGTCTCCCACAGTGACCCGGGGCAGGAGTCAAGCACCAGGGCAGGTGAGGACAGGGCGGCGGGGCACAGGGACACCCCTCTGGGGACTCACCAGCTATTTGGGGGGAATCTGAGGGTCCTGGGTTCCCACCCTCACCCTACGCGGGTAGAATCAGAGCGAAGGAAATAGTTTGTTCCTATTGAAACTCTTTTTATTCCCTAGATGTGAGGCCTGGGAGACTCAGAAAACACACAGTTTAAGTAAGAGGCTGTTCATAAACTTGAAAAAGGAAAAATACCTCCTTTATTCTTAGGAAAAAAATATCTACCAATCCAGGTAGTTTGTTTCTTAAAGGGAACAAATTAGTGACTTCATCTTTAAGTCAAAGGTCCAGAGGGTGGTGGGTCATGCGTCTTTGAGTGAAAATGAGTGAGGGGTGAAAAAAGCCAAAAATTGATATTTCTGTATTTAATAAAGAAGTAATGTTTTTATAATCGAAATACAAAATATGACAAAACCCCAGGGGTTTCCCAGTACCTCCAGGATAGTCTAGATTCCTCAGGACAGGGTCCCAGGGCCTGAAAACCTAGGGCTGAGCTGCTTCCTCACCCATGACTGGCCCTGTCCCCCCAACCTCCACTCCAGCATATTCTGGAAAAGGCCATGGTTTCTTGCCTCCCTGCCCTTGGAGGATGCTTCTCTCTTTAATGGGCTGAGTGCTTTGTCCCCCCTAAATTTGTATGCTTAAGCCCTAACCCCCATTGTGATGGTATGAGGAGGTGGGGCCTTTGGGGGGTAATTAGGGTTGGATGAGGCCATGAGGGTGGGGCCCTCATGGTGGGATTAGTGGCCTTGGAAGAAGAAGACAGACCGTGCTACCCCTTCACCTGCACACATGCACCCAGGAAAGGCCATGTGAGCACCCAGCCACGAGGTGGCTGTCCGCAAGCCAGGAAGGGAGCCCTCACCAAGAACTGAATCAGCTGGCACCCAGCTCTGGGACTTCCCAGCTTCCAGAACTAAATGTCTATTGTTTACACCACCCAGTTGGTATTTTATTATAGCAGTCAGAATGGACTCGTACAGCTGGCAGATAGCTACTCAGCCTGTAAGACTCAGTTCAATCACTGCTCCTCCCCATAGCCCTCCTCCGCCTACAAGATCCAGTGAATCAGTCCCCTTCCTGCGCCATCAGAGCACCCTGGTCCCAGCACTTCTGCAGCTCTTATTTGATTGCGTCAGACCCTCTGGGTCCTGTCTGTCCTGCCCACCAGGCTGCACACTCACGGCTGGGGTCAGGTCCCGCTCACCTGTATCATCGTCCCCGCACCCGGCCGATCACCATCTCCATCACTAGGTTGATGTGTCATAGTGACTTGATAAATTAGTCTTTTGAGGAAACAGTTTCTTTTTATATCTCTGAGCTTCCTGGTCATCATTAATAGTGTCACAGAGATCATCTTCGTTATTAAGAAGAATGACAGGGACTTCCTTGCTGGTGCAGTGGTTAAGAATCCACCTGCCAACGCAGGGGACACGGGCTCGAGCCCTGGTCCAAGAAGATCCCACATGCCAAGGAGCAACTAAGCCCACGAGCCACAACTACTGAAGCCCGCATGCCTAGAGCCTGTGCTCCGCAAGAAGAGATGCCACCACAATGAGACGCCCGCGCACTGCAATAAAGAGCAGCCCCCACTTGCTGCAACTAGAGAAAGCCCGCGCACAGCAAAGAAGACCCAACACAGCCAATAAATAAATAAATAAATTTATATATTAAAAAAAGAAGAACAATTAGAAATATAATCATCATTAAAACAGGATTTACCTAGTGCCCATGGGCGTGGGGACAGAGGACTTAAACAGAATCTGTGTCTAGAATAAAATTCACATGTAATCCCTGAGAGCAAGGACTTTGTGGTCTGGTCAGGGTGGCCAGACATGGGATTTAGAGGTTGAGCAGGTATAGTTAGACAAAGTAAAACAACAAACTAACAAGTGTCCAGCTGGTTTTGATGTCGGGGACCTGCTCCAGCACGGTTCAATCTCCTGTAGCACGGCCACTGCAGGCCTGGAGGGTGGTCCCCACTGGGAGCACGTGGAGGTCTTAGGGGGCCCAAGCTGGGCTCAATGTCAAAGTTGGGGGAATGGCTTCCCCCACTGGGTTACACTCAGGTAAAGGGCCCCCCCAGAGTGTCACAAAGTGTAATGAAAGTTTGGGTCTTATTCTCTGACCTCAGAAACCAGACAGGAATCAGGGGAGATTGGCCAGGATGGCTTCAAGGAAAAGACGACTTGCTGAGCTCAGAGTCCCTACTTCTCTCTAGCGAGGTCATTCCTGGGCCAAGATTGTTGCATCATTTCTTAGTTCCTTACAGAGTTCTTCCCAGAGAATCCCCTCATTCTCCCTGTGTCAGTTCAGGTCCTTTGAGACACAGATGCCGAGACCAGAGGAAACATGTGAGAGATTCACTGCATGAACATTTGTGACAAAGGGGAGGGGGGCGCAGGGGTGGGCAGGGAGGGCCTTTACCTGCAACACAGGTGTGACACCTGGGCGGGGGAGCGGGGGCAGGAAGAGCCTCAGACCTGAGTCCTGAGGGTCCCGGCTGGGCCAGCAGGGAGTCGCTGAGCTGGAGCTGCCCGATGAGGCCTCCCTTAGAGGGCGGCCTGGCTCTAGGACGCCCTGGGCACCCAAAGCAGTGGGCCAGGCGTGCCGGCCCCGGTGGACCCAGAGGTGCGGCACCTGGAGGCCGGCAGTTAGCCGTGCTCCCCGCAGAGGTCCTTCCGGAGGACTGCCCCTCCCTCGCAGCTAGGGCTTTGTTGGAAGGCCTATGAGCGGTGTCAGATCCCCAGCAGTGAACATGACCTGACTTCCCTCCCAGGAGGAGGCAGGCCCCCGAGCAAACCTCAGCCCCCGGCTTGGCAAGAGGCCCACCTGAACCGTAGCAACGAGAAGCAGTAAGGGGGCACTCGAACTGCAAACACCATACAGCAGGCAGGAAGTTCATGGTCACAGGTGTGCAGAAGTAAACCCCGTGATTTACTTAGGTAGTTAAGTAGCTTCTCTGCCAGCTCCAGCTTTCTCCGCCAATTTGGGGCCGCCTTCGTGAATTCAGAGCGTTCCTACCCCTGCCCGTCCCCAGGGTCCCACGCACGTTCCGTATCCCACCTGTCGTCGTGACACTGGGGGAGGAGGATGGCCTCCCCTGGCTTCACTGGGGGTGGTGTCAGACCAGCCGGCCTGGGGTCATCAGCCTCCGTCTTGGCTGCTCTCGTGCTGCCCCTGGTGCTGCCCGAGGGGTGGGGCTCAGACAGCCCCCCTCACAGCCACTGCTGGAGCTTCGGTTGTGAACGTAGCTGACCTGTCTCCCTCTCTCCACCTCCTGCAAGTATCTTCTACATTACGATGCTTATACAGCGGCCTCAGGAAGGGCCGTGACCTGGGGCGAAACAGCTCTCTTCAGCTGTGGCATTTCCGGGAGAGAGCCTACAGCTGCACGTCTGCTGGTGACACTTCCAGCAGCTGGGGGAATAGATCCTTCCTTCCTGAAAGAGGGTCCGGGAGGGATCTCCCTGGCATGAGAATACTTGGGTGCAAATACTGTGGGAGCGCGGACCGCTACACACTCCCTCACATGCTGTGAGGGTGTGAAGGTAACGAATGCGGAATTAACACCAGCGTGGTTCGGACCTGCAGACCCATCCCTCCCCCTCAAGTGAAGGCGTGTTCACGTGACCTCTCACCCATCCAAGCACCATCCACTCTGAGGCGAGGTGTCCCACCCGCCGGCCTCTTGCTTCACTCCCTTACCTGTTCTCCCCTGGACCACAGGTTGTCAGGGGATCGAGGCAGTGAATGCAAACAGCCCGTAGCCAGCTCTGGCTGAGGCTCAACTGTCAGACGGCAGCAGCTGCAGCGTTGGCTAAATCGATTTGGAAGGGTTCCCAACAGCCTCTCGCTCCTGTTTCCCTGGATAAACCTCGAGTCGTGTGGTTACAGTATCTGTGCAGGGCGTTTTCCCAGCATTGCTGCTGCAGAAGCAGAAAAAGGCTCTGGTGTCCCGGGACGGCCCCCGTCCGCCCATGCGGAGGAGAATCACGTACTCAGACAGTGTGAAACCCAACCTAGAGCCCAAACCGAAACCCTACCTTGATTTTCTGTGGAATCCATGTAGCAGGGGTACGCACGTCTCTGCTACGGTCACAGATGATGAGTCAGAGCTGGGGTAATCTGAGCACCCCCAGAAGTGCTGCAAATAAGCCAGGGAGAACTCGGCCTCTCCTCCTGTGCCAGCCCCACCGGGGCCGTGCTCTGTGACGTTTCGGCTCTAGAAGAGCTCCCATCTCCTTTCCAGCCTTGGTCACAGACAGGACCGCCCGACATCCCCACCACCAGCAACTCACCCCTTTTGATGATAACGAGAGTCCTTCTCTCAGGGCCTCTTGGTTGAATGTGGAGATTCCCCTGGGAGGGGGCTGCTTGGAGACACGGAATGTAAGAGCCCGGGGGGAGGATCTTGAAGAGAACCCAGTTCTGTGTGCTCATCACACTGGCCACTGCAGCCCCCGTGGAGGCACTGGACAAACGTCTTGCAACAGGGACTTTCCTGGACTCCGCACAGGGACATCTCCCTTAAGCTGGAGTGTCATTTAAAACATCATTTTTATAGGAAAGCAAAACCAGGATACAACATGGTGCAGAATGCCAACTTTGTGTGAATTTTTAAAGACATTGTGATGTGTTGGCCCCTTTGGACAACTGCTCCTGAGGGCTGTTGAGGGTGCTTTGCCCCAGCAATGCCTTTTCTGGGTGTTAGGATTTGGATACAAATAATGATGTGGGCTTTTTTCCTCATACCACCAAGCAGTTGGCTCCGTTCTGACGCTGTCCACCTGGAGAGAACATCAGGTCCCACAGGCGAAGGGCTCAGTCCCACAGACTGCCCTCTGCCCCCCACTTCAGACATCCATCACAAGCCTGGGAGGTCACCTGTGCTTCTGACCTCCCGGCACAGATCAGAGGTTCCCATGACCCCGTCCTCAGGTCCGATTAACTAGAGTGGCTCACAGAACTCGGAGAAACGTTTTACTTACTAAGTTCCTGGTTTATTGGGAAAGGATATGACTCAGGAACAGCCAGATGGAAGAGGTGCACAGGGCAAGGTGCAGGGAGGGGCTCAGAGCTTCCACGCCCCCCCTGAGCAGCCAGTCTCCCCAAATCTCCAAGTTGTCACCAACCCGGAAGCTTGTCCTCTGAACCTTGTCCTTTGGGGGTTTTATGGAGGCCTCATCACACAGGAACTATCGATTAAATCATGGCCACTGGTGGTTGAACTCAACCTCCAGCCCCTCTCCCCACCCCAGGGGTGAAAGTTCCAATCCTCTAATCACGAGGCTGGTTTTCTCGGCAGCCAGCCCTCATCCTAGGGTTACCTAGGGCCTTTCCAGAAGTCACCTCATTGACAGAACAAGACACTTTTATCACTCTCAACACTTAGGAAATTTCAAGAGTTTTAGGAATCCTGTGCCAAGAATCGGGACAAAGACCAAATATATATTTCTTATTATAAATCACAGTATCACAGTATACACCAAAAAGAATCAAAAGCAGGGACTCAAACAGATATTTATACACTTGTATTCATAGAAGCATCATTCACAATAGCTGAAAGGTGGAAACAGCCCAAGTGTCTATGGATGAATGTTGGGTAAAAAAAGTGTGGTCCATACACAGTGGAATACTGTACAGCCTTAAAAAGGAAGGTTATTCCGACACAGGCTATGGCATGGATGGACCTTAAAGACATCATTCTAAGTGAAAGAAGACACAAAAGGACAAATATTCTGTTCTTCTGAGGTCCCTAGGGGGGAGGGGTGTTGGGTGATTTCTGTTTAATGGGGACAGAGTTTCAGGTGGCAAGAAGAAAAAGGTTCTAGAGAGGATGGTGGTGATGGTCGAACACAGTGTGAAAGGTCTTAGCACTGAACTGTACTTTTTGAAAGGTTAAGATGGTAAAGTTTGTGTTATATGTATTTTTACCCCCAATTTTTAAAGGTTGGGGAGCATGCGAGATGGGTTTCAAGATTGGGTTGTCCCCGACGTGTCCGTTCACAGGGGGAAGAGGCTGAGGTCAGAGCACGGCGGTCCTTTCCTGGGTGCCCGGGTGGTCAGTGCAGGGCCTGAGCCCAGGGTCCCTGAATCCCGCGTCCATGCTCTTTCCTCAACCCTCCCTCTTCATGGTTCTTCTCCCCGCTGACAGGAGAGACGCAGGTGACGAGGGCAGTCAGTTCAGGTAAAGGTCTCAGCATCGCCTGTGCTCACCTTGACTCCCACCGCCCTGTCCAGGCTTCTACTGCCTGAGTCCCTGCCACAGCCCCGGCTGGTGCCCCAGCCTCTGGTACCGCCTGAGTCCCTGCCACAGCCCCGGCTGGTGCCACAGCCTCTGGTACCACCTGAGTCCCTGCCACAGACCCGGCTGGTGCCACAGCCTCTGGTACCGCCTGAGTCTCTGCCACAGCCCTGGCTGGTGCCACAGCCTCTGGTGGACTGTCTCCTGCAGGTACTGCCGCCACACGGCGACAACCACGGCACAGCCCTGTCCCTAGGTGGTCCAGGGATGTCCATTTTCAAAAACAGAAATGGCAAAAAAGGTTTCAACTTCAGTGCAACTCAACCGGTCAGGCATGGTTCCTGTCCTCCTAGAAGCAGACATCGAGATGGGATCAAAGGTCTAGGAGACCAAAGGGGGAGAAATATTCAGTACCTTGAAGGGTAAGCAGGTGGGAGCAGGATAGGCAGGGGGAACCTCTGACCACCATGCCGGTCTGACCCCTGTGGAGGTGGAGGGGAAGAGCCTCAGACCTCAGAGTCCTGATGGTCCCAGCCAGACTGACCAGGAGCCCTTGACCCGAAGCTGCCAGGTGCTAGTGGCCCTGCTGTGCCTCGTCATTGTCCAGGAGCACCTGGAGGATGTGTGGCCAGCTGTGGACACTGTGAGCCCCCACAGGTCAGCAGGTAGGAGGGGGTGAGCCACAGCCCAGGAGCATCCCCTCTCCTAACCTCTTACGCAGAGACAATTCCTCCATCTGTCAATGAAGCTCTCCCGTGTCCTCTGGTCCCATGTCCGCTGAGATGCTACGTAGCCTCAAGGCCAAAGCCGCCTCCGCCTCAAAACCTTCCCTTTGTCGCGTCTTTCCTCGAGGCCCCACGCCCTGTGAGCCTATCTTGGGGCACCTGCTACCCTCGCCCAGATCTTTGCCGTGTGCAGACTCTACCCCGTCCTCTAGACAGCCCCCGGGGGCCGGGCCAGTCCTCGCCAACCTCGCCGGGCTGCTCTCGGCACGGCATCTGTCACCCCATCAAGGGCGTCGATGTGGAGTCTGTCTAGTCAAGTCAAATTAGCGTCCTCACATTGATGGCCTCGCCAGAGGGGACGCCCAGTTCAGTGCCAGTGCTGGGTCGATGACCGGGCGAGCCCAGCCAAGAACACAGGACGGGTCCTCCTGTGCTCGTCCCTCCAGGGACAGCATCCTCGCCTCTGTGCGCTGACCTGTCATCTGATTCACGTGGGGTGGACACAGCGAGCCGTCCGGGGTTCAGGAAGAACAGACCTTGGGAGGCGGCCTTTACAGCTTAGCACGACACAGAGGCCAGTTAAGTAACTTTTAAAATAACTTTAAGAAACCCTAGCGACATGTAAACAGTAGATAATTAATATCCCTTCAGGAAGAGATAACTCAAGGAGCGCCAAACTTTGAGGCTACAGAGGAGGGGGGACACGAGTCTGAAGACAGCGTTTGCTGCTTCACGGTGTTGCCCTGGGCCCGCCTTGCCCCGAGATGAGCCGCAGGTCACTGGGTCTGGACGGAACGTCCTTTTACCCCCATTTTCCCTGCTGTCCTGCTGACGCTTCTCGCAGGACTCGGACTTCCTCTCCTCTGGGCCATCCGCTAAAATGGAAACGCAGCGGACCCCTCCTCATAGGGCAGAAACGGGCAGAATGAGCTAGTGAGTTGTTCTCCCTTTAAAGGGAGAAAAGGAGAGAAAGAGAGGAATGAAAAAGAGCCGGAGCCACTTCGGGAAGAAACGAGCTATCTTCACGGAGGCATGAGACGATTCTAGAAATAACCTCTGAAGCGGAAAATTGACGACCGCCTTCACAATATTTACTGGGACTGAAAACCCACTGTCAGGGGGTTATAGAGCAGACAGTTGTACTTTGAGGGAAAAAATTAAGTTTCATGAATAGGAAAAATGTTTTTAAACGAGATATTTTCAATAAGAATTAGGTGTCCCTTATTCGTCATTGATCTCACTGCCCTTATCTGTGATGCACTCGATACATCCTACTCACAGGGGTGCCCCTTCGCTGCCCACGGCTGCCCTGGCACCACCCCTGGACCACATACAAAGGCGCTGAGGGCGAGCCCTCCAGCACACACGGTGGCAGAGCCTAGAGGGGGGTCCGGGCTGCCTGGGGTACAGCCCTGGGACAGCCTGGGCCTCCTCTGCCCATTTCCCAGTGCACTGAACAGAGGGCACCTTCTGGGCTGCCACCTGCAAACGACCCTGGCCACCCTGGCGATCCGTGCTACCCAGTCACCCGCTGAGCAACCGAGCTGAGCCTGCTGGAGAGGCAAGGCAAAGCAGGAACCCCAGCAGGCGGGTCCCCCCAGCCTCTTGGCCTCACACCCACACAACCCTCTGCTCCTACAAACCCTGTCCTCACCCGCTTCGCTCCCCAGGGGTCAGCGCAGCAGTGGCACAGGAATCCAAGGAGGTCGCCCAAGCCTATGGGTGGGGAGGTCGGGGTGGCCCCAGAAGGACCACACTGTGCTGGCTGTCACCCCCTGAGATCCCCTTACCTGCTGGTGGCCGCTGCTGCCAGCAATGCCTCGGGGACCCCGTGGCAGAGTCAGGCTAGACCCTGACCCCAAAGGAAAACCTAGATGAGAGGGAAACAGAGACAGAGGCACAGAGAGGGAAGGACAAAGATAGAGGGAGGCCGGGAGAAAGCAGGTGAGCAGAGAAGCAGAGAGCGCCGGCAGGCGTGGGCCGCGGGGGCCGGCTCTTCCTTGTTTTCTCTCTGATGGCTTGAAAGTTCCTTTCAATGATTCACTCTCCTCCCTCTCCAGAGAGCAGCAGCCACGTGCCTCGAAGTGTCAGGAGAGAGTGAGTCCTGCGCTCAGCTGACCCTGCAGGGCCCCTCGGGGGGCACCGCCAGGCCCAGTGTCCACTCGGTAACCACTTCTGGTCAGCAGGTGACCTGCAGTCACAGCACACACGGTTAGGAAGGCGTGAGGGAAGAGGTCTCCCTGCAAAGGCAGACCCAGGCCTGGAGTCCCCATCACAACTCACGCAGCCCCTCCCTGAGGTCCCAGGGTCCAGAACTCACAGCTGGCCCATGCGACGGTGATGAAGGCCTTGAAGAGGAATCAGTTCCCCACTCACAGGCAGAAGTGGAGGGAAATGTCTGGATGGCCAGATTGGGTCTTGCATTAGCTAGACCCAGTCTTGACCATTCACGCATCCACTTCTTGAGTAACCTCGTGTGACAAGTCCCCCAGCCTCTCGTGACATCTGTGTGGAGAATGGCAATGCCTGTTCCCCCGGGTTGTGCTGATACGATCAGAGAACCATTTGTGCGAGGACGTTTTATCTGGTGGCTGGAAGTTACTCAAGAAAGCAGAGAGCTTGGTCTGTGGTGGCGGAGGGGAGGCATACTGGAGGGCTGGGGGCTTGGCTGGGGGTCAGGAGCTGAAGCTGCTAGCTGGGGAGGTGGTGCATCCAAGGCGCCAAACCAGAAAGACACCTGGAAGCTGACAGATCCCACAGACACAGAGGGAGGGCCCCGCAGAGGCCACACCTTCACAAGCCAACGCGTGAAAGGACAGATTCTTGGAGTGGCCTTTGCCCAACTTAACCTCCTTACAAGCTTGTTTTAAAGAACAGCCTTTCTGATGATAATTACTGAATTTTAACACCTTCCTCTTCTGCCTTTGACCAAAATTTCAGTGCTTTGCATGGAAAACTTTCAGGGTTTACTCATTTCTTTCTAATCCTTTTAAAGCCATTTTCTGTCTTGCCAATATTTTAGCATCTTAAGGACCCTTTCCCCAATTTTACTGTCTACTGATTTACCAAAAAAAAAAAAAAAAAAAGGAAAAAGTTCGATCTTTTTATAAAGTTTCCAGAAATAGGTTTGGAATGTCTTCAGCAGATCTGGTTTTCGCTGACCTGTCCTTGTTTCCAGGACTGTCAGGTTGCTGCCTCTGTCCCCTGCGGCTGTGGTTGGACGGGGTTGGTGGGGGGGAGGACCCCCAGGTGCTGATCGCAGAGAAAGGAGAGGCCGCAGTGCAAGGTGAGCGTCTGAGGCCAGAAGGAGGGAGGGCTGCGCGTCTGAGGGAGGGGGACTGTGGAAGCCAGTGTCCCCGCCCCGGCCCGGGGCAGTCAGTCCCTCCCACGCTAGGTTGGGATGACTCCTGTGCCCCAGAGGAAGTTGCAGAACTGACGGTGCAGCTTCTCCACCTTGCTGTTTCCACCTTGCTCCCCCTGGCCCAGCCCGACGCCGTGCGGTGCGCGGGACACCTGAGAGGTCCTGGGGAGAGGTGCGAGTGGGGAGGACCCGAGGCCTCCTGCCAGCAGCCACGGAGGGAGGGTCTGCGTCAGTCTCAGCCTGTGGATCCATCGTGATGTTTCCAGCTGGAACGCCTGGGGCGCTCACCTGGGCCCCCCTACTTCTGGGAGGCTCCGCAGACATTCCCCCATAGAGCCCGCGGTGAGGCTGACCGCAGGGCCCCATCAGCCTCAGCCAGCTGGGCACTCTGAAGAATGGTTACGACTGTCGGGTCCTGGACCAGACAGGCACGCCCGGGCCACACATCGAGGTCTTGTGGGGTGGGGGGTGGGAGAGAGAATCTGGGGTTCTGCCTTTATTAGGGTCCAGGGTGGGATGCCTAGGGTTTTGCTGGTTGTCTCTTTATGGGTGAGTTTAAAACATAAGAGCAGGAATTAAAGCACAGGAAGGGGAAAGCAGGCTTAATTTTATCTTTTATCTTTTTTTAATCTGGGTCACCCTGGCTTTCTAATAGGGGAGCTTAATGGGTGGGGTGGCAGGGCTCTTTAGCTAGCAGTGAAGCTGGGAAGGTGTTTATTCGACATGGGTGTCTTTGAAGTGGAGGCGCCACTTACATCACCATCAGAAAAGCTAATTGTCAGGCGCTTGCGCTGCAGGGAGCCTTCTGGGAAGTAGCTTCTCTCCCTGGGTCCTCAGAGGACAAGTTATCTAAGAGACCCCAAGCCGGAACCACCAGGCTGACCCACCCTGAATTCCTGACCCAGAGGAGCCCTGTGAGATAATCCACGGTCACGGTCACGTTCCTCTAGGCTGTGACATTTGGGGATAATTGGTTATGTAGACGGAGGAGGAGGAGGCCAACAGCAGGGGCAGGAGGCTGAGGCCCAGATCCCAGGAGCCCGCCCCCGCGCCCGGGGGCTCTCGGGCGCCAAAGCTTCTGGAATGGATCCCTGTAAGCTTCATAAGCAGGTAGAAGGAACAGGTATTTTGTAAGTTGGGACATAGGACAAACGGGTCATTATGGCAATGATCCTTAGATGAACTGACTTTCAGTGCATTGATTTTCTGTGATTAGCCTAGAGCTGAGATAGATACCTAGTGTGCTTAGACTTTGGAATCTTAGAACCAGGGTTTTAGAAAGCCTTTCCATTGAAATGTGCTAAGGTGGGGCTTCGTACGAATGAATAATATGAAGGTAGTTCGTAGCTGAGTTACAAGTCTCGGAGACAGATCACCTCTCTCTCTGTCTCTCCCCATCCTCCCCTCCCCCTCCCCTCCCCCTCCCTCTCCTCTTCCCCTCCTCCTCCCCCTCCCGCCTCTCCCCTCCCCTCCCCATCCCAGTCCCTCCCCTCCCCCTCCCTCTCCTCTTCCCCTCCTCCTCCCCCTCCCACCTCTCCCCTCCCCTCCCCATCCCAGTCCCTCCCCTCCCCCTCCCCTCCTCCTCTTCCCCTCCTCCTCCCCCTCCCACCTCTCCCCTCCCCTCCCCATCCCAGTCCCTCCCCTCCCCCTCCCCTCCCCCTCCCGCCCTCCTCCCCTCCCCCTCCCTCTCCTCTTCCCCTCCTCCTCCCCCTCCCACCTCTCCCCTCCCCTCCCCATCCCAGTCCCTCCCCTCCCCATCCCAGTCCCTCCCCTCCCCCTCCCCTCCTCCTCTTCCCCCTCCTCCTCCCCCTCCTGCCCCTCCCCCTCCCCCTCCTGCCCCTCCCCTCCCCCTCCCCCTCCCCTCCCCCTCTTCCCCCTCCTCCTCCCCCTGCTCCCCCGCCTTCCCTCTCTCTCTGTCTCCGTCTCTCTCTCCATGTATCTGGGTCGCTGTAAAACAAAGGTAATCAATTCCCTATCCAGAGGTGACAGTACTTCTACTTTCTGCTTTCTGGTAATCTGTGATTATGTTTGGGAATAAAGTCGCCTCTACAGGATGATGGTAAGAATCTAATTTACAGGTAGAATAAAAAGAAATAGAATTCACAAATAACATCTCCACAGATGCTTTAAAAATGACTTTTCCACTCTCCCAAAGATGTGAGTGCCTACTTCCCCTTGTAAACACCTAGGATTGCCAGCGAGCAAGCCAGCTGCCACCGCTATGAAAGGTTTCTGCAAAGCACAGTCTGAAAACGCCAGGTTCACCCACTGCAGCAGGGGTGAACCCCGGCCACCGTCCTGCGGCTCGCGGTCGCCACGTGAGTCCTGCTCGATGGCAGTGCCCCCCATCTCTGAAGTGTGCAGTGGTGCGTGTGCAGTGCTGGCGGCCAGGAGCAGGGCTGCCCCACCGGCCTGGGGGTCTGGGGAGGAAGAGCAGCCAGCTGAGGACTGCGTTACAGGACGAGGGCCGTCTGTGACAGCTCGGGATCAGCTCTGTGAGGTCTTCAGGAGCTGCAGGCTGGGCCCGGCGTCTGACTGCAGCCCCGGTGGCTCTGTAGCATTAGGTTGTAAATTCTCTCTGTTTCCATCTTCCCCGATCTCCTTGAGGGCAGGGCCATGGCCCAGTTGTCCTGGTGTCCCCGCCCAGCTGATCGGAGGGGTTAACTTACGGCTCCAGGACGAAGGCAGAGCTGGGGGATGGAGTGACCACTGGGGCTGCCCCGGCCTGCTTGATGGCCAGGGATGGCGGTGCTGGGTGGTGGCTCTGAGTGATGAGCCTTGTGGAAGTGCCAGGCCCGGGCAGGTGTAAAATCCGCACCTGCCCCTGTCCCGAGTCAGGCGGAGGCTTCCCGGGGCCCCTCCCGCTCATGACAGGGTCACTGGGGCCTGGGGGAGCCCTGCTTCGTGGAATCACAGGGCCCTCTGCCTCAAACACATTTCCAGTAAGATGCTCCCAGGCCTTTCCTCCCTTGAGTCCCAATAAATGAGTTGTCTGTGTGCAAAATGCATACCTGGTGTTTAGCACACCATCTCTTGCAGGCTGTGAACCAGCCAGTCAAGACACACACTGACAGGTGCCCGGCAGCTGGGTGTGCCTCCCTCCTGAGCTGAGGACCAGATGCAGGGAGAGGACAGACAGAAGGAAAGGACTGGCCCACAGGGTAGCACTCAGGCCACTCTCTCCCTCTCTGCCTGTCTGTCACCATTCCTCTCTATGCTGCTCCTTTTCCACTTTCCCCATCTCTGCCTAACTTCCCTCTCGCCTCCCTCCCTTCCTCCCTCCCTCCCTCCTTCCTCCCTCCCTCCCTCCTTCCTCCCTCCCTTCCTCCCTCCCTCCCTCCCTCCCTCCTTCCTCCCTCCCTCCCTCTCTTCCTTCCTCCCTTCCTTCCTCCTTCCTTCCTTCCTCCCTCCTTCCTTCCTCCCTCCCTCCCTCCCTCCCTCCTTCCTCCCTCCCTCCCTCTCTTCCTTCCTCCCTTCCTTCCTCCTTCCTTCCTTCCTCCCTCCTTCCTTCCTCCCTCCCTCCCTTCCTCCCTCCCTCCCTTCCTTCCCTTCCTTCCTTCCCTCCTTCCTTCCTTCCTTCCCTCCCTCCTTCCTTCCTCCCTCCCTCCCTCCCTCCCTTCCTTCCCTTCCTTCCTTCCTTCCTTCCTTCCTTCCTTCGCCCCTTCCTTCCTGTCTGCTTCTCTGCCTTCCTTTCTCGTCTCAGGAAAGAACTTTATGTCTAGTCATTCTCCTCATTTCATAGCCCACTTTCTCCACCAGTCCCTGAGTTTTCATTCTATTTTATTATTTTTATAATATATTTATATGCCATCCTCATATCCTCCCCTCCCCTCAGAAAGGACCTATTCTAAAGGGCTTAATATATGTCCTCAAGTAAGTAATGATCCCTGAATATATGGGATTATTTATATATACACATATTTCTAGGTACAATAATTTTCATTCATTAAATACACAGATCTGTACCGTTCGATGCATCCTTGATGAATGCACGCAGTAGCATAATCATCCCAGTCAAGATGTAGATGTAGAACGTCCTCATCTCCCCAGAAAGTTCCTTCATGTCCCTTTCTAGTCATCCCCACCCTCCAGAGGCACCAGTGTTGTGATTTCTACTCCTTACGTTAGTTTCCTCTTCTGGAAGTGGAATCACACAGTATCTGGTCCGTTACGTCTGGCTGCCTTCATGCAACATAATGTTTTTAGAGTCACCCCTGCAGTTCACGCCCTCGCTTTGCTGAGCTGTGTCCCATCATGTGAGTGCATGGACTTTATCCATCCATCCGTTGGCAAACGTTTGGGTTCTCTCCCCATTTGACTATTACGAATGAAGCTGCTATGAACGTTTTGCACGTCTTTACGTGGGCATATGTTCTCGGTTCTTTTGGATAAATACCCAGCAGTGGGATTGCTGGGTCACTGGGGAAATGCATGGTCAGCTATATAAGCTGCTTCCAAATCGGGTGCCGTGGGACACTGCCAGCAATGCTGACGTATTTCCACTTTAGTGGGTGTGGGGAACATCTCATTACAGTTTTACTTGACATCCCCCTGATGGTTTATGATGTTGGTTATCTTTAATGTGTTTATAGGCCATTTGCATGTCTTCTTCTACAAAGAGTCTAGACCCTTTGCCCATTTAAAAAATTGGGTTGTTTATATTTTTATTAAATATTTTTAGAAGTTCTATACATATTTTAGATTTCTGTACTATAAATATTTTCTCCTACTCCGTAACTTATCTTTTCATTTTCCTAATGGTGTCTTGACAAGCAGACAGTTCTTATTTTAATGAAGTCTATTGTATCAGGATTTTGTTTTGTTTTGCTTTATGGTTGGTGTGGTTTTTTTTTGTATGACCTAAGAAAATGTTGCTTATATTCACCAAAGTTCAAGAAGGTATTCTCCTCTATTTTCTTCTAGAAGATTTATATTTTAATATTTTGTGTTTAAATTTATGACCCCTCTTTAGTTAGTTTTTATGTGTAGTATGAGGTAAGGGTTGAGGTTCATTTTTCTTTCCATACAGTTGTTCCAGCACCATTTGTTGAAAAGACTTTTCTTTCCCCCACTGAATTTCCTCGAAGCTTGTGTTTATAATTTACATTAACAGCACTGTACTACAATTTCCATTGTTTCTTAATTTTTCTTAACACAATGTTTGTAAGATCCACCCACATTGCAATAGTCAGTCATTTAATTATCATCCATTCATTCATTTAATCATTCAATAAATGGTGGAGAGAACAGAAAATGTCTCTATTCTCATGAAGTTTATAATCTAATGAGGATATTGACCAAAGTAAATAAATATATATAGTCAGTAAGAGCCATAAGGAAAAATAAAGCAAGATGAACAGAAAGAGGTTTTTTGATATTGAGTTGTATGAGCTGTTTATATGTTTTGGATATTAACCCCTTATTTGTCACATCATTTGCAAATATTTTCTCCCATTCAGTAGATTGTCTTTTCATTCTGTTGATGGTTTCCTTTGCTGTGCAGAAGCTTTTAAGTTCCATTAGGTCCCATTTGCTTATTTTCGCTTTTGCTTCCTTTGCCTGAGGAGACAGATCTCCAAAAATATTGCTATGACTTATGTCAAACTCTTAGGTTTTCTTCTAGGATAATCTTTTATTTTTAAAGAGATTATTTATAGTTGTTTTATACTTTGTTTCAGATAATCCCAGTGTCTGAAGTCTTTGGGGTATAAATCTATTTTGGGGAAGTTCCCTTGTGGTCTAGTGCTTAGGACTCCACACTTTCACTGCCGAGGGTCCAGGTTCAATCCCTGGTTGGGGAACTAGATCCCACAAGTGGTGCGGCGTGGCCAAAAGAAAAGAATAATAATAACAAAATAAATCTATTTTGGGTTATTCCCTCTGACTCTCATTTAGGGAAGCTTGCTTCCTCATTATTTTAATATATCCATATATTCAGGCTATATTAAAATAATGTTGCAGGGCTTGGGCTCCATCAGAAATTGAGCAATCAGAGGTCCCCACCCCGTGGAGCTTACATCCTAATGTGGGCAACCTTCATTTCCACTGAGGTCACTTGATTCAATGCTTCATTTGTTGAGGGCAGACATACAGGCTAGACTTACTTGCTTAGGGATTTGACATGGTACTTTAAAACATTAAAAAATTTATTGAGCCTCAAGATGTTTTCCATGGGAAGTTTTCCAGGATGTCTAGTCTACAGTACTCCTGGAAGCAGTCAAATATTCTCTTTTTAAAACCCAGTAACTTCATTTGGTTCTCATTATTTCACCTTCATAGTTTGAGTATCATTGCTCAGATACTTGAAAATATGTATAAGCTTACTTAAATGTTTTGCTCTGCTTGGTCTGTTAATTCTTATTTGTCTGGTGTAATTTGTTCAGTTTATGATGTGACTTTATGGTATTTGCATTCTTTAAATATCTCATTATTTGTTCCTCTGAGCTCATATTTCCTTGGTTCTGTCAAAGCTCATAATTGCCCCTCCTACCATAACTAATTAGAAATTGGAAAACAAATGGGCATCATTAGAAAATCTACAAACAACAAATGCTGGAGAGGGTGTGGACAAAAGGGAACCCTCTTGCACTGTTCGTGCAAATGTAAATTGATACAGCCACTACGGAGAACTTAAAAAACTAAAAATAGAATTACCATATGACCCAGCAATCCCACTACTGAGCATTTATACCCAGAGAAAACCATAATTCAAAAAAACACATGCACCTCAATGTTCACTGCAGCACTATTTACAATAGCCAGGACATGGAAGCAACCTAAGTGTCCATCAACAGATGAATGGATAAAGAAGATGTGGTACATATATACAATGAAATATTACTCAGCCATAAAAAGGAACGAAATTGGGTCCTTTGTAGAGACGTGGATGGACCTGGAGTCTGTCATACAGAGTGAAGTAAGTCAGAAAGAGAAAAACAAACATCATATATTAACGCATATATGTGGAATCTAGAAAAATGGTACAGATGAATTGGTTTGCAAGGCAGAAATAGAGACACAGATGTAGAGAACGAAAGTATGGACACCAAGGCGGGAAGCAGGGGTGGGGGTGGGATGAGTTGGGAGATTAGGATTGACATGTATACACTAATATGTATAAAATAGATAACTAATAAGAAACTGCTGTGTAAAAAAATAAAATTCAAAAAACAAACAAAAAAAATTGGAAAACAAATATAATAAACAAGTGTTTTCAAACATTGGACAACAGGCAGCACAAGACTGGGACCCTCGAGAGAAGCAAAACAAGGAAGTGAGTCCTACAGTTGAACCAGCTCATGGCTCTAAGCTTGAGTGCAGGAGCCCAGCAGCCTCACTGAGTGGAGATGGAGATCAGGATTTGGGGAGGAAGAGGCAGCTAGAATTGGCTGGACTCATGGCCATAGAGGAGCAAGAGCTCCAGAGGGTAGAGGAGTCCCCTGGAGTCTTTTACTGAATAGTGGCCAGAGCCTCCACGGCACCAGGGAAGGAACCCCGGAGAGCAATAGGCTGAACAATTCCTGGAGTTCTTACAGGGCTGGAAGGAGTTCACAATCCCACCAATTGCAAGAGACCTTATAAGACAGAGGGCACTGGACAGAGTTCTCAGCAGGGCCACACCTCTGCAGCGAGTCTAAGTGAGCCCTAGAATAAAGGTTGCTCTGGTTCCACCCTAGGAAACCAGGAAAGCAAGGCTGTAAAGGATCAGTCTGCTCTGCAAGCAACTCAACGACAAGCCAGAACACAGACCAACACCTTCTAAAGGAACACAGCAAAATCCAGCCTTCATCAACCTAAAATTCTTGCTGTTCGACACTTCAAATTTGTTTATAATTTGTATCGATCAACCTTTCTTGAAATCATATATCTTGAGTTAAAAGTCAGTGAGACTAATTCTCTCTGCTAGAATCTGATCAATACATAGGAAATTTAGAGAGATTGGGTGCCAGAATACTCAACACAATACTTGTATATTTTAGTGGCATACATCTCAGAAACTATGAACACATTCTAAAGCAGTGTTTCTCAATCATTTTTTTCATTATCATCCCCCTAAGGAGCCCTTTCAAAAACTTTTTTATAATTGTTCCATCCCCATGAAATTTTAATACCACTGTTACACTGACCCCTTTTTATGTACCAGTGTGTGTGTGTGTGTGTGTGTGTGTGTATTTATTTAATAGAGTAAAATTTTTCTGCCCCCTTGGGGTCAGTATCATCTCCACTGAGACCGTGTGTGGTTTATTCCTTCAGCCACTTCAAACATTGAAAGTAGCACCTTTACGGTTATTTGCCTGCATTGCTATCTTCTAGCAACAATAAATTAGAAATTAAAGAAAAAAATTTAAAACCTTTCTAGTAGCATCCAAAAACATGAGATATTTAGGGATAACTCTGACAAAAGATGTTGAAACTTTGGACAATGAAAACTATAAAACATTGCTGAGAGAAATTAAAGATATAATTTCAGTGGAGATGTACACCATGATCACCCATAAGAAGGCTTCAATGTTATTATGCTATTGTCCCCAGATCAGTATATGGATTTGATGTCATTCCAATCAAAAGTCCAGCAAATATTTTAGTAGAAATTAGCAATCTATTTCTAAAATATATATGAAAAATAAAACATCTACAACAGACACAACAATTTTGAGAAAGAACCAAGTTGGGAGACTTATACTGCCTAATTTTAAGACTTACTACAGGGCTTCCCTGGTGGCGCAGTGGTTGAGAATCCACCTGCCAATGCAGGGGACACGGGTTCAAGCCCTGGCCCAGGAAGATCCCACATGCCGAGGAGCAACTAAGCCCGTGCGCCACAACTACTGAGCCTGCGCTCGAGAGCCCACGAGCCACAACTACTGAGCCCACGCACCACAACTACTGAAGCCCACATGCCTAGAGCCCCTGCTCTGCAACAAGAGAAGCCACTGCATTGAGAAGCCCATGCACCACAACAAAGAGTAGCCTCTACTCGCCACAACTAGAGAAAGCCCACGTGCATCAATGAAGACCCAATGCAGCCAAAAATAAATAAGTGAAGATTTATATTAAAAAAAAGACTTAGTACAAAGCTACAATAATCAAGACATTGTGGTAATTGTGTGAGGCTAAACATATATATATCAGTGGAACAGAATAGAGAATCTAAAAATAGACCACACCCATATGGTCAACTGCTTTTTGGCAAAGCTGCCAAGGTATTTCAATAGGGAGAGGATAGTTTTTCCAACAAATGGTGCTGGAATAACTGGACATCCATATGGAAAAACATGGGCCTTGACACTTACACCATATAAAAAATTAACCCCAAATGGATCATATACCCAACTGTGAAAGGTAAAACTATAGAATTTCATGACGAAAATCTTTGCCATCTTGAATTAGGCAGAGAATTCTTAGACATGACCCAAAAAAAGTACAAATGTAAAAGAAAAGGTGATAAATTGGACTTCATTAAACTCAACAACTTTGAATCTTTGAAAGACACTGTTAAGAAAATAAAAAGACTGAGAGAACCTATACCTAATAAAGTACTAGTATTCAGAATATATAAAGAAGTCTTGCAACTCAATAAGACAACACAGTTAAAAAAATGGGGAAAATATTTGAACAGTGCCTTCACCAAACAAGATACACAATGTCAAAAACACACAAAGAAAGATACTCAACATTAGATCACTAGTCTTAAGAGAAATGCACATTAAAACCACAGAGAGAACTTCCCTGGGGGCACAGTGGTTAAAAATCCACCTGCCAATGCAGGGGACACAGGTTTGATCCTTGGTCCGGGAAGATCCCACATGCCGCAGAGCAACTAAGCCATGCGCCCCAACTACTGAGCCCGTGTGTCACAACTACTGAAGCCCGCACGCCTAGAGTCCATGCTCCACAACAAGAGAAGCCACCGCAATAAGAAGATCACGCACTGCAAAGAAGAGTAGCCCCTGCTCGCTGCAAGTAGAGAAAGCCCGCGTGCAGTGAAGACCCAACGCAGCCAAAAAATAAATAAAAATTTAAAAAACCCCACAAAGATACTAATATACACTATTAGAATATCTGAAGTTAAAAAAAAAAAAAGAAAAACAACCCTGATCATACCAAGTGTTGACTAGGATGTGGAGCGACCGGAACTCTCAAACGTTGCTGCTGACACTGCAAAATTGTACAGTCACTATCGGAAGTCCTAAAGTTAAACCTCTATGTTCCATATGATCCAGCATTCTGGCTCCTAGGTATTAACCCCCCAAAAGGGAAAAGTTGTACATAAGTGCTTATAACAGCTTTCTTACAGCCAAAATTTGTAAACAACTCCAAAGTCTGTCAACTGAATGGCTAGTCAAATTTTGGTGCATCCGTACAATGCAAGACCCCTCAGCAATAAAAAGGAACAAACTACCAATCCACTCAGTGACACGGAAGAATCTCAAAAGCATCACGCTCAGTGAAGGAAGTCAGACCCCAAAGAAGCCATATCCTATGATCCTATGATCCTATTTCTATGAAATTGTAGAATTCTAGAAAAGGCAAAACTATAAAGGTAGAGAGCAGAACTAGCTTTGGGGGCTGGGGGGTCAAGGGGGAGTGGGGGGACGGGGGAATTCTGTAGAGGGTCACCGATGAACTTTGTGAACTGATGAAATGATTCCATATCTTGACTGTATTGGTGGCTACACAAATATACTGATTGGTCAAAACTTCAGTCAATTTCATTTTATGTAAATTAAATAAAGCTGATGTCTTTAAAAAGCTAGGGCCCTAGCTTTTGTGCTGCTTCCTAAACTTAGGAATGAGTGGTAGGGGGAGGGTCTGGAAGGATCTTCCCGGGTTACGATGTGCGTTCAACAGCCCCTGCCCGCTGTTTGCCGCAGGTCAACCTGCAGGGATTGGGGAGCACTTCCGTTTTCCAAGATCCGCCCCGCGGAAGGGAGGTGGACAGGAGCGGGGACAAGGGGTGTTTGGAGGTGGACGGGCTCCTGCTGCTTCTTCCACTGTCGCCCTCCGTCGCTCCTCACCCCTGCCAGGCTCTGGGATGTCCGCGTTCTATCTTCTCACCTTTGGCTCTAAGCTGCTGTTACCGTTCTTACTCCCCATCTCCCCCCGCCCCCCAATAAAAGTGGGAGTGATGCTGGAGAAAAGAAGGGGGCGGGGCATAACGCGGAAGCTTTCCACAACGCGCCTGCGCCCCCGGCTCTCCCGCTCTGCGTCCCAGGGCTCCGGTTCTGTCTTCCCAGAGGTGGCTCACAATTCTTGCTTTCAATTCTGGGAACCATCAGCTATCTTCTGGCTTCCAGGGCAGAGTTCCAGGCGGAGAGCCAGCCACCTGGGCTCGTCCATGATCACTGCAGTCAGCAAATTTCAGGCTAATTTTTGGCCTTGAATCTTCTTGTTTGGATAAAACCTGGATTTGGATTACACGTGTATGAAACAGTCACCGGTGGCTCTGCGGGAAGTCGAGGTGGGGTTGGGTCTCCGAGTGCCGCCCCAGGGGCAGAGCTCAGAAAAGTCGAGAAAGGAGAAGGAGGCACCCGGGCCCAGAGGGGAGTGGGATGAAGGGCGCGGCGACAGAGAGGGCTGCCACGCGCCTGGGGCAACAGGAGCGTTTGGCAGAGCAAGGGATGGTGATAAATTTGGGGAGGCGGGGTGGGGTCGGTTCAGGGACTTTAAGGACAGGTAGGAACGCTGGCTGCCCAGAGCAAGAGCAGAACCTACAGCTGATGGGGTTCAGCTCCACCTTTTACAGCTGAGGAGACAAGGCCGAGGACAGTCAGGGGCTGACCCGTGTCACGGTGAGTTAGTGGCAGACGTGACCCCAGAATTCTGTTCTCCAGACACTCAGACCAGCACTGATGACAGCAAGGCCTTCTAATGGTGTGCAGACAAGAAGTACCAAATTTTTCTGAAAACGTCTATTCGCGGAGGAAGGAACATGAAATGATCAGATCATGGGAAACTGACGTGGCAGTTGGGTCTTTGAAGCCAACTGGGTAAAAGGGGCTTCTCCGATCAAGTGGATTCACCCGCTGCCTCACCAATAACTTCTTGCCCAGGCTTCAAGAGTGGTCAGTCAACTTGGTCACGTCCCCAAGCAGGCTGCTTCCTGCCTCAAAAGCAGGTGAGCAAGCGTCCAGCCAGGTAAGCACTTTGGCCCTGAAATATACCAACACTGGCTCGACCTCTGGTCTCCGTTTCTCACTGTCAGGTTTGGTTGATGTGCAAGGAACACACCTTCCACCAGTTTGGCAATCGATTCATTGCTCTGGTGGAAAACTTTCGAGACGTCCTCTTGCTCTGTGCCTCTAGTCTCTGGCCATTAAGTTTTTTAGGTCACAAAGACGGAGAGAGAGCTTAAGAGATTGTTTTTCATTCTTAAGCTGGGAGCCAAGTATCTTATCCTATGAACTGTTCTGAAACATTTCATTCTGCCCTTTCTCTTCCAATACAACTTTTTGTCACAAACCACTCCTTGTGGCCTGCACAAATTAGGCACCAAATTCCCAGCTTGGCCATTCACGTCCAATAAGAGACCATTAGTAGACTACAATTAACTGAATGCTCCTGGAACAGGCCAAGAATACCGACTGGGTCTCTGCAGGTCTGCTGCAGAAATGAGCCTGGAGATGAAACACTCCACGTCTTGATTCCGAGCCAGACATCTTCGGAATGACCACGGTGGACAGTCAGCTTCTCAGCTTCGTGAACAAATGCATCTCCATTATCTACTCATCGATCTGCTATCAAAGGTCTAAGGTTGACTGTTTCAAACCTTTGGACGGACTGGAGAAGTCAAAGTGAAATTTATCTTGGAGGCAGCAATTATGAATAGTGTGTGCCTGGGTGCACATGCACTAGGTTTATTAGGTTAAAAAAAAGAAAAAAAGAGCCCCCAAACCCTTTGTTACGACACGCTGATACATGTCCCCACCACACACAACACACTTTTTCCTCAATACGAAACATGAAAATATAGTGTCAGTCACCCTGGAAGTGTATGGTGGAAAGAAAATGGACACTCTGGTTAAGATAATCAGCACAGGTTACTACTTTTCTAAATGCGTGTGAGGTTTTTGCGTTCCTTCCATCTAATTCAGTATCAGAGTTCACGGCACATCCTAGTTCCCTCTGGTACAGAAGCACCTCCATTCTTGAAAAATTCTGCTTCCTTCAGGACTGCTTATCTGCTGCAATAATTACCAAGAAGTCTGTCAGCATGAGCAATGGTGCGGCTGCACGGCTTTGAGATGGCAGAGGGTGGTGGCCTCCTCTGCATTCATCTTGATATTCTTCATCGCTGCGTAAACAGTGAGACACATTATCATGGTTCATGCTCAAGTCGCTTCCCAGCTCAACACTGATTCCAGAGGAATTCTCCCTAATAAACTGCTGTATTAGGGCTGAAAGACGACAGTAAGAAAATGTCAAAAGACCAGGACGGTCTGGACTTGGCGAGGTGGTGATGGATCTCTGTGCGATCAGACACACGGAGCAGCGGATCTAAACACCCTGCTGAGAACGGTTCGCTGACAGCACTTTTAATTATGCTCATCCCAGAGTCCATGTTAACCTGAGTTAGCAGACACCAGACACAAAGGGTAAATTCCAGATCTGTGTTGCGAGTACTTCCTGTTTTAACATCCTAAAACTTACAAGAATTAAATCAGCATGTCCCTGGAGGGCTACTGAAAGGCTGGGGTTAGGGAGTTACTCTAAAAATATCTGAGCATGAATGGGATCATATTCCCAGACAAGTCCAGACTTCTCTCATCTCTGCCCAGTGGGAAGAAAATCCTCAGTGTAGGAAAATGATTCTCAGGCTGGCACCTGGGCGAATCTGTGATTGCCAAGCTGTTTCTAGCGAACCGCTTTCCCTCCTGGGACAGAGGTAATGTCCAAATGCTAGAGGTGGGAGCAGAACCTATGAGATGTGCCTGTCCCAAGCCCAGAGGAAACCAGACCCTCCCAAGTTTCCTCTCCCTTTAGCACTGCATCGGTTCCCACTGTGTGGGGTTATTTTTAAACACTGGTGTAAAATGTGCTGTGGCCCAGCTGCTCACCATCAAGACCAACGTAAGGTCAATTTTATACAGTTGCTCTTTCTTGAAGAGCCAATGTTAAGTGACCCCAAAGGCCAATTTTCCCCACTAATAAAGGTATTTGTTCTTGGAAAGCTGCCGTTGTGCTGTGAAACTTCTGTTTCCCTGTTTTACTAATGCAAACTTTGAACCTTGAAAATATTGGTAGATTTAATTTTCATACTCTCGGGGCTCGGATTACAAGGTACCTGCATGGCTCAATTATGTCCATTAACAATGAACTGAGCCTGAATGAGTCAAATCCACTGAGAAGCCCCAAATCGTACAGAGCCCAGGTTTAGCCAACCACACTTCTTTTCAATGTGGTTTGAAACCTTTCAAATGGTGAGAATTTTCATCTCACCCGTGAAATAGTCAAGAGAAAAGCTGTTGCAAAATGGGACAGTGAGGAAGGGAGGGACCCCGCACAGACCAGGGAGCCAGACTCCCATGGGGTCACATCCAAGTCCTGCCACTCACTGGCTTAGCTGAGCGCAGTCTTGTGCCTCGGTCTTGTCCTCTCTGGGTGGGGCGGGAACTTTGTAGGACTGTTGTGAAAACTGGACGAATCGCATACATAAAGCTTCTTAGAAAGGGCTGCCTGGCATCTGCCGTTAGCATCGTTACAAATGCAGAAGCTCTTTTTTGTTCGTTGACCCTCACCAAATTCCTGTGAAGAAAGGCTCATTTTACAGATGAGGAAACTGAGGCTTAGAAAGGTTAAATAAAGTACTCAGGGCGACGAATCAGGAGGGAAGAGCCGGGCGTGTTTGCTGCAAAGCCCCATCTGCAGTAGGTGTTCTTCACTTCTTTTCTGAGCTGAGCAGAATGTTTATTTCTAGTGCTTTGCATGATCCCTTTTTTCTCCTTCCTTTCATCCCTTCTTTCTTTTCTCCCTTTCTCCTTTCTTCCCACAGAATATTTTTAGCATCTCCCGTGGGTAGAATGCCCTCTTGATCCTCAGGAAACAGTTACACATCATTAAAATGTGGCTGAAAGCTTTCAACTGGCTTTTCCTTGGGGCTCATTCAGTTCCCCAAGGCACCATCCCTGCACCGTCAGACACTCGGAAGTCACGAGCCCAAATACCTGCCCCCAAACGAAGTTTTCCCAACTCCCTCATCTAAAAGCGGGCCTCCTGTCTTCCAGAAGACACCCGCCTCTGGTTTGGTTCACCCCCAAAGGAGTGTATTGTTTCAAGGAGACACGAAACCCTGCAGGGTTTTCAGCAGCTCAAAGGGACTGTATGTTCCGGAATTCCCGCGAACAGTGCTGATGTTTGTGTCATTTTATTCTTTTTGAGAAAGAGAATGCATTAAATGTGGGCCCAAAGGTGATTTTTTTTTTTTTTCAGTACGCGGGCCTCTCACTGTTGTGGCCTCTCCCGCTGTGGAGCACAGGCTCTGGACGCGCAGGCTCAGCGGCTGTGGCTCAAGGGCCCAGCCGCTCCGCGGCATGTGGGATCTTCCCGGACCGGGGCACAAACCCGTGTCCCCTGCATCGGCAGGCGGACTCTCAACCACTGCGCCACCAGGGAAGAGCCCCCAAAGGTGATTTTTAAAGACATGTGTAACTGCTGCATTTTCTTAAAAAAGAAAAAAGAATGAGTGATTAAACAACAAGGTCCTACTGTAGAGCACAGGGAACTATATTCAATATCCTGGGATAAAGCATAATGGAAAGGAATATTAAAAAGAATATATACATATGTATATGTATACCTGAGTCACTTTGCTGTACAGCAGAAATTAACACAACCTTGTAAGTCAACTCTACTTCAATAAAAAGAAAAAGAGGAAGAACATGAAAAGTAACCCCACCCCAGAATATGCTCGGGGTGGAATCACGTCCCTGTGTGATCAGCACAGTTGCTTCAGTGCCCACGCTGCCCCAAGATCTCACCACACAGGCCCTGGATGTCAGTGTAGACGCAATGGACTCAGCTCGCCTGGTCTTACTAGCACGCTGTGAGCGTCAGTCCGTGGGCGTTTCCTCCCAGCGTGGGGAGCTGCAGGGACTGGACTTAGAATAGAAGCCCCCTGGTTCTCACGGGCAGCAGGGCTGCCTGGACATGTGCTGTGTTGACGTGAAGACAGCACTCCCAGCTGAGGGGGTCACCGTGCCCCTTCGGTGAGGTTCCTGCCGCTCTGAGCCCTTGAATAGCAACGGCAGATGCTGGCTGACTCAGGCTCTCCGGGGCTCCAGCAGGGCGGCGGGGCTGAAACCAGAGGAAGCCAGTGACAACCACCACCTCTCACCCTGGCCCTGCTCCTGGGCTGCTGTATGGACAGACGCATCGTTGGGGGGTTTGGAGCTGCTGGTCATCCTGAGGTTTCTCCCCTCCCTCCCACCCAGAGCCCCAGCAGATGCCCAGCAGGAAATGGGG
This sequence comes from Hyperoodon ampullatus, assembly GCF_949752795.1. NCBI lineage: Eukaryota > Metazoa > Chordata > Mammalia > Artiodactyla > Ziphiidae > Hyperoodon > Hyperoodon ampullatus. The sequence continues at coordinate 102,926,340 of NC_136923.1, forward strand.
GCTCTGAGCAAGCAGCCGTGCCCAGGGACCAGCCAAGTGATCGGGAGACTCGGAACGGCCTCAGGAACCTGGGGTAGAGTTTCAGGGCCAGTGATGATGAAGCTGGTCTATCCTGACCCTTCTGTTTCCCTCGAGGAAGAGCCTGGCCTGGCAGCTTGTTCTCCTTCCTTGTCCGGTCAACAACCTGAACTTGTTTCAGGATGCTCCATGCTGGACCAGATGGGTTTTAAATGTAATGGGTGTCAAAAAGAAAATGGATTGAAAATTCTTCTGCTGAATGGGGAGGAGGACAGTGAGAGGCTTTTAAAATGTACCTCCAAAGGCTCAAGGACAAACGTGTGGACAGCTGGCCTGCCAATCCCACCCATGAGGTTGAGAGGTCACTGTGGCCCCCAGACTCCACCCAGAAACCTTCCTGAAAACCCCATATCTGTGAAACCCTGGCTCTCACGTCTGCTGCACAGGGCATCACCTGGGGGGTTAAAAGAGTTGCAGATCTCTGGTCCTACCACAGGAGATTTTGATTTAATAGGGTGGGTGAGCCTGGGGGTTTCTCAAGGCTTCCCCGGGGGATTCTGAGGTTTGAGAAACGTTGTGAAAGCATGAGCTTCCCTCCGTCCTTCTCTTGTCACCTGCCAGGCTTCCCAAGCTCACCCTCCTCCAAATTCATCATCCTTGTGACCATGGGGCTCCCAGGCACGTCCGCAGATGTGACCACACACCACCTCGGTCCACTTTCCTGGGCCTGAGCCCTGCTTCCGAGGGGATGGATAGATCTGTAGCAGGGAAAGTGGTCCTTGGAGAGACACACGATGACATGGCCAAGCAACCTCTCACTGCTCTAAGGGGGATCAAAAGCATTGTCACTCATCAGTGTGTGCAGTGTGCTCTCAGCCTCTGCCCCTCTCGGCCTGGCTGGGCTGTGCAGGCTGATGGACCATGACCACCTTCCCCAGCTGTGGAAGGTAAAGAGAGGGACGGCAGAAAGGACCATCTGAAGGCAAGGGGGCGCAGGGGCAGGTTTGTTTTCAGGAAAATGACTCCAGTGTGTTGGCACAGATGATGGATGATAATGAGGAGAATGGAGTCAGGGAGGCCAGTTTGGAGGCTATTGGTGAGGCTAAAGGTGAATGAAGATGGGACCTGAGCTGAGACTGGGATGGAGAGGAGAAGACGGATGTGAGACTTGTCCGGAAGAGAATCAATGACTGGGTGACAGATGTGAGAGGCAGACTTGGTGATGGGAGAATTTAGAGAGATTTTAATGTCTGTGCCGGATGACTGAGGCTATCATGACCTGGCAAAGGTTAAGAACCACTGATCCAAGGGAACTGACAAAGAAAGAACCAGTGACCGGGAGAGAGAGCTGCCTTAGAAACTGCGTGATGTGCTGAAGCTTATTTTGCAAAGCCCCCGCTATTAACAAGGGAATTTTACGTGTAACTCTGACAACTGTCAACAAACTCTAGCCCGTGCAAGGAAATGAAGACAAAGAGTGAAATAACTGTCTTTAATGGTTTCTGGTTTGACAGAAACTGTGATTTCTCCACAGTGGGGCTTATGCCTTCAGCCAAAACAAAGAGTCGCACGGCTGTGAAGGGGACAAACGTGAAACCGGCCCTGAGCTCTACTTAAAATTCCTTAAAATTTTCACAGTGATGAAATAAATATTAAATAAGTATTAATATCTCTAAATAGCTATTATTATTGGATTAGACAGCTATTAAATAAATAAATAAATCATAAAGTTTTGTAAAGGCTTTATAATTATGGCGGTCATAACCATTAATGTAATTTACCAAATGGCAGAAACTAGAGCAGTGTGCTTGATTCCTGAAAAGACACAGGAAATTGGTAGGAAATGCCCATACCATGTAATCATTTTTATTACAACCCAAGAAAACAATGGAAGTATTGTTGTCTGACATTTAAATGAGGCAAATAAAGTAAGTAAAGAATTGCTCTTCGGGCTTCCCTGGTGGCGCAGTGGTTGAGAGCCCGCCTGCCGATGCAGGGGACGCGGGTTCGTGCCCCGGTCCGGGAGGATCCCACGTGCCGTGGAGCGGCTGGGCCCGTGAGCCATGGCCGTTGAGCCTGTGCGTCCAGAGACTGTGCTCCACAACGGGAGAGGCCACAACAGCGCGAGGCCCACATACCGCAAAAAAAAAAAAAAAAAAAAAAAAAAGAATTGCTCTTCTTTTACAAAATAATATTTCCTCTGATTGTAAAAAACAACACATGGTCATTGTAAAAATATAAAACTGTTAAAAAAAAAAAAGAAAATGAGAGTTGACCATAATCCCAACAGCCATAGATAATTATTACAAACATTTTGGTGTATTTTTCATCTTTTCCTATCCTATAACTAAATACATGGTTTTTTAAACATATTTGGGATCACGTTGCATGTAACATTTTGTGTCATAAGTTCTTTTGCTTACTATTATATTTAAGGTCTTTTCCACTATCATTAAATAGTCTTCAAAAACCTGATGGTAGTAGCTCTTTTCTCTTTAAATTCTCCTTCAGTAGAAATATTGTGGTGAGTATAAAATATATTACATATGTGCTCAAGATATATCATTAACTGTATATTTAAATGTAATCATGGAAGCTGGGCTTTCTTGTCTCCTCCTTGTCTCTTTTATGCAGGTCTTTTAGTGGAAGTTCTCTTAAATGACCTTCACTTAACTAACTCTCTAGATTAGTCTACCCTTCATTTACTCTGTTTTTCCATGGGCATGGTGAATCCTTGCAGCTAGTAGACTACCGTAGTTCATGGACTACTAGACCACTGTGATACACGGACTAAGAGACCACGCTGTCATACACAGACTAGGACACCACTGTGATACACAGACACACCTCTGCCCTCACCAGTCGAGGTGTATGCTTACCAAGAGTTGGCTGAGTTTGTTCCCGAGCCTATTCATACCAATTGTACGTATTATAATAGTTACACAAGTTAATTGTATGCTATACAAACCAATAATATCATAATGTGAAAAGAGTTGTTATTTCCATGAATATAAAATAGAATGCTTTGGAAATACTCTATAAAGGCAAGTTATGTAAAATATTTTTTGTTTAAAAATAAGTGTGGGAAAAATAAACCATCTCTATATACTAGCAATCTATAATTTGAGGTCACATTTTAAAAAATAGTATTTATAATAGCTCAGAAAAAATGAAATATTTACGTATAAGTCTAACAAAACATGTACAGGATCTGTATGCTGAAAACTACAAAACAATGAAGAAAAAATATCAAAGAAGATGTAAATAAAAGGAGAGACATACCATGCTCATTTATTGGAAGACTCAACATAGTAAAGATACCAATTTTCCCCAGATAGATCTATAGATTTAGTGTAATTCCAGTCAAAATCCCAGCTGTATTGTATATAGACAAGCTGATTCTCCACTTTAAATGGAAAGGCAAAGTGATTGGGATAGCTAAAACAATTTTCAAAAAGAGTAAAGTTGGTGAATCACACTACACAGTGTAATCAAGACAGTGTGATATTGATGAAGGGATAAATCAATGGAACAAAATAGTTTAGAAATAGACCCACCCATGCATGGCCAACTGATCTCTGACAAAGGTAAAAAGCAATTCAATGGAGAAAGGATAGTTTTTCAACAAATCTGCTGGAACAATTGGACGTCTATAAGCAAAAATATAAATTTCGACCTATGCCCCACATCTCATAAAAAATTTCACTCAAAATGGATCTACATGTACAGTGTAAAACTATAAAACTTCTAGAAGAAAATCTTTTTGACTGGGGGCTAGGCAAAGAGACATGACACCATAAGTATGAGCCATGCAAGAAAACATTGATATGGAGACTTCCCTGGTGGTCCAGGAGTTAAGATTTTGCCTTCCAGTCCAGGGGTGTGGGTTCGATCCCTGGTCAGGGAACTAGGATCCCACATGCCTTGTGACCAAAAAACCAAAACCAAAACATAACAGAAGCAGTATTGTAACAAATTCAATAAAGACTTTAAAAATGGTCCATATCGGGCTTCCCTGGTGGCGCAGTGGTTGAGAATCTGCCTGCCAATGCAGGGGACACGGATTCAAGCCCTGGTCTGGGAAGATCCCACATGCCGCGGAGCAACTGGGCCCGTGAGCCACAACTACTGAGCCTGCACGTCTGGAGCCTGTGCTCTGCAACAAGAGAGGCCGTGATAGTGAGAGGCCCATGCACCGCAATGAAGAGTGGCCCCTGCTCACCACAAAAAAAAGAGAAAGTCCTCACACAGCAACGAAGACCCAACACAGCCAGAAATAAATTAAAAAAAAAAAAGGTCCATATCAAAAAAAATTTTAAAAAAAGAAAACATTGATAAACTGGATCTTTGCAAAATTAAAAACATACACTTTGCACAAAATATTGTTGAGAGAATGAAAAGATAAGCTAAGACTGGGAGGAGATTCTTGCAAATTGCATATTGACAAGGCTTTATTCAGAATATATAAAGAATTTTCAAAATTCAATAATAAAAAAGTAACAACCCAATTAAAAAATGGGTAAAAGACATGAATGGACACTTCACCAGAGAAGCTATAAGGATGATAAGTGAACACATGAAAAGATGTACAACGCCGTTAACCATTAGGAAGGCCCAAATTTAAGGCATTGTGAGGTAGCACTACACCCCTATTAGAAAAATTAAAATTAAAAATACTGACAATACCAAGTGCTGGTGAGAATCAGAGCAACTGGAACTCATATATTATTGACAGAAATACACTCAGGAAATTGGTTTGGCAGTTTCTTATAAAACTAAACATACACTTGATGTATGACCCAACAATCCCACTCCTATATATTTACCCTAGAAAAAGGAAAGCTTATAGTCACACAAAAACCTACACACGAATGTTTATAGCAGCCCTATTCATAACAGCCCAGACTGGAAACAACCCAAATGCGTTTCAACAAGTGACTGTATAAGCAAACTGTGGTATATCCATATGATGGAATATTACCCAGCCCTAAAAAGGAATGACCATTCATGATACAGGCAACAATTTGGTGAATCTCCAAAGCATTATGCTGAGTGAAAGCCAGGCTCAAAAGTTGATATAGTCTATGACTCCATTATGAACATTCTCAAAAAGACAAATCATAGTGATGAAGATCAGATCGGTGGTTGCCAGGGGTTATGGGGCAGGGAAAGGAAACACTATAAAGGGATAGCATGCTGGAATTTTTTGGATGGTGGAACTGTTGTGTACCCTGATTATGGTGGTAGGTACATGGATCTATACATGTGTTGAAACCTACAGAACTGTATACACACACACACACACACACACAAATGGTTAATTTTACTGTATCATAATTAGAGGAAATCTAATCTTACAAATCTAGAAGTTTTCTGCACTCAGATTGTTTTGAAATTGCTTTAAGTTCTACCTCCACTTGAAGATGCTGAAAACACATTATGGGCAAGATTTATTCAAGAAAGACTACCCTGGTGGTGCAGTGGTTAAGAATCCACCTGCTAATGCAGGGGACACGGGTTCGATCCCTGGTCCGGGAAGACCCCACATGCCACGAAGCAACTAAGCCCATGCGCCACAACTACTGAGCCTGCGCTCTAGAGCCCGCAAGCCACAACTACTGAGCCCACGTGCCACAACTACTGAAGCCCATGAGACGCAACTACTGAAGCTCGCACGCTCTAGGGCCCGTGTTCTGCAACAAAAGCCACCAAATGAGAAGCCCATGTACTGCATCCACAATGAAGAGTAGCCTCCGCTTGCTGCAACTAGAGAAAGCCTGTGCACGGCAATGAAGACTCAACGCAGCCAAAAAAAAAAAAGAAACAAGGCACTCCAATCAGCAGACCATACAGAAAGAAAAAGACCTTGGCCTTACACCAAAAGATTACTGAATGAATGTTTACATATTTTAAATTCAGTTGGACTATTATCATTTGTTATGATTCCCTACATATTTTTCTTAACCACCTAACTCAGGTTATGACCTCATTGAATAAGAATTTTATAAGAGGCCTTTCATAGCATTTATTTACTTTTTTTTTAAGTTTCTAACTCATAGCCTGTTCCTATGAAATACTTTATTTTGGAATAAATTTTCCTGATTGTATTTTGTTACATCTGATCCTTCACCTTAAGACAAGGAAATGTGGAGTTTAGGTGTGCATCATATTCCCTCGATACAAATGGAGTCTGTGGGTAAGACATAGTGTTGTTTGAGTACGTGGTCATGGGAGATGCATGTGGGTGGAGGAAACACAACGTTTGTTCCAGTTTAGTGCCCTTGCTGCCGTGCAACAGGTCAGGACAATGGCAATAAGATTATTTATTGATGTAAGTTCCCATTAAGTAACCTTTGTTAGTAGGACAGCTCTCTCCACCCTCTTCCCATTAAATTACCTAGTGTTCACACATTTAAATTATTAACACAGGCGTAGTGTATTTTTTTTAATAGAAACCCTAGGCTGAACTAAAAGGAAAGAAAATCTTTAAACACATCAAAGATGGACAGGATGAAATCACTTTTAGTCTTGTTCAAAGTCTTGTCCACTGCACACAGCCATCCAAGGGTACCAGATCATCTTTGTTGCGGCCGTCACTATAGCAAAGCCCAGAAAGGGTGGTGTTTCCGTGCAGAAATGTCTTCCTAGCATTTCTCGGGAAATGTATACGTTTTAATGAGTCCCAAGAAAAATCAATCAAGAAATCGGGAAAACTGGAAAAAGTATTATAATTCTCCTGAAAGGATTAAAGCTTAACAATCTACGTAGAGATGTTGTTTGTTCCAAGCAACCCACTGACGTCAGGCCAGAGCCGAGGGGGGGGAGGAGCAGGTGAAGGCTGACCTTTCTGGGAACCGGGAAAGGAACTCAGGGTGGTCATGATGTCATCAGCTGCTGTACTGTGGCTGTATGTGTGCTTATGGTTTGTCTGCTGCTATTGGCGAGTCACTCTTGCAAATAAAATAAATATTGATGTTTGTATGCATTGTATACTTTACAAATCCTATGAGAGGTGTTCCAAGAAATAACAAGTTTTAGAAGCAAAATTATTTCTTTAACTGGCAACTTCAAAAGTGAGTCTGTGTAGTGCTATTAACCTTGCTAGGAGAGCCAGGTGTTACAGTATTCAAACACTACACCCAGTATTTGCTGGTGTTTTCCCATGTGTGACTATTCTCTACAGCTGCCCTAATGTACTATCCACTGCCTGCATGTGTCTATTAAACGCTAGAAATGGGATTTGTCCAAATTGAGATGTGCTAGACGTTGGAGAATGAGTATGAATAAAAAGAAGCAAAATATCTCATTAATAGTTTTTTTTGTTTTTGTTTTTTTTTGTTTTTGTTTTTTTTTTTGCGGTACGCGGGCCTCTCACTGTTGTGGCCTCTCCCGTTGCGGAGCACAGGCTCCGGATGCGCAGGCTCAGCAGCCATGGCTCACGGGCCCAGCCGCTCCGCGGCACATGGGATCCTCCCGGACCGGGGCACGAACCCGTATCCCCTGCATCGGCAGGCGGACTCTCAACCACTGCGCCACCAGGGAGGCCCCATTAATAGTTTTATATTGGTTAAATATTGATATAATAACCATTTGGTTACACTGATTTAAATAAAATATAATTAAACTTAATTTCACCTGTTTCCTTTTACTTTTTAAACATGGCTACAAGAACACATAAAATACGTGTGTCTCACATAGTATTTGTATTGGACACAGTTGGTCTGTCCAATAGGACAGATAGGACAATAGGAAAGGAAGCTTCATCAACTTGAAAATTAAGTGAAACAACGTTCGGTTTATTATTTGGAAGGGCAAGTCAAAGGAAAATTTGACAGAAATGTCGTAATAAAACCGCACGGGCTTTACATTTCCTATTGCAAAATTCAATAACACATGTCATATTAGACTGTGTGTCCGGAGGCATGGCTCACAATACACCTCTGGAGCATCCCTGAAGCCCCACGTGAGGCAGACATGTCCTGATGTTGCCCTCTTCCTTTATCCAAGGGGGGTACTGTTCGCTATTTCCCCGTGAAAGCTTTGTTTCCTTTGGTAGCTTGTTCCCACCAGCTCCTCCCTGCCACGTGGCTTTGTGCATGCTGTTCCCTCTGCCCAGGACACCCTTCCACCCTCTCTTCATTTAGTTCCCTCCTACCGTCTTCACATCTCAGTGCTTTGTCACCTCCTCAGGAAGGCTTCCCGACCTCCCCGACCACAGACCACAGTGCCATTGCCCCTCTGTAGCACTTGTCCAAGTGGCATTTCTGGGGCAAGAACCAAGTCTTCAGTCGATGCTTCTCCCTACTGACAGCTCTGCAAGGAATATTTGTTCAAGGAATGAATGATATGAGGAATTCGTACAATCACTGGAAGGGCAGTTGCTGTGGAAGCACTTCAACTAGCTGGTGCAGATGTCCTATCTGGGAATTCTACTTTATTGTGATTAAAGCCAGAGCCTCAACGCTTTTCTACTGCCCGGATGATTTTTGGTTTTCCTTGTCTTTTGATCCAAGTTTCGATGCTGTCAGAGCAAGTTAAAAACTGCTGATGGGACTTCTCTGGTGGCGCAGTGGTTAAGAATCCGCCTGCCAGTGCAGGGGACATGGGTTTGAGCCCTGGTCCGGGAAGATCCCACATGCCGCGGAGCAACTAAGCCCGTGCACCACAACTACTGAGCCTGCGCTCTAGAGCCTGTGAGCCACAACTACTGAACCCACGTGCCACAACTACTGAAGCCCACACGCCTAGAGCCCGTGCTCCACAACAAGAGAAGCCACCGCAATGAGAGGCCCGTGCACCACAACGAAGAGTAGCCACTGCTCGCCACAACTAGAGAAAGCCTGTGCGCAGCAACAAAGACCCAGCACAGCCAAAAAAAAAAAAAAAAAAAAAAAAAAACTGCTGATGGAGCCAGAAACAACACCTTCAAGTGGAGTCTGGAGTTTTCTACTTTGGACAGCGCTGTAATTACGGGAATGATATGGTTCTCATGACTAGAGGCACCAGAAATGGCTTGGGACCTGCTGAGACTTTATCCAGGTCCCAGGAAAGAGCCAGCCCAGACAGGGGCCGTGGGAAGAAGCCAGCCCTTGGGGACAGTGGTCTGTGGGGTCCAGCTCCTTCCTATACCAAGTGTCTTTATTTATAATGCCCCGCCACCCCTGTCCCATAGCTAGAAGTAGACTTTATTCTTCTGATAATCAAAGCTCACAGTTTTGTGCAGTTTACTGTACTCTAAGACTGGGCCAGTCATTCAAATGTACGTTTCCTAATTTAATCCTCAAGCAACCCTATGAAGTATCATCATCTATTTTACAGGCGAAGAATCTGGAGGGTGATTATTCAGTTACCCGCACAGGTTATGGATGGCACAGCTGGGATTCGAACCCAGGCAGCAACAGTGGTTCTCAGCCAGGGGTGGTTTTGCCTCCCCTGAGGTCAGTCGGCAGTGTCTGGAGATGCCCTTGGTTCACATCTGTGCCCGTGGTGTGTGCTCCCAGCATCTGGGGGGACAAGGCCAGGCTCCTGACATTCCACAGCACACAGGACAGCAGAGAATTCCCCAGCAGAAAACTGCCTTCTGTTATTTGTTTGCCAAATGAAAATAGTTGCTTTTTTCTGATTGTATATCATAATTTAAAAAAAATCAGTCCATTCCGACAAATAGACATTAGAACATGCAAATTACCTGAAATCTCATCCCCAGGGACAATGCTGGTTAATGTGTTTGTTTATATACATCCAGATTTATTCCTCTGTGGACACACGCACACACACACACACACACATTGTTCTTTCACAGAGTCTTTCCTTCTTTAGCTTATTCCTTTTTCAAAAATGGAATCATGTTGTAGCTGCTGATCCTGAAGATTTGACTTAACCGTACCTTGTACTGAACTACACATCGTGGACTTTTTTCCATGTCAATAAACACAAATGCGTGGTGACAGATTCTCAAGGAGGTCATTCTGCTCCACAGCGGGAGTGTGTTGGAAATTTGTGGGGACTTTTTCCTTGGGGGGGCTCCCGGCATTTAGCAGCTGGGGGTCCAGGGATGCTGAGCGTCCTATATTGTGCGAGGCAACCCCCCACGTGGAGAAGTAGCCCTCATAATTTTGAAATATCACCCCAGTCGTCCGTGTAGTTGAAAAGCTTATTTAGAATAATCTAAGATCCAAACTTCATTTTAATTTAGACACAAGTAATTTTGCATGGTTTTAACATATACCACATATTCCAGGAACATGGAGAGATATTGAGGGTGGATTGTACCTCGCTTTGTTCATTCTGGGAAACCCCATCATCCATAACAATGCAGCTAGAAGATCTGAACTCCTGGCGCCCACAGCTGAAGGGTCTGCCTCCTGCCCGGGTCGTTGGTGGGGATTCCCTTAGGGGCCGACCTTGACATTCCATGTGTCTCCACGTGTACCCATGCCTGTGTATTTACATATTGAAACAATTCATTACCAATTCTTCTCCCTTTATTTCTCTTTTATGTTACAATTAAGGCAATATGTTGATTTTTTAAACTTGTGTGTATGAGTCATTGTGTCATTATATTGATTTTAAAAAATCGTGTGTAGGTTATATTATCTATGAATTTCATTTCAGGATAGTAAGGGGAGCATTATAAACATTTGTTATAGAAAGGGGACATTTGGGTCTGACATTTATTATAGAAGGGGTGGCCTTTAGATCTGACCCGGGCTGAAAACCACCAATTTATATCATTACACTTAACGTATCCTCACGCTGGGCACACTTGTATCATGGTTTATTTAACCCATCTACCACTGATGGATAGTGAGGTGTCTTGGTTCATATAAGCAGCACTCTGATAAACAGACGTATTTACAAAGATATGTCTGAGCACTCACTGAATTATTTCCTTAGGGGGAAAAATCATAGGAGTGGAACTGCTGAATCAGAGGAATGTACATTTTCCATTTCAGCGTAGCCCTTCCAAATTATTCCACTAAGAGAGCATGAGACACGTGTGTGGGACTCTGGGAGGAGCAAGACTCGCAAGGCAGCAGGTGCTGCGCGATGCACCAGGGGCGGGGCCAGATTCTGCACCAGCAGCAGCCGTGTCCTGGGAGCTGCGCATCTGTTCCCAGAAGTGGCGCCAGGGCCTCCGCTAGAGCCGGGCCACCGTGCAAAGTGGGTGTCCTTCCTGAGGTGGTGGCCCCTCTGCAGTTAGCAAGCATCCTTTAATAAATCCCTTTCCACCCTAAACTGGCCTGAGTGGATTCTCTGGTATGCAGCAATTATTCCTGACTGATCAGAAACCTAACTCAATTTCAAGTGACTTCGGCTCATTTTAGTGGCGTTTTTCCCTTGGACCTTGTTATGTGTTGAACTGAATCCTCTAAAAATTCATATGTTGAAGCCCTAACCCCCAAGACCTCAGAATGTGACCTTACTTGGAAATAGGGTCATTGCAGATATAATTAGTCATACTGGACTAGGGTGGGTGCCACCTCCTCTGATATGACCAGTACCCTGATAAAGGGGAGAGATTTGCATGTGCACACACACACACGTGCACACACACACGCGCGCACACACACATGAGAACAGCGTGTGAAGATGGAGGCGGGGACTGAGGTGATGCTCCTACAACACAAGGGACATCAAGGATGCACAGCAAGCCCCCAGGGCCTGGGGGAGGGGCCCGGAGCAGCTTCCCCCTCCCAGCTCAGAAGGAAGCAACCCTGCCAGCACCTTGATTTTGGACTCCCAGCCTCCAGAGCTGTGAGACGGTCAAGGCCTGTCGTTGAAGCCCCCAGTCTAGGGTACTTTGTTTCTGTAGCCCGAGAAAACGAATCCAGACACATCTAAGCTTCAGTGACTGGATTTGCCATCTCCTAGCCACTGCTCAGCAGAACTGCTGCGTGACAAAGCCTGAGGCCATCTCAGGAGTCTCTGTCCCGCCCCACACCCCCTGCTCTGACGCACAAAGAATTAAAACCCAGAGAGGCCACAGGACTCGTCCAAAATCAGACAGCTAGCTGGCAGCAGGGCCAGACCTAGAAGCCCTGCCTTTTAGGTTCCGCCTCATCCTTCCTCCCGAGACGCAAACTGCAAGGACAGCAAAGCTCTGGAGGCGGCTCAGGACAGAATCCGCCCTGCAAAGCTCAGAGCTACTCCGTCGTGGTTTCCCACCCGAATCGCCCCGGAAGTCTCTGAAAGTAGAGTGACGGCCTCTCCCCAGCATTTCTGGGAGCGGGGTCTGAGAATCCGTGTGTCTTAGGAGCTCAGCCGCCACACGTGGAGCACTTGCACACTCCCTACCCCACGTCGGCGAGCGGGAGGGGTAGGGCCTGGGCTGCGGGGACAGACCCGGGCTGAGGGCTGCCAGCTGTGTGACCTCGGGCACATCACTGAATTCTCCAGGGCTAAGCTTCCTCGTCTGTGCAAGGAAAGTCACGTCCTTCACGGCCTCGTTAGGCTGCATGGAGTTCAAAGAGAAAATTCACAGACGGCTCGTACCAGGGTGCCCGGCACATAGTAAACACTCATTAGGATTCAGTGATTATTATATCGTCATTCCTACAGAAGCGAGCATGACCTTGACAATCCCTGATCTTCAGGCCACACCACGCCTGATGTCAGCGGCCAGGCCTGTCCTGTTATTTTTTAACCCCTCTAATGAGGTCATAGGCTCACATGGCTCTCTCCACCTGGATATCCTTCTGCACCTTTCAGAATCCGCCTCACTCTTTTTTTTTCTTTTTTAACTTATTAATTTATTTATTTTTGGCTGCATTAGGTCTTTGTTGTGGTGCGCGGGCTTCTCACTGTGGTGGCTTCTCTTGTTGCGGAGCACAGGCTCTAGGTGCGCGGGCTTCAGCAGTTGTGGCGCACAGGCTTAGTTGCTCCACGGCATGTGGGATCTTCCCAGACCAGGGCTCGAACCCGTGTCCCCTGCATTGGCAGGCGGATTCTTAACCACTGAGCCACCAGGGAAGTCCCATCCTCACTCTGTAAGGTCAAGTGCCACCTCCTCCTGACACCTGCCTTGGTTTTAGACTCCCAGCCTCCAGAGCTGTGAGTCGGTACATTTCTGTCGTTTAAGCCCCCCATCTATGGAATTTTGTCTCGGTCGCTCTAGAGTCCAGTCCCGGTCCCCTTCCTGTGTCCCCAGCCCCGTCTGAGCCTCCGGAGGCCTGTTCAGGGGCTTATTCACGATGGTGGTGGCTGCTCTGTGTCTGTTTGGCCCCATGCAGAGCACCGTGTCTGGTGCAAAGGAGATGTTCCGGGAACCTTCCCTGAATGGAATGAAGTATGAATGCTCATTCTAGTCCCAGCAAAGCCCTACTGGGCTTCTCTGGGGGCCATGAGTCTGGTCCAGGTGATGCATCAATGCACCCCTTACAGGAGGACAAGGGCTGACCGGAGGAAACGCCCAGGTCAAGGGTGGCATCAGCCTCGCAGGTCAGTACCAGGAACAGCCAAAGGACTCCAGTCTCAGTTTCTGAAAGATGCTTCTGAATCCGCAGCTGCTGCACCAGGCATCCCGCTGTGAGCCCCCCCTCCCTGGGAACCGCACACAGAGGCTGACACTTGGAGCCCTGATTCCCCAAAGGAAAGGATGGTGGTTACGGGGTGAAAACCTCACTTGTGTGCGGCTGTATTAAACCCGGTGCCACTGGTGAGCAGGCCCTGCGGCTGAACGCGGTTTGCGCCCACGTTTCTTATCACGGACATTCAGGGTATCAGGTCAGGTGAGATGAAAGAGGGAGAGGGAGAGAGAGATGAATGGTGTACTGCTGAGTTATTTTCCTCTTAAATATCTCCTCTTTTTCATCTCTTTGACATCCTGACCTGAAAGCACATTTCTCTCTCTCTCTCCTTTTAATGAAATGCGGCTGCACGGGTTTGAAGGCGGCCATGTCACTCCTGTCACCTGTGAGCAAGAGCAGAGGCAGCTCTCGGGGTCGAAGTAATGGTGGCACAGATGATTAAAACCCACCGAAAATCTCTGAGCTTCTATTTACCATACTTTTCGGCTTCTCTCTCAGCTTCCCCGGGCTCACTAGCCCTGCTGAGGATTTGGCAAAAGCTTCGGAACTTGGTGGCCTGGACTTTTCCTGCCGTTGTGCAGTGAACTAGTAGAGTCACTAGCAAGACAGAGGTTTTCCGTTTCTTCCTGGAGCTCCTCTTCCTCGGGAAGCCCAGCGCTACACGTCGCTTCTTCTCGCCTTTCTCGTCACTGTAGACGCGGCTCTCATTAGTCCCCGCCCGTCCCTCCTCTGGGGCGTCCCTGAAACTGCTTTATTTCCTCCCACCTTGGTCCCCTCTTTAGCCTCAAATCTCATGCCTGGGTCACTGTAACCTCCTTTCTGCTCCCAAACTTCTCACATAAACCTCAGCCATGAATCTACACTCAGACACCAACAAAGTGTTTATCCTGACATTCAACTCCCTCCCCATCCTGACCCTTCTGGGCCTCGTCTAATATTCCTCCCTCTCTCCCTCCCTCCATCTCATTCATTTATCTATCTATCTATCATCTATCATCTCTGTCCATCTATCATCTATCCATCTCCCTATCATCTATTACCTGTCATCTATTTATCACCATCTACATATCTATCCATTATCTATCCATCTCCCTATCTATCCCTCTATCAACTATCTATCAATCTATCATCTATCTATCCATCTCCCTGTCATCTATCTATCTATCTATCTATCTATCTATCATCACCCTCTATTCCCACACATAGGTCTTTACCTGAATCAGGACCATGTTCCCTCTGGCCTCAGAACACTTCATTCCTGAACACATGCTGTTTTTTCCAAGTCCTACAAGATGCTTCTCTAATAAATCGGAACTCTATGTCAATACATTCGGGGACTGCACACTTCAGCCCCTCTTGGGGTTCACAGTGCACCTTTACACTTTAAAAGCCCTTAGAAGTCCTATAGCCAAATGCGTGCTATTCTCTCTACCTAGAACATTCCCCCCAAGCCCCTCCCCCACTGACTAATTAAACCTTTACTCACCTTGTAGGCCCTGCTTAAGTGTCGCTTTCTCAAGTAAGCCTTCCTTCACCCCTCCTCCCAAACCGTGTGCGGCCCGTCATAGCTTCCAAGCATCTTCTGTCCCTCCTGCAGCCCAGTCATCCCACTATAACCAGCATAGTGTCTGTACTTCCAGCTGGAACGCAAGTTCCACAAAGGCGGGGCCCCCATGCTTGCTCGGCGTCTCCCCAACACGGCACAGCGCTGACACCAGTGGCTCATACATGTTTACTGACCACTAAGGAAAAAATAAAACTTTGGGAAACGTTACACCGAGCAATACTCTGGCCGTGGGAACTTTCCCCCTTGTCGGACAGGCTTCGCCGCAGTGGCTGCACGTTGGGAGGACGTTCCCCTTTGCCCTTGCCTGAGACGCTTCACCTCTTTGACAGGGAACAGATACCACCCACTGAGATCACTTAGGACTCTTTTTGTTGCAAGTCACAGAACATCCAGTTAAAACTAGTCTGTATAATAAAGGGCACTAAAAAATCAAGGCCTGGGACTAGCGAGGGACTGTGCAGCAAATCAAGCGCTGTCGCCCATGGCCTGCTGTCCCCCAGGCTCTGTCCGGCTCCCCGATTTGCCTTCCATGGTGAGGCTTCCACCCAGCGCCCACACCCAAGCTCTCAGCCCCGGGCTCCCCCTTTGACGTAGAAGCAGCCTCATTCCACACTGAGCGTCTGCTGGCGTCCTCCAAGAAACAGGCAGGAAGCTTTTCTTTCCATGAAGTCCTAGGCATGCATGTGTGGCCTCCTTGGCTCTGAACCAACCATGGTTTAATCCAATCCCAGCCCAACTGGCCTGAAGCATCGATGCCAGGCAGACGAGAATGGGAGGGGAGAGGTCTGTCAAAGGAACTTTGTTCTGTTTGGAAGAGGAAGTGACTGCAGGGCGGTCACCATCTTTCAAGGCTGGTTCAAGCCTGAACTCTAAGAAAACTCTGGACAAGTGTGAAGTCTCCTCTCTGTGACCTTCCACGGGGTGCGTGTGGTCTGTAGCACAAACCTTGGTCCTTTATACACGGTGTGAGATTGTCCTCTAAGTGACTCAGCTCTGTGAATGACAATTTACCCCAAAACTCAGTGCGTTATTACAATCAAGTTACCCTGCTCCTGGATTTTTTGGGCCAATAATTTGGGAGGGGCACAGTGGGGAGGGTTTATCTCTGTTCCTTGAGGTCAGAGGCCTCAGCCAGGAGGATTCAAAGGCTGGGAGTGACTGAACGGTTGGGGGCAGGAATCGAATGACAGTGTCGTCACTCCTAAGTCTGGCAGTTGATGCTAGTGCTCAGCTGGAACCTCAGCTGGGGCAGGAGGCCACAGCCACTCTTCATGTGATCTGGGCTTCCTCATAGCATGGCAGCCTCAGGCTTCTTACGTGAGGGCCCAGGGTTCCCAAGGCAAAGCATCCCTAGAAAACCGAGGGGAGTCTGGCCTCTCATTACTTAGCCTCAAAAGTCACATAGTGGGCTTCCCTGGTGGCGCAGTGGTTGAGAGTCCGCCTGCCGATGCAGGGGACACGGGTTCGTGCCCTGGTCCGGGAAGACCCCACATGCCGCGGAGCGGCTGGGCCCGTGAGCCATGGCCGCTGAGCCTGCGCGTCCGGAGCCTGTGCTCCGCAACGGGAGAGGCCACAACAGTGAGAGGCCCGCGTACCGCAAAAAAAAAAAAAAAGAACGTGCTCTCAAATCCTTGACTCAGGATCTGCCTCCCCAAGAAGCCACACTAGGACAGAGTGCTTGTTGAATGAATGAGTCTCTGCCCCAGTGCCCGCCACCGACTCACACATCCCCGCTGGTGCAGGTAAACTGACTGCCAGCAGCCTCTCATGTCCTGAGCCAGGTAGAGCAAATACCCCGCAGGGAATTTCAGACCTTCACTTCTATCTCTACTCACATTTGTAATCGAGACACACACACAGGAACATTATCTTACCTAAAAGTGCCATGTTGAGACAACGGCACCAAAAGAGATGGTTAAGTCAGTAAACAACACGGCCCCTGCAGATGAAATCAGCTCCAGCGGTGGAGGCGTGGGCTAGCGAGATCAATAGCCAGACAAATCATACCACTGGCCTTCCATTTGCTCGGCCCTTGACTGGCATCACACCACCTTCCTCCCCTCCTGATGCAGAAACAGAGACGCAGAACCACTCTGGGTGCGTCGCCCAGCAGTGGAGGGGAAGCAGACGTTGGAGACAGGTCTCCTTTCTCTCCTCTACAAGCTGTTATCGTAACTTGGATCACACACGGCTCCGGGGTCAGCCTTTTATTTCCCCACCACGCTTCCCCGATAATTCTCTATTTTTCTTCCTTCCAGAGCATTAATAGATGTTTGCCGGGCGTGGGAAGGATGCAGCCCAGCTCTACAGGGAATGAATACTAGATCCGCTGGAAGAGTATGAGGCTGCATCCTGCAAGCGGCCTTCTGGGGTCAGAACATCAGCAGTCCACGACTTGATGTTCTTCTCAGGCCAAACCCAGCTCCATCTCTGAGAAGGGAGGGGGACACAGAAGGGAGAAGTGGGCCCTGGGAAAAAAGACACTTGTACTTCCCTCCCCCCCAAAGAAATAATCTTTAAATTAAATTTAAACAAACGTAGATGGGGTAAAGAAATCTTAGGAAATCTAAGGACTCCAAGTATTGAAGAAGAGGGAGCTGTTTCGCCATATTTAAAGTGTGTGTGCGCGCACGTGCGTGGGGGCGTGTGCGTGGCGGTGGGGAGATATTTCCTCTTCCCCTCTAAGCTCCTCTGGCTGGTCTAAGAATTAAACTGACATGAGACAGATTAACAGGAAAAAATCAAAAAAAGTTTAATAACACGTAACATGGGAGAAACCCAGGAAAACTGGGTAACTCGCCAAAATGGCCGAAACCCTCACCTTAAATACCATTTTCAGCTAAAGACAAAAGAAGATGCTGGGGGTAGTGATTTGAAACCTCAAAGGGTAGGAAGACAGTTGACATGGAGATGGAAAAGCAAAGGCCTGGTAAGCAAATGTCTGCTGGGCAAGCAGAGACAATGGGACACAGAGAGGAGTTTTAACAGACAGACTTTGCACGTCTAGTTCATACTATACTGATCTATGGTGATGGCTCCTTCCTGGAACAAGTCCTCTGTCTACACACTTTAGGCAGTTAAAGAGAAGGTCAAAGTTTCTTCCTGACTCTTTGGGCTTTAAAAATAATAAGCTTAAATTGATCCTCATGCCAAAGAGACACATTTGGGGGTGGCAAACTTTGCTCCTCTACTGTGTTTCCGACACTGTTTAAATCTGTCTGCTCTAACACTGACTGACATGTCTCCCTGCTTCCAATGGCCTCCTCTCACATCCAATCACCTACCAATCATATTACTCCAAATCCTACCATTCAACTCTCCTACCTAAAACCACTGGCTCCCAGTTGCCTCTAGGGGATGTGCTGAAGTGCCTGCAGAGCCCCGGCAGTTTCCTGGGAGGCATAAGGGAGTGGTGGGGACTGAGGCAAACAGAGAGCCCATGCCTGGTTTAAAGCCAGCAGCAGTCACCTGGCACCAGCCCCCTGCAGGATCACGAATCCAGTGATGCCACATCTTCCCAGTCTTCCAAGAGATGCTAGAAAGGTACTGACTTTTAAAACTTTTTATGAATTAAACAAACCAAGTTCCTAGGATTAAAAAAAAATAATAATAAAAATCATCTCATGGCCACCAGCTTGCAAGCTCCAGCCCACAGGATAAAGTTTAAGCTCATCAGCATGGCATCCAATGCCTTTCATGGTCTTGTCCATTCTTGTTTCTGTCCCAGTCAATCCCTTTGTCCCCAAAGCCCCACACCCCCCACGGCTGCTCAAGTTAATACATAGAGTCCAAAGGGGAGGGGACAGACATAGCTTGAAGTGGAGCCCACAGAGCAAGCTCACCGTTTCTGCTGAGATCGCTGTTTCAGGTGGCTCTGGAGATGATGGGGCACCAAGCCCCCCTCGGGCTCCTTCCTGGCTCACACCCCCGCCACTTCCCCTCTGCAGCTTTAAAGACCCTGTTTCCTCTCACCGGGATGCTCTGCTATGTGTTCATCCACCCCGCAAACTTGAACTCGCCTTAGGCCTCCCTGAAGACGCTCCAGAAAGCATCCCTCCCTTTCACTTCTGTACCCTGCACGCGTCTCACTAAAACACGTGTCACAGCGTCGTGAGTCGGGCTGTCATGTGGTACCCATGTCCTCAGGGCCTGGCCCACGCAGCCCTTCTGCTACTTCTGCATTCCGACCTCTCGAATCACGTATCCCACTTGCGCGAACACCCAGACACCCAACGGCTGCGTGTTGAAACGAAACCACAAGGAGATCTGAGAATCCACGTGGCCGGGCTCCCGGCTCGCAACGTCCTCGGCCCCGCCACCTGCCTGCCCCGCTTCCTAACCCAGGTTCCCGCTCCTCCGCCGGGAGGTCTGCGAGGCGTGCACCCGCCGCGGGGGCGCAGGTGGCGGGAGGAGCGCAGGGACGCACTGCCGCGTCCGCCGGCTTGGAAACCGGGCCGCCTCGTCCGGGCGCCGGGACCCGCCCGGGAAGCGGCGCCAGCAGTGGAGGGGCGGGGCGTGCGGGTGAAGGGGCCCGGGGGAGGCGGGGCTCGGAGCCGCGGCCGGGATGGCAGCGGAGGAGGAGCCTTGGGGAAGGCCTTGCTCAGGGGTGGAGGAAACAAGCTTCTGTTTTCGGCCCAAGCCTAGCGGAGTCCCAGGAAGGACGGGCGTAGCCCGGGGGTCTTTCCTGGGAATCACAGGCCTGGGGGCTTATCCACTGGGACGGCAAGAAGTATTTGGAAAATGTGCTTTTAACTAGAAAAGGGATCTTGTCGCTTTGATATTTTAAAACCCTGGGAGAAGTGTCTTCTTTGTACCAGGGACTTGGGGGGGGCATTATTTTATGTTTATTTTGCATTAACTGAACGTACTTTTATTTGCATTACTTCCGTTAATCCTCATAACGCCTCTGGGGGTAGGCAGCGTTTTCAACTCTCAGGAACTCATGCTTGCAGGTGCCCAGCCGTTGTTGATGAGATGCCCCCAACACTCGCGCGCGCGCACACACACACGCACGCACGCGCAACACGCACGCACGCACACACGCACGCACGCACACACACACACACACACCCTTTTCTTCAGGCGGGCTGGCATTCATTCAAGCTTCTGTCTGGTGACCTGGGAGGAGAAGGTTGGCATGAGGTGGAGGTGAACGGAAGGCAGAGGAGAACGGTGGCAGTGGAGGGCCGCTGGCCGGAGTACGGTAAGAGGTGAAAGCGCCGGGGGCTTACTGGAGTTTTCAAGAATGACTCAGAGAGACCCCGGAACTGGGCAGAGTTGCTGCATTTAAGGTGGAGACCATTCTCTTCATCTGTATAGAAACAGCATTGCTCTGGTGCTCCACGGGGCGTGGACACTTAAATGAATCCCAACGCGGTTTTGGCGTCCGTTGAGGGCGTCTCCTGGAGACCGAGTAGAAAGGAGGCGGGGCGGGGGACAGGTGCAGAAGAGGCAACAGGGGCGGATGCGACAGAGCAGGTAACTAGCTGGCAGACGGGCTCTGCCCACGTGAGCCACCCTCCAGGGACTCACAGAAGCAAGGGGGGGACAGTGTGAAGGGGCTAGGCCTGGGGGCGCTCAGGCAACTCTGTCATTAAAAGTAAGTGTGACATACCACAGACACAGGCTCAGGAGGTCCCCTGGGCACCTGGATCATACCACTATCATAAAGAAGAAAACACAGATTCAAAGACATTAAATACTTTTAAAAATATCCACAGAAAAGCAGAGGAATGGAGAGCTGCTGGGATTTAAAATCGGCTCTTGCTAATACTCTGAGAGAGCCGAGTGTGAGAACCAAGAGCCTTTCGCTTTCATCACAAATCCACCTGCTCTTCTGTGGCAAGTTGAGCAGTGGTTTGCATGAGCGATTTTTTGCCTTGGCTTTTCCATCTTTTAGCGACATTCTATGGTATTTAACCCTACTAACTTTACTGAAACAGAATCATCATGGGAAATATACATAGTTAAGCTTGACTGGTGAAAAGAAAATAATTCACTTACAAGGGCAAAGCATTTCATTTTTAAAAGTAGCTGGAGGAAATAAAGAGCTGTTACAGAAAAACCTAATAATTGTTGGTTATGTGAGCTAACTGTTGAGGTTTGTGGTTTGTTTTGCTTTTTAAGAGTAACACCGTGGAAGAATAATGTTAAGATGGCAATACTCTCCAAATTGGTCTACAGATTCAACACAATCTTTTTGAAAAATCCCAACTGCTTTTTTTTTTGCATAAATTGACAAACAGATCCTAAATTCACACAGAAATGCAAGGGACCCCAAATAGCCAAAACAATCTTGAAGAAGATCAAAGTTGGAAGACAGACTTCCCAATTTCAAGACTCACTCACGACAAATCTACACTAATCAAGACAGTGTGTACTGGCATAAGGATAGACATATGTTAGAGTCCAGGAATAAATTCAGATAGGTAATTGATTTTCAACAAGGATGCCAAGACAGTCTAATGGGGAAAGAATAGTCTTTTCAACAAATGGTGTTGGGGTAACTGGATATCCCCACGCAGAAGAACGGAGCAGGACCTGTACTTCCTACCATACGTCTTAAGTGTTAAGTCTTAGAAGAAAAAACAGGAATAAACCTTTGTGACCTTGGGTTAGACATGACACCAAAAGCACAAACAACACAAGAAAAAATAGATCAATCAAACTTCATTAAAATTAAAAACGTTGGGACTTCCCTGGTTGTGCAGTGGTTAAAAATCCGCCTGCCAATGCAGGGAACACAGGTTTGAGCCCTGGTCTGGGAAGATCCCACATGCCACGGAACAACTAAGCCGGTACACCACAACTACTGAGCCTGTGCGCCTAGAGCCCGTGATCCACAGCAAGAGAAGCCACCACCATGAGAAGCCTGCACACTGCAACGAAGAGCAGCCCCCACTCACCACAACTAGAGAAAGGCTGTGCGCAGCAATGAGGACCCAACGCTGCCAAAAATAAATAAATAAAATAAATTAAAATAAATTTATTAAAAAAAAATTTTTAATAAAAACTTTTATGTTTCAAAGGATACCAACAAGAAAGTGAGAAGACAACCCACAGAGTGGGGAAAAATTATTTGCAAGTCTATATGATAAGGGTCTAGGATCCAGAATATATAAAGAACTCTTACAAATCAATACTAAAAAGACAATCAAATTTTTAAATGGGCAAAGGATTTGAATATACATTTCTTTAAAGAGGATATACAAATGGCCAATAAACACATGAAGAGATGTTCCACATCACTAATCATTAGGAAAATGCATATCAAAATCACAATGAGATACCACTTCACACCTACTAGGGTGGCTATAATAACAAAGATGGACAAATAACAATTGTCAGTGAGGATGTGGGGACACTGGAACCCTTATACATTGCCACTGGGAATGAAAGATGTGTTTCCCCTTTGGGATACCATTCAGCAATTCTTCAATAAGTTAAACATGGAGTTAAACAGCAAGAGAATTGAAAACATATACACACAATAACTTGTACACAAATGTTCACAGCAGCATTACTCATAAAACCCCAAAAGTGGAAAGAACCCAAATGTCCATCAACTGATGAATGGATAAACAAATATGGTTTAGCCAAACAATGGAATCTTGCTTAGCCATTGAAAAATGAAGTTCTGGGACTTCCCTGGTGGCACAGTGGATAAGACTCCACGCTCCCGATGCAGGGGGCCCAGGTTCGATCCCTGGTCGGGGAACTAGATCCCACATGCATGCCGCCACTAAGAGTTCACATGCCAGAACTAAAGAGCCCGCCTGCCACAACTAAGACCTGGTGCGACCCAAATAAATAAATAAATATGTTTTAAAAATGAAGTTCTGCTACATGCTGCAACATGGGTGAACCTGGAAACCGTTATGCTAAGTAAAAGAAGCCGGACACAAAAGGACACACATCTAAATTCCACGTATATGAAGTCTGGAATAAGCAAATCTATAGAGACAGAAAAGTAAATTCGTTGTTGCCAGGCCTAGGGGGAGGGGACAATGGGACAGTGTCTGCTAACATGTGTGGGTTTCTTTTGGGGTGATGAAAATGTTCTGGAGTTAGATGGTTGTGATGGTTGCACAACTTCGTGATCATATTAAAACAATTGAATTGTACACTTTAAAAGAGTGAATTTTGGGCTTCCCTGGTGGCGCAGTGGTTGAGAGTCCGCCTGCCGATGCAGGGGACACGGGTTCGTGCCCTGGTCCGGGAAGATCCCACATGCCACGGAGCCTGCGCGTCCGGAGCCTGTGCTCCACAGCGGGAGAGGCCACAACAGTGAGAGACCCGCGTACCACAAAAAAAATAAATAAAAGAGTGAATTTTGTGGTGTGTTAAATATAGCTCAAAATTTTAAAAATGCTTGGATGTGGGTAAAAATAAATAAGAAAAACACTCAAGAAGTATGGCCTGGCAGTGCAGTCATCAGCTCATGAGACATGAGCCCAGACTCTCCCAAGCAAAGAGGCTGGCCTGGCCGGAGCCTCAAAGAGAGAGAACTGGACGGAGGAACCCTCACTGTCCCTGACACACAGGCAGAGAGCACCTCTCCCCAGAGGTGGTGCAGAAAAGAATTTCCCTCCACTCTCCTTCAAGAATCTCAGCCACCCTCCCCAGGACCTCTTGTAGCCTGCATCACGCAGGTGACCACCCCATACCGTTACCTTCCAGAAACCAGGTTGTGTCCAGTGCATTCGATTGTTTCCGCATATTACCCAGATCTGAAACCTGAATGGCCTTTAAGAATTCAGACTGCAAAGGAAGCAATCCAGTGCTTACAAGTATGATCATTGTAGCATTTTTTTTTTTTTTTTTTTTTTTTTGTGGTACACGGGCCTCTCACTGTCGTGGCCTCTCCTGTTGTGGAGCCCAGGCTCCGGATGCGCAGGCTCAGCGTCCATGGCTCACGGGCCCAGCCGCTCTGCGGCATGTGGGATCTTCCCGGACGGGGGCACGAACCCGTGTCCCCTGCATCGGCAGGCGGACTCTCAATCTCTGCGCCACCAGGGAAGCCCAATTGTAGCATTTTTAATAACACTGAAAAACTGGAAACAACTAAATATCCAACAATGAGGAATGGGTTAGAAAAATCATGGTACATCCTTACCCTGGAGTATTATGCAACTCCCAAAAGTAATGTCTAATAAATAATTTTTAGTGACATGGGGAAACACCTATGATACTGGCAAGCAAAGAAATGCAAGAGACAAAATCGTATGGGTATTATGTTCTCAGCTATGATAAAAATATACTTAAGAAATATGCCATGCTATTAGTAATGATCCTCTTTAGTGGGCGGATATTTTCATTCTACATTTTCTTTTCAAGTTGTCCACAGTAAGTATGTAATACTTTCGTTATTTAAAAAATCATTTGAGGTGAAATCCAGGTGGCAAGATAGAAGAATAGAATTTTGACACAGCCTCAGATGAGCCATAGAGGAGAAGCAGGAAGGCGTGGTTGATCTCACAGCTTCTCTGCAGCATCCACTGGGGAGAAGCAAAAGGGAGAGGCGTGGCATCACCTTGGACATCAGCCGGGCCCACGACAGGGCGTAAGGCGGTGCCTTGTGGTTCCAGGACCCCTTCTGCTGGGGGAGCCTGGCCTAGTGTTGACCCAAGGTCTAGTGTCATTAGCTCTGAGACTAAGCTGACTAATAAGATCGAAGATTAGGGCTTTTAGAGATTCTCTGGTGATTTCCAATCAATTATTTCTTTTGGTTCTATAACAGCTGAGATCAGGACCATCATTACCCCCTGGTACTGACAAAGAAGATGAGTCTCTATTAGTAAAGGAAACACTGGATGCAGTAACAGATAAATCCAGAACTCCCAGTGGCTCAGCACAACAAAAGTTGATTCCCTGCTCACATAGCAGTCACGTCCACAGACCACTTCTGGCGTGGTGGCCTTTCACGTAGCATTTCGGGACCCAGGCCCTTCCCTCTGTGGCCCTGTCCTCTTCTAAGTGCTCAGAGCTTTCTCCCTGCCGGCAGGTAGGGAACGAGTGAGTGGGAGCCTGTTGCCAGCCTGGACGTGGCATGGCACATGGCGTGCGTGCTTTCCAGGTACATCCATTGGCTGGAACCCATCCCAGGGCCACTGCTACCTTCTCCTTTGTGCCCAGGGGAAAGGAAATGACTTGAGGAAGACCTAGAATCTCTGCCAGGGGTGCGACAGCAAACAGGCATTGGTTGGAGGTCAGGCACTGATCAGAGGCAGAGCCGACCTTCAAACCAGGCAGAGTCTGGTCCTGTCCAGCCTTGGTCCTGCCCTCCTCCAAGGCCTCCAAGTCCTCCCCTCGGGAATGTTCTCTGGTCTCCTGCTCCCAGCATCCCTCTAGGGCATTGATGCCGGAATGATCATCGGGAAGGGTGAGAAAATCTGATGAAAACATTTATGTGAAATAAGTTGTGAGCCTTTCCAGACCCATAGATGATCCCTGTACTGTGTGTCTTCTCCAGGTTTGTGTTTCCGTGATTAACTTCTGCAAGTCCCCACTAAACGTTACAAGGGGGGCAGACACCCATTTGAAGGCAGTGACTGGGAACCATGCCGTCATTTATAGGTTTGTTTTTGCAAGAACAGGACTTCAAAGGCTCCTCCCTGCCTCTCAGGGCCTCTGCCACCCAGCGGGATCGGCTGCCACGGGTGCAGGGGCAGGGGGGTCCTTGGTTCCACCTCCTCCCCTGATGGTAACTTTCCCCAGGAAGGTCTTCACTAAACAGGCTGAGCAGCAACATGAACTTGGTTAGCTAGTCATCATCATTAAACAAAGGGGCTATAACTCACACATGCTTTAAAGAAATGCAGATACCTGGATCCACTTATTAATTCACAAACATTTATTAAAAGAAATGAGAAGGGATCTCATTAACATCATCTCGACACTTCAACCACATTTTCTTATCTAACCGTCATATGAACTCTGCTGGGATGGGTCCTCCTATCCCGAGTTACATAGCTGGAAACTGGTACACTGGGTGGTGAGTGAGGGGACCAGCGTTCATCTCGGCAACCTCTCGTTCCTGGCTTTTAAGCTCCCTGAACCCCTCTCCTTGTCTGTACAGTGAGGAAGGAGTAAAAATTAGTAAAATAATAATAATAAGTCCTGGGCTTCCCTGGTGGCGCAGTGGTTGAGAGTCCGCCTGCCGATGCAGGGGACACGGGTTCGTGCCCCGGTCTGGGAAGATCCCACATGCCACGGAGCGGCTAGGCCCGTGAGCCATGGCTGCTGGGCCTGCGCGTCCAGAGCCTGTGCTCCGCAACGGGAGAGGCCACAGCAGTGAGAAGCCCACGTAATGCAAAAAAAAAAAAAAAAAAAAAAAAAAAAAAAAAAAAAAAAAAAAAAATAATAAGTCCTACTTTTCAGAATTGGGGAGGATTGAATGGGATCATAAATCCATAGCATCCGAGAGATAATTATGATGACTACTTCTTACTTAGAGATAAGGAAATGTAGGCACAGACAGTATTTTTTCAAAGCCAGACAGCCAGGAGTGGTAAGGCTGGGTGAGCCCAGGAGCCTCTGGGTCGAATTCCTGGACCTTCCTCTTCCTCTTGCTGCCTTTATTTTCCAGGAGACGTGAGGAAGCAGGCACAGACACCTACGCTAGACCAGCCCATGGTTCACAGGCACGAGCTCTTTCATTTCATTCATCAAACGTCTCAGTCACCGTCAAGTCAGACTCTGCTACTTTGTAAATCGCTCTCTACTCCAGCTTCTTGAATTAAAAGCATAGGTCATTTATCTTCACTCTTTCTCGCCCAGGATGCATACTCAGCTGGGCATTCTGGAAGTTCTGGGGCCATCTCCTTAAAATTTATCACCATCTCCACCCACCTCATGACCAGGGCTGCAGGACAGTGCTGTGAAGAGAGAGAGACCTACCACCTGGAGTCACGAGACCCGAGGACCCAGCTCACCACATACTGGCTGTCGCATCCACGCAGTTTCTCCTCTCTGAGTCTCGGGGTCCTCAACCGTAAACTGGAGACACCTCTTACCTCACAAGCCCATGGGATCAGATGAAGTAAAGCCCGTGGCAAATTGTAACGTTCTGTGGGATCATTTTCACTGCCCAAACCACCGTCCATCGCCAGACAGCGCTTCAAATAGGAGACAGATTTCTTTCCCCTGGCAAGAATAGTGACTAATATATTCCAGGATGCTTTGCATGTTCCTGGCCTTAGAATAAAACTGCACCCAAACAAGAATGCAGACTCAGCCCTTCATTCTCTGGCTCTCACCAAGCCTCTCCTCTGGGCCAGGCTCTGAGCCCCGTGCTCTGCGGAAGGCAAGGATGAGTAAGGGTTAGTCCCCACCCTTGACTCCTTCACCGTCCAGCGCAAGAGGCCAGACGTTTATGTAAAGTGGCTCATACTTTAAGAGAGGAACAAAAAAAAAGGGGTTACGTTCAGTTTAATGAAATCAGGAAAAGCTTTTTGGAGGAGAAAGTATTTGAGTTGCGTCTTAGAAGCTGGCTCACCTTCAGGCAGGTAAAGGGAACCACGTGAGCAGGGGCTTGGAGGCAGGAAACAGCAGGCTCTGTAGGGGAACAGGTGGAGTATTTTGACTCGACTGAATCAGAGGTCCGTAAGGAAGGAGATGGGAAACAGGGACAGATGTGAGGCAGCTTGAAAGTCAGATGGACGGCTGTTTTCTAGGAAGTAGGAAATGGACCCGCAGGGGTTCACAGAGGGACCTGGAGCGGGCGGACACCAAAGGCAGGCAGAACTTTTCAGAGATCGTTGCAGTGGTCCAAACGTGAGGACAGCAGCACCAGGAACGGAGAGACCCTGCAGGTATAGAATCCGCAAGCCTTGTCCGAATAACATAAAAGGTCTGGGACTCTACAAACTGGTAAGCAAGTCAGAGTTTGTTTCAATGTTTCAAAGGCTCCACAAATTCATCCGTTTGACAAATCTGGGTGACATGTGCTGGGGGCTGAGGACACAGCCAGGAGCAAGAGATAGGACGCCCTGTCCCACGGTGGGGAAGGAGGTGGACCCTAAACAATGAACGCCATCTGGAGATGAGGGACTGAGGAATAGGGTGATACAACAGTGTCCTGATGGCAGGACTGGGGGGTAGAATTGCTGCTCAGGTAGGGAGGTGACATTGGGCTGAACTTAGAGCATAAGAACCAGGGAAAAGTTGGGGGAAGAGCCATCTACACAACTTCGAATCCAAATAACCATTCAGGGGGTTACCTTTTGTCATCAAGACACCAAGCTTCTGCTGTGGCCCCCAAACAAGGGGCGGTCTCTTATTTTCTATCCTGTAGAGTAGATGCTTCACTTGTTTCTTGCATGTAGTAGATTTTCAACCTCTAATAATGTCTTTTTTCTCCCACAGTGGGTACGGGTCAATTTCCCATCTCTTCTTCCAAACAGCTGAACTTTGGGTGTCCAAATGGGTTTTTATTAAGTTTCTCTAAAAGACCATCTTCATAGATAACATTTAGCACCACACAGAAGTGTCCCAGAAGCTCCTATACATTGGATAATCAAGACTCGTCCATTGATATATGATAGAACCAATTTAATAGACCACTAGGCAGTTTTCACAAAAAGAGGTGAATGTTTTAGTCCGAAGGGTGAGTCAACCCATCTGGTCTGACAAATGCTGTTTCTGGCTTGATTCCTTGTCTGAGACCATTTGCCAAAACCTTTTTCATGAATCAATAGTTAAGATAATCTAAGCGGTTCCCCATAGATTCAATAGTGCATTGGTTCCAGGCAAAAGACATCAATTTGATTTGGTTATAAAATTTAATATTCTATAACTCACAGAGCATCTAAGTCATGTACCATCTGGTTTTGGAAGAAAGACCTATGGAAAAATGCAGGGGCTTTCAGGCCGAACATTTCTCATCTTCTTCCTGATCTCACTCCAGACCTTTCCATTCACACTAAGAGGTAATCATCTATTAAGAGTACTGCCCCTCATGTCAAAAATGATTAAGTTCATTCCACCTAGTTTACTCTGTGACGGGTCCATGAATTCTCTCCTCCTCTTGCCCTAAGAGTCTCAAAGCACATCAGATATTCCCTGCTCCGCAGTCAAGGGCTGTGAGTGAATATACCCAGTATGCTATAACCTGGTTAATCTTCCTAAACCTCCATTTTAGCTCCCGTAACCTGGAAAAAGTTTACAAAACACCTCCTCTTATGTTATCTCACTTTGTTCCCATGCAGATGAGGCCATTTAAGCCCAGAAAGGTGACCTGTCCAAGACCCAGCATCCCTGGTCTACAGTGTGCATCCCGCCCGCCACAAACCTCCCCCTGGTCTCTCTGCTTAGCTGTCCAGCCTCTTCCCCCTCTCCTGTCTCAGCCATCAGTTCCAGTGGAGCTGGAGCTGGAGCTGGGGTTTCTCGTGTTCTCTGAGCCTGTCATGACCCAGAGGGCACTAACTGGCCTCCTTGGATCCACCCCACGAGTTGTGAGTGGGCTTCGGGGAGAACGAGTGCCCTGCGAGGATGCGTGTGGAATTTGTATTATGTGCTTATGTGAATCTGTCTGGGTAAGAGTCCAAAGTCTTCATCAGCTCCTCAAAGAATTCAATGGTGATCCCCCTTCCAAAAAAATGGTAAAAATTAATTTTATACACCGGTTTCCTTCCCCCAAGCATCCTCTCTGCCCCTCCGAACCTATGATGTAATGCTCTGCTTTGTCATTTCTCTTCAGAACTTAAAACCAAGTACTGACATTGGGACTTCGCAGATTTCCCTCCTCACTATGGTTTAATTGTTCTCTTCTTTCCAAGTGTTAATTCAAAGGGGGAGAAGCCAGAGTATTCCTAGGGTGGCCTTTACAGATGCAACTAATATGTGATAATGTATTCCAACTGATCACACAATTGTCTGTAAACCTTAATCATTCCCTTCAGCGTTGATTCAAATCCTCCCATTGGTACAGTGCTTCCTAAGAGATAAAGGGCTGAGGAGATATATTTAGCTACATTGTTACAGATATGGTCTCAACTATGAAAAGAAAATCAGACTGTTATCTGTAAGGACTGCATGATGATATTCCAGATGAAAAAACTAAAATCAGTAAAGTTTCAACCACTCCCCAGACACCAAAACAGGTCAACCCCACTGCTTATGGGGACTGGTGAGCATCTGAAGCTTTGTAAGAACAGATCTGGTTTGGGCAGCTCAAGGCGAGGGACCAGGAGTGCGGAGGGAATGGAACATGGGAGGGGCTCTGGCAGAGGATGGTGGGGGGTTCTGGCTGTTGGTTCGTGGCTTCAGCCTTGAGCACCTCCTGACCTCCCAGCCTCCACACACATTCTTTGACATTTTCTCACTCTGTTTGCCCGAAAGCTCTTCTGCTGCCCTGCACTAGTCCCTCTTCTGAACAGGGATGTAGAGAAAAAGGAACTTTTGGACTGTTCCCAAAAGGAACCTTGTGCACTATTGCTGGGGATGTGAATTAGTAGTCACTATGGAAGACAGCATGCAGGGTCCGCAAGAAACTGAAAATAGAGCCATCCAGCAAGTCCACTTCTGGGTATATGTCCAAAGGAAATGAAATCAATATCTTGAAGAGCTGTCTGTGTTCCCATGTTTATTGCAGCATTGTTCACCGGATCCAAGGTAATGGAAACAACTCTCCATCAATGGATGAACGGATAAAGAAAATGTGTGTGTGTACACACACACACACACACACACACAAAATGGAATATTATTTAGCCAAAAAAAGAAGAAAATCCTGCCGTTTATGACAACATGGATAAACTTGGAGGACATTTTGCTAAGTGAAATAATCGAGACACAGAAAGACAAATGCTGTATCATCTCACTTAAATGTGGGATCAAGAAAAAAGTTGAACTCATAAAACCAGAGTAGAATGGTGGTTACCAGGAGCTGGGGGTGGGGGACAGAAAGAAAGAAAGAAAGAAAGAGAGAGAGAGAGAGAGAGAGAGAGAGAGGGAGGGAGGGAGGGAGGAAGGAAGCCATTAACCACTATCAATCACAGCTTCATTGATCTCTTATTGATATGAGGAGGATGCAACTGTCTAAATTACTTCAAATTTTTCTTCATATGGCACCCACTGTGGCTTTCTGTGGCAAAAACCTTTGCAAACAGTTTCCTGCCAGTCTTGGGACTTTGTTTAGCTAGGAAGGTCCCCTGACTTATTCCAAATACAGGACATTGTGTCGCCTTCGTAGAATTCCCCGCCATCTCTTTGACAACCAAGTGTTCTTGAAACTTCTTATTTTATGTGCTGATAAAAAAAAAAAGGGAAACACAACCCCACCATCTATACCGATATGTGCCATCTGGAAATCCAGTGATTTCCATGTTAAGATTATTCTTCCTAATCAGAAGGGAGTCATTTCCCTCACTTTTAACCTGGGCAATTTGCCCTGGGAAGCTGTCATTTAAATGGATTCTAATATTTGAATCATCAGTAATTTCTGACTAACCCGCTTTAGCAAGAGAGCTTTCAATAACAATGAGGGATTCTCCGTCCATAATGCTTTATGATACGTTTAAAATGAACATAACGGTTTAAAATGCGGAAGACATTTAGCCCAGCCCAGATTCAAGCTGGCACCCCGGGGAGGAGGGAGCTGCCTTTTCAGGCACTAACTGGGCCATCGCGGCTGGTGGGCTGGTGCGAGCTGGTGCGACGACACAGTTTCAAGGTGTGTCCCAAACCCTTCATTACGGCCGCCTTAGTCTATACGACCTCTGCCATCTCTCAGCTTGTGGCTACTCCAACCTCTGAACAGGCTGGGGCTGGACGCAGGCGGCCATGTCTCTGACTTGGCCAGGATGCTTAAAATGAGCTCTGATGCAGTTAGAATGGGATGTTGCGACAGTCACTACGATGGTTAATTCTATGTATCCACTCAACTAGGTGAAGGGATGCCCAGAGAAGTGGGTAAAACAGTATTTCTGGGTGTTTCTGGAAGAGATGAGCATTGGCTTCAGTGGACTGAGTGGGTGGGCCACCATCAAGTCCACTAGGGGCCCAAATGGACCAGAAAGGCAAAGGAGGGGTGATTTCACTCTCTCCTGTGCTGGGACATCCATCTTCTGCTGCCCGTGGACATCGGAGCTCCTGGGCCTTGGGTCACTGTCGGGACCTACACCAGCAGCTGCCTGGTCCTCAGGCCTCTGACCCGGGCCTGGGGGTCCCACCTTCAGCTCTCAGACCTTCGGACTCGACTGAGTTACACCACGAGCTCTCCTTCTCCAGCTGGCAGACCGCAGACCAGGGCACTTCTCAGCCTCCGTGGCTACGTGAGCCAATTCCTACAGTAAATCTCCCTCCTTCCCTCTCTCGCTCTCTCTCGCTACACACGTCTCCTGTTTGTTCTGTTTTCTGTTTCTCTGGAAAATCCTCACTAACACAGTCTCTATGAGGAACGACTGCTAGAGGAGCGTTTGACAATGAGAATCTTGGCTTTGTCACGAGAGGAGGTTGCTGTCCCAACGGGCCTGTCCCCACTGTTCTCAGCCAGGGGCCCCTGACAACGGCCAGGACAGAGGGGCAGCTTCGAGGCCGTCTCTGCAGCTCCGCGCAGTGACACTGTCATTCGTTGGGCCAAGAAAATACAACCTGCTGCATCGCCCCCAAACCGATGGTTAGCGCCTCAGAGGTGCTAACCACTCCATTATCCCCAGCCCCGCCTCCTGGACTTAAGAGCCCTCAGAGGCCAGTTTGTAGCTTATATTTCAATGAGAGCTCAGCTCAGTCCCAACACGGGAGAAGACCCCATGAGAAG
Source organism: Hyperoodon ampullatus (assembly GCF_949752795.1). Classification (NCBI taxonomy): domain Eukaryota; kingdom Metazoa; phylum Chordata; class Mammalia; order Artiodactyla; family Ziphiidae; genus Hyperoodon; species Hyperoodon ampullatus. The sequence continues at coordinate 102,959,212 of NC_136923.1, forward strand.
AGACACTGAAATTCACATGTTTATTTAAAGCTTGCGGCTGGACGGTTACACGCGTCTCACTAACAATCACGTGGCTTATAAATTACTAGCCACAGCAGGCGGTGGGTTTTTGAGATAGGAAAATGAATTAAGTCCCCACTGCACCTTGTGGCACGTGTATTTTACAGTCCAAGATGGAAGCGTGAAGGCGCAGTCCCGGGGGGCGGGGCTTGCTGCCGGCGTGTGTGTCTCCTCCACTTCAGCAGAAGGAGGGCGTGGCTACCAAACAGAATGCTGCAATCAGTCAACCAACGGCTCTTTACTGAGATCCGCTTTGTACAAGGCAGCGCGCTAGCACCCAAGGGCTGCACAGAAGCCCAAGGCAGCCCCCTTTCAGGCAGCTGACCGTCCATCTGAAAACAAGGCACAAAACGGAACGTGCTCATTGTCAAGGGCATCTTAGACAGTTGTTGGAGTTCAGAGGAGAAAGCTGTGTCCCTGTGGGGCGACCAGGGAGGGCTTCCCAGGGGGACGGCGTTTATTCTGAGAAAGGCAGAGATGGGGTGGGGGACATGCAAGAGGGGAGCCACCTGAGCTGAGGCCCAGAGCTGGGAGCACCCCTGCTGTGCTGGGGAAGTGACGGGGGGGAATGAGGGATGGGGGGCCGGGAGATAAGGCCCGAGGGACCCGATGCTGCTTTCCCTCTGTATCTGGAGCCTGGTGCTGATCTAGAGCACCTGTTGGAGCACCTTCGCCCTGGAAGGTTCTCTGGGGCACCTCCAGAGCCTCCTTCACTCCTCCGGCTTCTGAGAGACCCCTGGGCCCCGCACCATCCTGCTGTGCTAATCAGCCCCCTGGGGCCCTCGGTGAGTCCACAGGATTAAATAAGACAGCGCCTCCCACACAAGGGGCCAGTATCCAGGAATCCCACTTTCCCCTCTCTCTCCTTCACCACCGTTTTTAAGATGGAAACACCGAGAAGCTAAGAGAGGAAGCAACTTCAGAAAGCCCCCCCTCACGCACGAGGAAGGAAAGAAGCAGGACACCAAGCATCTCGGCGCCGGCTCTGCAAGGAGAAACACCAAGCACTAGGCTGAGCTCCCAGACACTCGGCAGGGCCCCAAAGACACGGCAACCAACCAGCCAGACAGCATCCAAGACCTCACGGAGCTAACGAAGCACTGAGGAAGCAGCTATTAAACACAGGGAAATACAGAGGAAAAAATTAGAGAGCTACAGAGACTACAGCAGGGGCCCAAGGATGCCCATCTGAGGAGGGAGCTGTAGGCTGGAATCTGAACCACTGCACAAGCCCAGTGAAGGGGGGGTCGGGGGGAGGACCCCTTGCCCTCCACCATTCTTCACCCTCAATGCCAGGAACCCCCCTCTGGTTATCTGGACAGCCTCTCCCCGTGCCTGTGGCTCTAACTAATTCCCCGAGGGCTGGTACAGTCTATGTAGATGAGGTGAGTCTGCAAACGTTTTTTTTTCCTCACAATACATGGGCGCCTTCCAGATCCCAAGATGTAGCCCCACTGGCAAGTCCTGAGTATTTGCAGATGCTGTGAGGAGGCGTCTTGTGTGCAATGGTTTACAGTTAATATGGGATAGTGTTTACTTAAAACCAGCAGTGACCCCTGAGACGTCACATGCAGTGTCTTTGTCCTCAGGGTTCATCCCTGTCCATTTTGCGGGTTACCTCCTCTCTGAAATGCTGCCGTCCTCGGTTTCCGTGACACGGAATCTCTCCTGTTTAAGCTCTCTGGCCGTTTCTTCCTGTCAGCTGTTTCTTGTGCTGTGTCGGTTGGGATTCGTTTTGGCTGTAAGCCACGGAGACCCACAGTAACAGTGGCTTAAATTAGATAACAGTTCCTTTCTCCCTCGTGTCACAGGCTGGGGATCGGCAATCCAGAGCTGGTATAGCGACCCACAGAGTCATCTAGAGCCCTGGTCCCATGCCAGCATCTCCTGCTCCATCCTTAGGCTATAGCACCCATTCTCATGGTCCAAGGAGGCTGTTGGAACTCCAGCCCTTCACATCAGAAGTCCAGGACGCAAGATGGAACTTGGGACAAAGAATAAAGGGACAAAGGGCCAAACATCTATTAAAACGTGTTCCTGAAAGTAATTACAGGGCACCGATTCTTAAACTCTTGGACAAAAGTTAGTCCCTTGGCCACACCTAGTGACAAGGGAACATGGGATATATGGTCTTTCTCTCAGACAACTCTGTGCCCAATTTAAAATATGGGTTCTGTTATGATGGAAGAGGGGGAGTATGAGTAATAATGGACAAACCTCTAGACTCTGCACACACCCATAGATGTAGCACCATAAGAGATTCCTGCCACGCTTGGCAGTTCAACTTTTTTTTAATTCCACACGTAAGTGATACCACATGGTATGTGTCTTTCCGTGTCTGGCTTATTTCACTTAGCATAGTGTCCTCCAGGTTTATACATGTTGTTGCAAACGGCAGAATTTCCTTCTTTTTGTGACTGAATAACATTCCGTTGTGCATATATTGGGTTTTTCTGTAAGAGCGTACGGAAAATCCGAACGAACTTTTTGGCCAGGCCAATATTTTCTTTATCCGTTCATCCATTGATGGACAGTTGTTTCCATTATCTTGGCTATTGTGAATAATGATACAATAAACATGGGAATGCAGATAGCTCTTCAAGATGCTGATTTTTTTTCCTTTGGATATATACCCAGAAGTGGGATTGCTGGATCATATGGTGGTTCTATTTTTAATTTCTTGAGGATCCTCCATACTCTTTTCCATAACAGCTGCACCAGTTTACATTCCCCTCAATAGTGTACAAGCACTTCCTTTTCTCTACACCTTTGCCCACATTTGTCATCTCTTGTCTTTTTGAGAACAGTCATTCTAACACATGTGAGGTGATATCTCATGGTTTTGATTTACATTTCCCTGATGATTAGTGATGTTTAGCACCCTTTCATGTACCTATTGGCCATTTGTATGTCTTCTTAGGAAAAAAGGTCTATTCAGACTCTCTGCCCAGTTTTTAATCAGGTTATTTGTGGGGTTTTATTTGTTTTTGCTGTTAAATTCCATGGGTTCCCTATATATTTTGGATACTCACCCCTTATCAGATACGTGGTTTGCAAATACTTTCTCCTCTTCTGTTAAGTTGCCTTTTCATTTTGCGGATGGTTTCCTTTGCTGTGCAGTAGTTTTTCAGTTTGGTGTAGTTCCACTTGTTCATTTTTGCTTTTGTTGTCTGTGCTTTGGGTGTCATGTCCAAAAAATCATTGCCAAGACCAATGTCAAGGAGATTTTCCCCTGTTTTTTCCTATGAGTTGTGTTGTTTCAGGCTTTACATGTAAAGCTTTAATCCGTTTCAAGTGAATTTTTAGGAATGGTGTAAAATAGGGGTCCAGTTTCATTCTTTTACATGTGAATATCCAGTTTCCCAACACCATTTATTGAAAAGACTATCCTCACCCTACTGTGTGTTCTTGGTGCCCTTGTCAAAGATAAGTTGACCATGTTGAGTGGCTTTTTTTCTGGGCTCTCTATTCTGCTCCATTGGTCTATGTATATCCATTTTTATGCTAGTATCATACAGTTTTGAGTACTGGAACTTGGTGGTATAGTTTGAAATCAGGAAGTGTGATACCTCCAGCTTTGCTCTTCTTTCTCAAAATTGCTCTGGCCATTCAAGGTCTTTTGTTGTTCCATAGGAATTTTAGGATTGTTGTTTCTATTTCTATGAAAAATGTTTTTGGAATTTTGATAGAGACTGTAGATTGCTTTGGGGAGTATGGATTTTTAAATTTATTTATTTATTTATTTTTGGCTGCGTTGGGTCTTCGTTGCTGCGCGCGGGCTTTCTCTAGTTGCGGCGAGCGGGGGCTACTCTTCATTGCCGTGCGTGGACTTCTCCTTGCTGTGGCTTCTCTTGTTGCGGAGCACGGGTTCTAGGTGCGTGGACTTCAGTAGTTGTGGCACTCAGGCTCAGTAGTTGTGGAGCATGGGCTTAGTTGTTCACGGCATGTGGGATCTTCCTGGACCAGGGCTCGAACCCGTGTCCCCTGTGTTGGCAGGTGGATTCTTAACCACTGTGCCACCAGGGAAGTCCAGTATGGATATTTTAACAATATTTATTCTTCTAAACCAAGAATGCAGAAAAGCTTTTCATTTATTTGTGTTTTCTTCAATTTCTTCCATCAATGTCTTATAGTTTTCAGTGTACAGGTCTTTCACCTTCTTGGTTAAATTTATCCTAGGTATGATATTGTCTTTGCTGCTATTATAAATGGAATTGATTTATTAATTTATCTTTCAGATAGTTTGCTGTTAGTGTATAGAAATGAAAGTGATTTTTCTATGTTGATTTTGTATCCTGCAACTTTAGTGGATTTTTAAATTAGTTCGAACACGGTTTTTTGGTGGAGTTTTTAGAATTTTTTATGCATAAAGTCATGTCATCTGCAAACAGAGACAATTTTATTTCTTCCTTTCTGATTTGGATGCCTTTTGTTTCTTTTTCTTGCCTAGTTGCTCTGGCTAGGACTCATAGTACTATAACAAATATAAGTGACAAAAGTGGACATCCTTGTCTTATTCCTGACCTCAGAGGAAAAGCTTTCAGCTCTATACCACTGAGCAGGATGTTATCTGTGGGCTTTTCATATATGGACTTTTTAATGTACGTTCCTTCTCTATCTAATTTTTTGAGAGTTTTTATGTTGAAAGGGTGATGAACTTTGCCAGTCGCTTTTTATGCATCTATCTATGATTTTTATTCTTTATTCTGTTGGTGTGGAATATCACCTTTATAAATTTGCATATATTGACCTATCCTTGCATCTCAGGGATAAATCCTGATTAATCATGGTGTATGGTACTTTTAATGTGCTGTTGAATTTGATCTGCTAGTATTTTGTTGAGGATTTTTGCATCTATGTGTGTAAGGAATATTGGCCTGTAATTTTCTTTTCTTCTAGTGGCCTTGTGCAGCTTTAGTGTCTGGGTAATGTTGGCCTCATAAAGTGAGTTTGGAAGTATTCCTTTCTCTTCAAGTTTTTGGAAGAGTTTGAGAAGGATTAGTGTTAATTCTTCTTTTAATGCAAAATGTACATAAATTCTTTCCCACATTCCCTCTTTTTTTCTCCTGGGTCTCCTACTTTTACACATTGCCATCCCTTCCCACCCCATTCCCATGACCTACAGTCAAACCTCTGCTGTCGTGTATGACTTCTCATCTCCCTCCACACGCCGTCTGTGGCTGAGCCCCTGGGAGCTCTTGCCTGGACTCCTGCAACAACCTCACCCTAGCCCTCAGGGCTACGCTCTTCTCCAGTCTCCCTGACATATGACTGTCTGACTAATATTCTTGATATCTAGAATGGGTTGCCACCATATCTTACTCCAAGACATTCAAGTGTCTCCCTGTTACTTACAGAATAAAACCAATACCCCTCAACCCTCTATAAAGGGACCTTAGCCTCTTTCCACACCACAAAACCATTGAGATCTGAGTATGTGCCAGACTCTACCCCAGGTGTTTGGGGTCCATCATGAAACAGAAGAGATGCACATGCACCAAACTCCTACTCTATGGAGCTTAGAGGCTAACGTTCCATTTCTCCCCCTAACAGCCTACTTCTATTTCCCTTCATTCCAGGCAAACTGAGTCACCTTCCGTTCATACAGGGCCTGTCCTTTGCTCATATTTTTTACTCTTTCTGGAATATTCTTTTGCCTATTCCTTTATAGCAGCGGCTCTCCACCAGGATGATTTTTTGCCTCCAGAGGGGACATTTGGCCTCCAGAGGGGACATTTGGCAAGGTCTGGATGTATTTTGGGTTGTCACCAGTGGACAGGGTCCTACTGGCTCCCCGTGGGTAGAAGTCTGGGAGACTGTTAAACATCCTACAATACACAGGGTGGCCCCTGCAAGAGAGAATTATCTGGTCCAGAATGCCAACAGTGCTGGGGCTGAGAAACTCTGTTCTAGAGCCAAGCTATTCCCATCCTCCATGCCAGCTCAGGTTTCACCTCCACAAAATACCCACAATTCCTTCTCCCACTCCTGTGTGCTCTAAGACATCTGAATCCCCAGTTCCCCTGAATGTGGATCTTTAGTGGCACCCTTCACTCTTCATAGGCTGTAAAAGTCTACAGGGATGAATTTATACCTGATTCATCTGAGTTCTCAGAGGCTAGCCTGGAGCTTAGCCCACAGAGAAAGGGCACTCAGATATTATATGCACGAGTGGGGAATACCCAAAGTCTGTGTCTTCTCCCAGACTTCAGTTCCTAGGAATTAGGCAGACAGAAAGTTTTCCCTTCCGAGGGTAATCTGCCAGGCCCCTTCCAGCCATACCTGGAAAAGACTCATGTGGCATTGAGCCACAAGAAAGACTGCCTCTACCAGCCTGGAGGAAAGGGGCCAGTGGAAAAAGAGACCAAACAAACATGGCAAGAAATACGACTCTGTGCAAACAGAGGTTCCCTACAGAAATACTGAAATCAGGAAGGACATTTGGTTGCATGGGAGTTTGACCAGTTTTAGAAGTGGGTTAGGGCAACTAGTAACCTCAGCTGCCCCTGAAGTCCCAGTCCTAGCAATGCAGACACCAGAAGCTCAGCGCAGCCACACCCGGGGCTGGCCCCCAGCCAAGGGGCCCTGTGCCATATCTGGGCCGGAGCACAGGCATGCTGAGCTGCAGGCTCAGGACCGTGTGCCAGCTGCCACCCAGTCACTCAGCTTTTCCTTTCCAAGTCCTTGAGTTGTGCAGGAGGCTGAGTGTCCTGGCAGGCCTAGAAAACTGTGGCATCTAAAGAAACAGGCTCGGTTATCTCAGGCTCCTCCCGAGCCCAGGGGTGCCAGCTCCTGCCTCCCGTCCTGAGCGCTCAGAGAAAGGAGCTCTGCTGGGCACTAGTTTTATCTGCCTGGCCACTGAAATGGCAAAAAGGTCTGTGGAGTCCTGGCCCTGAATCCCTGAAAACAGGCACAGGGGAGCTCTGGGGCTCTTGCAAAAGGTCTGATTGAAGTCAGGTGGGGAAGAGAAAAACGACTTAAAGCTGCAGTCAGAGCCCAAACCCAGAGAGCATTTGGTGAGCACCTTCCAGCTCCATTGATTCCTGCTAGGAGTATCTGTCACTCAGCCAACCTAACGCAAAACCGTCCTTACAATTAATAAAGCAGCATAACCAACCAGCCAGGCTAGTTCTCCCCTCCGTCACCTAAACCTCTGCTTCCACGTGCCCTCATTCACGCTCCGGGTGGGGCTGGATGCTGGGAGAAGCAGGAAGAAGCCTGCTGACACCGCTCCCTCACCTGGATTCTGGAGGCTGGACCAGAGAGCAGGGAAGGGTGTGACTCCAGAGAGGGGGCACTGGCCAGGGGCTCCACGCTCCAACTCCGGGCTCTAAATTGGCCTCTCAAACCGACATACTAGACCAGCCACAAACACAAGCTACATATGTACTTTTAAATTTTCTAGTAACCACATTAAAAACACATACTGAGAAATTAAATTAATTTTAATAAAATATTTTATTTAATCCAAAATGTCCCAAATATTATCATTTTAAACATGTAATCCATATAAATAATATCATCAATGAGACAGATAATTCACATTCTTTTTATCAGACCAAGTCTTTGAAATCCTTTGTGTTTTTTACACTTACAGAATATCTGCATCTGAACCAGCCACAGTTCAATGCTCGCCTACAAGGCAGATCTAGAATAATTCAGCACTTTCACAAAGCACTAATTGGTGCCCCAGGCACTAATGTATCTTGTACACAGCGGGGGCTAAACTTGCACTTGAAATCGTGAGATGGGAATTTTTTTTAATTTACTAGAACTTCCCCCCAAGGGGAACACATACCATATGTGGTAGGAGAAATACTTTGGGAAGCTCGCTGAGGTGAGGATGAGGGTAGCAGCCGGAGGTGGGAAACCCCACGGAGAATGTTGGGGTAACTGTAGACTGAGGACTGAACTCCAGCCTTTCAGGGGTATGATTGACACCTGAAACTGAAAGCAACCAAGACAGAGGACACAGGTAGATGCAACCACAGTGACTCATTATATTATTGGAAGAATTGTAACAACTTCGATGTCTAGTGAGAGGGCATTGAGGGAATTGTGAACCACCCATGTGAAAGAATATTTTGTCATGATTAAAATACTATTTAGAAACAGGGGGATTAATATAGAATTGTTAAGTGGGAGAGAAAAGCAGGACTGAGTGTGACTGCTTGGACGAGCTGATCTGTATTTAACAAGTGCAAAGGAAAAAATGTGACAAATGTTGTCATTGTTTTTACTAGGAAGCAGCATTATGGGTGAGTTTTCTGAACTTTCCAATGCTTTTCTGATGAACACATATTACTCTGAGATCTAGAAGGAAGGGCTAGAATGAAAAACAAAGTCCAATGACTCACTTGCCAGAATTCCCATGTAACTACCCAATCACACGTGTGTGTTTGTAGTGTGTGTGTCTGTGCTGGTATGCAAGCATGCATGTGCATGTGTGTCCACGGGTGTACGTGTGTCTTCCTGAGCCTGATCCCCGCTAACGCTCAGTAGATCGGGGGAGAGGCAACTTCTTCCACTGGAACATAATTATTCCCTTGGATTTTGTTAACTGGCTGCAATATCCTTTCTGTAGCCACTCTGGATGCATTTCTGATCCCCAGATCCCCAACTGCTTGTTGAGAGACTACATCATTCGTGAATATTTCCAGCTAAGTGTAGAATGATTTTCCCCTCCACTTTATGTGTAAATAAGACAATAAATCACCTCTGAGCTCCACATTTTCAATCCAGAGGCAAAGAACGTGGATGATTATGCAGCCAAAATATGAAGCCACATCACGGTCCTAGCAGCTAATCACATCAGGCTGACTGCACAGCTTTATAGAGGGTCATGTTTCAATCGCCTGATTCCTATAATAGGGTTAAGAGGGAGAAAGAAAGTTGACAGTAAATTTAAAGTAGAAATTTTAAACTATTCAGAAAAAATATCCCCAAGTAATGATTTTAAAAAAAACATTTAATCATTAAATATTTACAGTTGCAACATATTCAGCTAAGAGACATATGTTAAGAAGAGTTCAGAAAAGAAAATTATCTATTGTGGGAAATCTCTTTTTCCAGCAACATAGCAGACTGGATACAGTGAACAACCCAACCAAATAAAATAATCTAAATACTAGAAAAGAAACCTTAAAAAATTTTTTTGAACATTAAGCTTGTGTAAAAGTAAAGTATATGCCAACCTCCAAAGTGCAGTGAGACCAGGAACTCTGGAAGTGCCAAAGCCAGGATCTGCCCTGGAAAATTTTGGCAAAACCTGGATTCCTTTTGTGTTTTAGTGACTTCCTCGGGTACAGGGGACAGAAGGTAGAGCCTAGAGCACACCCAAGGTGCAGAATGAAAATGGGATCCTCACAAAAAGCTGGGACTCCGAAGACCTTGACCCACTGTGGAGTAAGAAGCAGCACCGAGCAGAAGGAAAGAGCAAGGAAACTGACCATCTCAATCCTGGGGTTGGAAGGAGTCAAATTAAAATAATCCCCTGGGAATTATTAACCACAAGTTGGACTTCATGTGGATTTGGGTTCCTGTTACCTATGAATCTGAAAAACCTCAAATGGAAATTTTAACCTGAGGAGGTCACTGATTGGTAGAGCTCCAAAGGGACTGGTGGGAAAAAACAAGTCCTCAACTTCAACCCAGGACTCAGGGAATCTCCATAGATAAATTTCTAACAAAAGTAAGTAGCTCACACACACACACGCATACCACACACGCAAACCCCCAAGAAAATAAGGCACATTCTAATGCCTTTAAATGACGGGTTAGTTACCTGGACAAATCCTCCCAGTGAAAAGAAAGTTTAAAATCTGGCTTAAAAAAACACTGGGAGAATCTCTCGCCAATAACGCTGAATTCATTAGAAAAAGTAAATCCTTCCCCAAAGAGTATTTTTGAGAAAGAAAACAGGAGTGAGACTATGGGGGAGATGTTATAACAAAGATGTAGTCTGAGGTGCTCCTGGGGTGTCCTAGTGAGGATGCTCAGTGGCAGAAGAAATGAGCTCAAGGGAGAGGCTGGGACTGGAGACCTGGGCTCTGGGAGTTGAGGGCATAAGAAAACATGGAGGCCAAAGGATGTAGCCGTATGTTTCAAGAGCCGAGAGGGAAAAAACTCTCAACCCGGAATTCTGTTCTTAGTGAAAATGTCCTTCAGGAATAAAGGAAAAATCAAGATAGTCTCAAATAAAAGAAAACTAATAGAATTTGTTCACCAATACCCTTACCCTAAAAGAATGGCTTAAAGGAAGTTCTCCAAACAGAAAATGATAAAAGAAAGAAATCTTGGAATATCAGGATGGAAAAAAAGAACATAGTAAGGGGAAATATGGGTAAATAATACAATAGGCTCTCTTCCTCTTGATTTTCTAAATTATGTTTGATAGTCAAAGCAAACATTATAGCACTGTCTGATATGGTTCTAAAAAAAGCATTAAAGCCATTAGAGATTTCACAAGAAAGCAACGAATTATCACGATTTCTAAAATTCATATCTTGAAATATTTCACCCACTGAAAGACATCTTGATTCCTTCCAAGTTTTGACAATTATGAATAAAGGTGGTGTAAACATCCATGTACAGGTATTTGTGTAAAATAATTGGGAATTTTAACACATCTCTCTCAGTACCTGATAGACCAAGGAGGTAAAAATATTAGCAAGAATACAGTAGATCTAAATAACATAATTCACCAATTTGACCTAACTGACTTATATGGTACATAAAACCCAACAAATATAGACTATAGATTCTTTGCAAGAGCACATGGTACATTGACCCAGATGGACCACATGCTAGATCATAAAGCAAGTCTCAACAAACTTCAAAGGACTGAAATCATACAAAGTATGGAATTAAACTAAAAATCAATTGGGCTTACTTTTTGTATGGTCTTTAGAAAATACCTAGAAAGTGGGCAAGAGATCGTAACTTTTTGAAGGGTGAACAGCCTCAGTCCCCTTTTCTCCCATTCTTGCCTTCTTTCGAGTATATAAACATAGTCACACACACATACCTTGGTAGGCTGCCAACTATTTTGTCCCTAGGAATGCCATGTTTCATTAACATCTCCATAACTTCCTGCAGATCAGGAAGTTATCCTACATCAGACCACAATGCCAATTTGATGCCCCAGGTCTCTGTGCCCCAAAAGTAGTTGCAGAGCAAAGGCTGTCCTGTACAGGAGTCTGGGTTTGGTGGACATGGCTAAACCCTCGTCCACCATCTATCTCAGTCATCAGCTGGGAGCAGCCCTGAGAAGAGAATGCAGTCAGCTACCCCTGCTTTGCTCAGACATTGCCTGGGAGGTTTTCCCATACAAAGCATGACCTTGGCTTGAAACTACAGTAGCCCTGAAGGAGATAACAGCTGGAGGCTGATAGCAGTGAGGCTGGTTCTTTCCTGAAGGGTTATCTGAATGGTACATCTCCAAGTCTGCCACAACCTACACTTGAAAAGAAGAAAGGCTGAAAGGTTAATAACCAAATATCCATATCAAGAAGCTAGAATAAAAACCTAAGTGTCCATCAATAGATGAATGAATAAAGAAGATGTGGTATTTTATACTCATATATGTATACACACACACACACACACACACACACACACACACTGGAATATTACTCAGCCATGAACAAGAAGGAAACCTTGCCATTTGCAACAACATGGAAGGACTTGGGGGCATTATGGTAAGTGAAATAAGTCAGACAGAGAAAAATAAATACTGTATGATCTCACTTATATGTGAAATCTAAAATAACAACAACAACAAAAACAACAAAGACAGCTCATAGAGACAGAGAACAGATTGGCAATTTCTAGAGATGGGGGTAGAGAGTGAGCAAAATAGGTGAAGAGGGTCAGAAGGTACAAACTTCCAGTTATAAAATAAATGTGTTATGAGCCTCTAAAGTACAGCATGGTGACTACAGTAATAATACCATATTGCATACTTAGAAGTTCCTTAGAGAGTAAATCTTAAAAGTCCTCATCACAAGAAATAAAATTTTAACTATGTATGATGATGGATGCTAACTAGACTTATTTTGGTAATCATTTCGTAATGAATACAAATATCCAATCATTATGTGGTACACCCGAAACTAATATAACATTATATATCAATGATACCTCTATAAAAATGAAAAGATAAAGAAGCTAGAAAAAGAATAAGAGGTTAAATACAAATAAAATAGAAGGGAGGAAATAATAAAGATCAGAGCAGGAAGCAATGAACTAGAAAGCAGGTGAATAAGACAGAAAATCCACAAAGTCAAAGGTTGTTTCTCTGGAAAGACTAATGAAATTACAACCCACCCCCTCAGACTTATCAAGAAAAAGAGAGAAAGATGAAGAAAGAGAATATAAACTGACAATATCAAAATTCAGTATGTATTAAAAAGATAATAAAAGGATATTGTAAATAATTTTATGCTAATACATTTGGCAACTTGGATGAAATGGACAAATTCCTTGAGAAGCACGACTTACTAAAATTATCACAAAAAATAGAAAACTTAATAGATCTGTAAACATAATTGAAACCATATTTTAAAACCTTTCCATAAAGAAAACTCTAGTCCCAGACGGGATCACTGGTAAATTCTTCCAAGCACTTAAGGAAGAAATCATACCTCTATTATACAAACTCTTTTAGAAAATAGGGAAGGAGTGAATACATTGTAACTTGTTTTATGAGGCCCTGATACCCTAATCTGTCAAAGATATTATAAGAAAGTAAAACTATAGGCCAATTTCTGACACACTAAGATGTAAAAATTCAAAATTAAGTAGAAACAAATCAAATCCAGCAAGTGTGTTTACTGCAGGAATGCAATATTGATTTAACATTCAAAAATCAATCAATGCAATTCACCACATCACCAGAATAAAGGATACACATGTAATCATCTCAATAGATTCAGAAAAGATATTTTGATAAAATTTCATACTCATTCACAATAAAATTTTAAAAAATCTTAGCAAACTAGAACTAGAAGGCAATTTCCTTAATCTGATAAAGAGAAGATCCAAAAGCGTGCAGCCAATAATATACGTAAAATTGAAATATTGAGCACTTTCCCCTGACTTTCAGACTGAACCACACAAAAATGTCCACAATTGTCGCTTCTTTCAATTTTGTGTCGGTGGTATTAGTCTCTGTAATGTGGCCAGAAAGATAAATAAAATGTGTATAGTTTCTGTAAAAAAAAAAAAAAAGGGTAAAACCCTAATTTGAAAATAATGATTGTGTACATAAAATACTCAAAACCATCCACAAACTCTCAGAATCAATGGCTGAATTTAGCAAGGGTATTTGACACATGGTTAATATATGAAAATCGAATCACGTATTCTAGAAGCTGGCTCAAAGTCTTCCTGCCGTTGGCAACTTATTTTCTCCATCCAGGTGATCTTAGAGCAGATGGAGGGAAAATGGCTCCACCCACCTCCACCTTCCTTGGAGGACGGTGAGGGGCGCTCCCAAAAGGGGGAGTGGGTCTTTTGTTTAGGGAAACTAATCTTTGGAGGGTTGTTGGTTACAAACGGTAAGACCCAGGGTGCTGGCTACAGTGGGGAGGTCCAGTGAAAGAGAATTAAAGTTCTGCATGTCATAATATAAAAGGCTAGTCCCCGTGAGGTGGATGATGCTCTAATTTTGAATGACTTTCATCTCCCTCTGGTAAAAGGGCAAAAGAGAGAGTAGAGAGGACCCTGGCTCGAAGTAGACCCCAGAAATATGGTGAGAGGCAAGGCCTGAAGAGTATTTTTTTTTTTTGATGTTGGTGGTAGGAGTTTATTAATTAATTTATTTATTTTTGCTGTGTTGGGTCTTCGTTTCTGTGCGAGGGCTTTCTCTAGTTGCGGCGAGCGGGGGCCACTCTTCATCGTGGTGCGCGGGCCTCTCACTATCGCAGCCTCTCTTGTTGCGGAGCACAGGCTCCAGACGCGCAGGCTCAGTAGTTGTGGCTCACGGGCCTAGTTGCTCCGCAGCACGTGGGATCCTCCCAGACCAGGGCTCGAACCCGTGTCCCCTGCATCGGCAGGCAGATTCTCAACCACTGCACCACCAGGGAAGCCCCTGAAGAGTATTTTGAGTTGTTTCCTATTTTGTATCTTAATTCCTCTCTGGTACCCACCAATGGTTTCAGCAAATGTTTATTAACTGCTAAATTAGCGTCTGATTTATTTTAGCACTTCCTTAGGAAATCAAGGAAGGACTGGGATGGTGCTGGCAGGTGAATGGTCCACAAGAAAACAGGAGGCAATAAACAGGTGTCAGGAGGAGCCAGGGAGAGAAGCTGATGACCAGAGATTGTAGCTGACACGCGCTCTCCAGGACTGCTCAGAAATATTTAGGAGAGGACTGAACTTACTAAAACCAAATGTGGGCTGTGGACTTGAGTTATTCTATTTGGATATCAAAGGAATGGCCACCTCTCAGTTATCTGTAGACTTGGGGACATTCAGGTTACATTGAATGACTGCATTGATAATAAATAACATTCGTGGCAAAATATAACACTACATAGCTTGCAAAGAACTTTCCCTGTTTACTATATCATTTCACAGATAATCATTACATTTAAGTTTCCAAACCTATTCCAATATTTGGAAGAGAGTATATTTTTCCTGAAATAGTACACGTAAAGATAGTCAAACAGAACCTAACACTGTCTTAGAATACATCTACACAGTGATTTCATTACAGTTATTAAATAATTCATTCTCTTTATAGTAAAGCAAACCTCCCAGCTCATCTGAAATACGAGTTTTAAATTGACTTTACCCTTAGCCCTTCAGGAACATCTTTATTAGAAGCCTGTTGACCCTCCCTAGTGGCTTAGCCAGGTGGCCTCTGAGTCTCCTACTCTCGGAGGCCAGGATGCATGGAAATGGGGTGGATAAAAAGAGCCTCTGAAAGAATCTTGGGTCAAAAGAGAAATTCAGTAAATACTCTGCTTCCTTCGCAAGCCTGAGCCTGAAATGACTGCGTCAGCAGCAGAGGTTGTGTTGGTGCCCAGCAGAGGCAGCAGGAACTGGTGCTGGCTTCACCCGTGAATAACCTCATCTGGTTTTTCTTCCCCTAAACTGAAGCTACCTGATCAGTCCTCTCTTCCTCCACCAAGTGTTAATCTCATACGTACATTAACTACAAAAGCATTTCCAAAGTTCTGCGTGCTGCCTCCCACAGCAAACAAGGAAAGAAGCTCTGTACTGTGAACAGGAGATTGCGGCCACCAAAAATCTTTGTGGGGATAAGGCTAGCGCCCAAGTATCATTTTTTAAGCTAAAAACAAGACTCTTATACAAAAATAAAAACAACGTGCTTCAAAAATTTGCTTTATTCATTAATGAAGGAACTAGCCGACTTGTAAAGCTCGTTCAAAGAGAATTGGAAAGACTGGGCACTGAAAGATATAACGCTGTAATGAGATTGTTAGGTTAGATATAAAACAGATTTTATATCTACGAGGCAATGAAACCAAAACTTTTGTCACTATTGTTTCTGAAGGAGAGAATCATATGTGTCCCTCCTGGACAAAAATCATTTCCTCCTAATATACCTCCATGTCAACATCTAATTTCTAACATCTAACCCATAGTACATAGTAAGTGAAACAAAGGGACAACCCTCCTTAGACAATGCTTGAAAATGACAATAGAAGGACACAGTCATCCTTTTACTTTACCCAGGTGTGGGGTTATTTTTTCTTAATACTTAGAATACATAAGAGAATGAAGAAAATGAACTTTAAGTGCATGGTTGCAAGAATTTAGCCTTTTTGACCATATATTGCAACAAGTTTCTCTGGGATTTATGTACTTATTGGTGTGTTTGTTTAATTACTTATTGTCTGCAACAAGCAAAGAGACCCCAGGGCTGTCTTGCTCTCCCAGGAGAAAGGACTTTTTATGGATATATCTGATCTGCTTTCCTTTGTCATCACTGCCGTCTTCAGGGAAGACAGGCCCTATCAGAAGGAGCACAAAAGTCAGAGCATTCAGACCTTCCCCTTAACTGGTTAAATTTAAAGAACTTGATTATTATGTCTTTAAAGAAAAATACAGAAATAAACCTTCAGGAAAACAGGTCAGGCCAACTCAGAGAGAACGAAAAACGTATCCTTGGGAGGAATAATCAGTTCACTTGACTTTTTCTAAGAACTTTCCTATCAAACTTTACTAGGAAGGGCGGGCAGGAAGAGGCCGAGGCTGGGGCAGCCCCCGGGACTGCGCACGCGCACGCTCCAGCCATCTGTCTGGAGGACGGAGATGCGGTTATGATGTTACAGGGGAAGTTCCGTGATGGGCACAGTGGGGGTCCCTCCCCTGCCCCGACTCTGGGGAGGAAGGGCTCTAACAGTGAACGCTGGCTACACGGCACGCCAATGAGAGAGAAATAGTGGCTCTGCAGCCAGCCTCCTTAACCCACAAAGCAGCAGCCATAACCTCTCGTAGGGATATTTGGACGGAAGCAAAGGCTACCATAAAAACCAACCAATGAAAAGTTGGTACTCGGTGACTGCTTCATGTCCAGGCTGGTTTGGAATCTTATGTCAGAAGCCTCAAATGTCAACGCATGTCAGTACTGGCAGTCACATCACCTAAATAGGTGGCATGCGCCCTGTCCGGGCTGTGGGGTGCTGGAGACTCCCTCTTCCCTTTAAAGTGGAGAGCTGCCACCCAGGGCCACTCTCTGTTGCCATGTGGGAACAATGGCCCGGTGTTGCCAAATCTTCAGAGTTTTTTAATGCTGGAAACTCAGTGTGTGTGTGCAATCTCCTAGTTTTAACTGTGATTCAATTTTTTTGAAATGTCAAGGAAAAGCATACATATCTATGAGCCAATAGGTAGTGACCTCTGCATTGATGGCTCCCTTTCTTCTCCGATCCAGCAGCACCAATGGTCTCTAAAAAGCCCTCTTCCAGACCATCTGGTCCCCATCCCTGGATGCCTCATCCGCAGATTATTTTTCTGTCTTGGGTGGAAGACTCTCTGCCAAACTTTTGATTCAGTCTCTCCGAGGGCTGGGCTTTCAAATCGTCTTTCTTGGCTTGACCCACTGCAGCCTTTGGATGAGCGACGTTTACGTCTGCATTTGACCTTGGCATCCAGAGAACACACCCCGATTTGGGTCTGGCATCCCTACTACTGCTTCTGTGAATAGAGATTCTGGGCTTGTGTGTGTGTGTGTGTGTGTGTGTGTGTGTGTGTGTGTGTGTGTGTAAGAGAGACAGACGGGGGGAGGGGTAAGGGTAGGAGGGATTAGTAATACGAATGCTGAATTGAGCTGAGAGAAAGGAGTTTGCTCCAAAACACAGGTTGGGTTACGAATAGCATGGAACACCGAGGCTTTGAACTTGACAGACCACGACTATTTCCTTAGCCACATTGGTTAATATTTACTAGCAATGGCTGTCAACCCTGGCTGCACGTTACAATGACTTAAGAAGCCTTTATAATATATGAATGATTGGGCACCACCCCTAGAGATTCTGATGCAATTTTCTGGATTATATGACTTGGCTTCAGTACTTTTTAGAAGTTCTCCACTGATCTTAATGTGCAACAGGGTTACGAACCACAGAGTGGGGAAAAGCCCCTTAGCACTGCCAATTAAAAATTGGCAATTGCCATCTGCCTCTACAAGGATTAAGTCACAAAATGCTGTAGATACTGACCTTCAACACACCCTGAAAGGGGTTCAGGGCAGAGATCAGGAACGAGGCACCTTGTGCTCTGGGGAAAACTGGCAGAACAGGCCTTCAGATAGTTAAACATTTTCTGGAGAAGCTTTTATGAGCCCAATTTCTTGCATCTCCTCATATCTAGAAAGCACTAAAATCACTCATGGAGACACCTGCTCCTGGTGACATTTTGGCAGCAACCCTCTGCCAAAATGTGTGCCTGACTGCACCTACCCCTCTCCACTAAAATCATATACAATACTGACCTCTCCCCTACCTCTTTGGAGCAGTTTCTCAGAGCTATCTGAAATGCTGTCTCCTTGGCTATTAGTCCTCATTTTGCCCCAAATTAAACAGCGTAATGGTTCAGAAGGTAGATTTTAAAGTTGGTTTTAAAGCGAGCTTCAGTTCTGCCTTCATCACCCAATAGCTCTGTGACCTCGGCCAACATGCCTGGGATGTCTGAGGCTCACTGAGTCATGGAAAACACAGAAACGAGTGCCGAGTTCACAAGGCTGTGCTAAATGAAGCACTGTTTGCAAAGTGCTTAGCAAGTATATAGAATGAATTATGGCTGTTATTATTACCAGCAGGTGTGAGGGAGAATTCGATGACTGTTCATTATTTAACAATATTTTAAATAATCTTGTCATTTAAAAATAACATGCTAAGCACCCATATAAAATCCAACTCTGTAAAATGTGTACTCATCGAAAATACTGTTTTGACAAATCATTTGACGATGACAGAGATTGCAGCTGAACAAGTCCTTATTTATTTGTTGGCCACGTTGTGTCTTCATTGCTGCGCGCGGGCTTTCTCTAGTTGCGGCGAGCGGGGGCTCCTCTTCGTTGCGGTGCGCGGGCTTCTCATTGCGGTGGCTTCTCTTGTTGTGGAGCCCAGGCTCTAGGCACGCAGACTTCAGTAGTTGTGGCTCGTGGGCTCAGTAGTTGTGGCTCCCGGGCTCTAGAGTGCCGGCTCAGTAGTTGTGGCATGTGGGCTTAGTAGTTGTGGCTCCCGGGCTCTAGAGTGCCGGCTCAGTAGTTGTGGTGCTCAGGTTTAGTTGCTCCGCACCCTCCTGGACCAGGGCTCGAACCCGTGTCCCCTGCACTGGCAGGCGGATTCTTAACCACTGCACCACCACAGAAGTTCCCAACTTATTTTCAAGTATAAAAGCAGCAAACTGTCATCAGCACACAGGAACTAAAAGAACATTGTTCTCCTGAGTCCTTCTTTAGAATCTATTAGAAAAAGAGCTATAATCAGCTAAAATGCCTTGGAGAGACATCACCTTAAATACTGGCACTGAGCATTACATATATATTTAAATGTACAGTGGAGACTTAAAGAAAGATATGAAAAAGTATAAAATAGCTAGATCCTCTGACAATGCAGACTGTAGTACAACTTAAAAAATTCAGAGAGCATATGCAAAAAAAAAATTTAATTTTAATCGTCTTCAGTAATCCTAATGTAAAAGTGTTGGGTTTGTTATTCTGAAAATATTTTGGAAAAAGCAAATTACTAACTTTGTGATATCTAATTCTATCATCTATGTGTCCCTGAGAACCAGGATTCTTAGTTTGGGAACACACTGATAAAAAATGTAAGAGACGAGATTAATTATCTTATAGTCCTGAATTGAAAAGGAAGCGACAGTGTGAACTCATGAGGTTTATTTTTTAATCTTTAAATATCCTAGTTCTGCCCATTGCAAAGGCCTAGAAATGATGACCTAACTGGTGGCAATGAGTGTCACTAGTTTACAGACCGTGGTCTTGGAGAAATGGCTGCTTCCAGACATGGGGCAGGAAATGTACAAGATGAGCCTGGAAAATCATATCATACAGCAAGAAAGCTGTCAAAGAATGAAGGAGCAACTTGAAAAGACTCCCATGGACCAAAGAGAGAAAAATTTGAGCATTAATAAAGATAACTGCTGTGGTGGATTAAAACACGTCAAATATTATTTGATCCCTGAGTTTATAAATTGTCCCCCCCAAAAATACCCTAACCTTAATCATTTGCCCTTGGAGGATGCCACGGAACTGACTCTACTTTGAAAACCAGTAAACAAGGAAAGATTTCAAACTATTATCCTGTCTTTCCCTTGAAAACTCTACCACTGGCTAATCAAATAGTAGATGAGGGAAATTTTCTCTTTATAAAATTATTCGAGCTAAGGCCTTCCCTGGTGGGCCAGTGGTAAAGAATCCGCCTTCCAATGCAGGGGACACGGTTTTGATCCCTGCTCGGGGAACTAAGATCCCACATGCTGCGGGGCAACTAAGCCTGTGTGCCGCAACTACTGAGCCTGAGTACCACAACTACAGAGCCTATGAGCCCTGGAGCCCATGCCACAGCTAGAGAGAGAAAACCCATACATCACAACTAGAGAGAAGCCCGCACGCCACAACGAAGAGCCCACGCCGCAACGAAAGATCCCGCGTGCTGCAACTAAGACCCGATGCAGCCCAAAAATAAATAAATAAATAAACTCATGCTTTAAAAATATATATATTCGAGCTAATAAATAAAGAAGAAATGATGAACAGGACTATTGCCATTTTGTAATCGCTAATGAAGTAAAGGATCTAGGCATTGGTTATCATGGCTGCTAACAGCATAGAAAGAAACAGGTGAAATAGGGGGATTCTCATGAAAGCCATGGGTGGCCTACTTGACCTCTTGGCAGCATCTCGCAGGACTGACCACCAGCACCTTGAGAAGCTCTCCTTCTGTGACTGAGGTCATGTTCTGGTTCTCATTCGCACCCTGTGCCTGGTTCTTCGTTGGTACCTGTTTTCCTGTTCAGATACAATAAATATTGGAATTCTTCCAAAGCTCTGGCGTGACTTTCTTTTTCCTTTGTATCCCTTCTCCCGTACCAATTTCTAGATCTCACACAACTTTACTGTCACATCTGAGGTAGTAAATCTGTGTCACTAGTGCCAGACTCTCTCTTCAGCTCCTAACGGCTTGCTGAACATTTCCACGTGGCCTCCTGTTGGAACTTCGAGCTCAATACCATGAAACCAAATATGTCAGCTCCCACCACCACTTCCTTCTCAAGTCTCTGCCCTGATCCTGTACACACGGCCACCATTCTTCCTTCCACACAAGTCTGAAATCCCGTGGTCACTGTCACCTACAGATTGGCCCTTGCCATCTGCCTCTACAAGGATTAAATTATGAGTCGCTGAAGCTGCTGACCTTCGACACCCCCCGCAAGGGGTTCAGGGTGGAGATCAGGAATGTGGCCCTCTGTGCTCTGGGAAAAACTGGCAGAACAGGCCTTCAGATAGTTAGATATTTTCAGGAGAAGCTTTTATGAGCCCCGTTCTTGCATCTCCTTGTATCTAGAAAAGCACTAAAATCCTTCATTGTGACCAGCAGAAAACTTCTGCAAAAATGTGTGCTTGATTGGGCTTCCCTGGTGGCGCAGTGGTTGAGAGTCCGCCTGCCGATGCAGGGGACACGGGTTCGTGCCCCAGTCCGGGAAGATCCCACATGCCACGGAGTGGCTGGGCCCGTGAGCCATGGCCACTGAGCCTGCGTGTCTGGAGCCTGTGCTCCGCAACAGGAGAGGCCACAACGGTGAGAGGCCCGCGTACCGCAAAAAAAAAAAAAAAAAAAAAAAGTGTGTGCTTGATTGCATGTACTCCCCTTCACCAAAATCACATATACACTGACCTTCCCCCCTGCCTCTGGGGAGCAGCTCCTCAGAGCTCTCTGAGATTCTGTCTCCTGGGCTATAGTCCTCATTTTGTCCCAAATAAAACTTAGCTCACAGCTCTCACATTGTGCATTTTTTTCAGTCGACCTCACCCAGGACTTTCCCTCTCCTTCCTGCCTAAGAAGTGCCCTATCCCACCAAATCTGCCCTCAGAATGTCTCGTGAAGCAACATCCAACTTCTCCCTCCTTTTCCTGCCACTTCCCCAGCGTAGGACCTTCTTATGACTCCGCCCCTCACCCCCCATGTTACTTCCATGATCCCTAAGTGCCCACCGCCTGCTGGTCTTCCTCAGTAGTAACTTGGATTGTCAGGGGAAAAGAGCATTTTCTCAACATTCCCAAAATCACACCAAATAAGTAACTCCTCACACTGCAACGAACTATCATGCAAACAAAGGAAAACCGGTAGTATGTCATGTGTCGTGGCACATGTTTACCACCAGAAAACACAAAATAAACCCGATACTCCTTTATGGGCTCAAGTTCATTGTCAGAAAATAGAACAAGTTCTCCTTGTTCTGTTAAAAACTCGTGTTTTCTGCTTTTTGGGTTTTTTTTTTTTTTTTTAACAGAGATGCAGAAGGAAAAGCATAGGTACAAACAGGATGCATGGAGAAGGCAGACACAGGGACTCCAGCCCAGGGAGGGGGACAGCAGGGACGTGGTGTGTCATAACTGATGTTGAAAAACGTGGTATGTTTCCACCGCCCTTGGCACAGATACATCACGTGGCTAATAGTGGCTAGAGTTGGGGTCACAGCTGGCTGGAGGGAAATATGTCAAGGGTCGGAGGCGTGTGTCAGAGTCACCCTCAGGGTAAGTCCTTCCCACGAGCCGCTGCTGCAGTACCCTTCCTGCGACATCACTCTCTTTGTTAGCATATTCTGAAATCTGCCCCCCTCCATTTAACATGTAATCCAGTTTTCTGCAAAGCTGAGAATTACAAGAGCAAGGGCGAGTTGTTTGTGTGTGTGTGTGTGTGTGTGTGTGTGTGTGTGTGTGTCGCAGAACCTGGAGGGGGAAGGTGCTGGGAATAGGATCTTCCAGTGGTTCTAAAACTGGGCTGCACATTAGAATCATTTAGGGGAAATTCATAAATCCCACAGGCTCCTCCCTCTTCCCTAAACCAAGTTAATCAGAATCTCTGGGGTGGGCCAGGCATCAGTGTTTTTTAAAACTCGCCAGGTGATCCCCACGTGCAGCCAGTGTTATAAACCACTGTGCCCTCTCCCGAGTCATCTAACTCCATCTCTTGCACCATCACTAGCACTGTGAAACCACGCCTTACCACCTCCCATCCGTGCTTTAAAACTTCTCCTTCGAAGGGGTTGAGAACCAGAGCCGTCGACTGAGTTCCTTTCAGTTCACCCCAGAATGGCTTTGTTCTTCTCACTGCTTATTTTATATTTTATTTTACTTATTTTTCGGCTGCGTGGCATGCGGGATCTTAGTTGCCCGACCAGGGATGGAACCCGCGCCCCCTGCAGTGGAAGCACGGAGCCTTAACCACTGGACCTCCAGGGAACCCCCTCACTGCTTCTTTTAACATAATAGAGCAGCCAAGTGAAAACAGATTGGGCTCCGGAAGTAATCTGTTTGGCCTGAAGTGAGAGTCACGTGTGCCTATTGCCCAGTGACGTTGGCCCGGCTCCTTTGGTAATTTACTGTGCTCGTTTGGTGTGATTCTCTGCGTGCAAACTCATTGAGGGCGGGGTCACATTTGACACCTGACCCCCTCAGCACTTTGCATCACGCCTTGCACACGGTACGTGCTCTGTGTACGGCCTTCCTTTTTCTACGGTTTTTCACTCCCATTAATAGAAACATTTTAAATGTTCACGTGCTTTTCTGCTGCCTCTGCGTCTTGTTCACATTTCCAATGTAATCCCGAGACAACTGCTTTCTACCCTCACCTGTCTTGTGGTTTTTGCCACTCCCTGCTCTCTAGAACACTCCCTCTGGGTTTGGTTTCCATGGAAATCTGTCTCTGGGGGATAGAAGTGTATTTGCCAAAGGTGAACCACAAAGGCCCGTTGCCTCAGTGTGAAAAACTCCCCAAGGGCCGCGGAGTTGGGAGAGAGTGGCCGTTGCTGCTGTGGGAAGCTAACACACCCCGTGCCTGTCCAATCCTGTGTCTGTGGGGGGGAGACGGTTTTGAAAACTCAACTCAAGACAGGAGCAAACTAACAGGGTCGCCTTGTCACCCGGAATCAAGCATGCCAACTTCGCACGCTCCTGGTCCACAATACTTGCTCTTCTGGGAATGATGCAGAGAAGGGGACGGTGAGACTTCCCGGTGGAGAAGAGTGAGCCCTGGCCTGCCCCAAGGCAAGACGCGTGGGACTAGTATTATTTAGAACAATCAAAAGCCGGCGTGCAATCCTAGCCATGTCCACAAGGTGTCACAGTGATTCTATAGAAGGTTATTCCTCATCATCTTCATGAGAAAAAAAAGTAGCGCGCAGTCTTCAAAGACTCAGGGAGACTCAGAAAATCCAGGAATGTTGGTACATTGAGAAGGAAGCTATGACAGCAGGGACAGAGGCCATGCAGACAGAGCCCCCAGTCCACCTAGATCACCCCTACCGTTCAGAAGGACCCATGGTTTAAGATGCAGTGCCAAAGACGTGCCTCAAATTTACTGCTAACAGGAATAGTGACCGGTGGAGCTATTGTAATAGCTGTCTTAATTTTTAGATGCTTTCATCTGTGCTTTTAAACATGCATACACCCTTAAAACTACTCCTGAACCTAATAACTAATTCTTCTTCAACCAGGCAGTCAGGAACATTTGGAAATAAACTGTCAGGGGAGGCGGGGGCAAGAGCATGTGCACAGCTGTATTTCAGGATTCTCAGAAATCATCCTGGACCCCAGTAGAAATGTCTATCTCTGAGCCCCCTTAGCTGCTTTGATCACAGTGGCAAACTCTTCAATAAACCACTCTGATTACAAAGAGATATTCTCCTCTGAAACCATTTAATAAATACGTATGAGCTTCTACCTAACTATACATGTGCAGTGTGCAAGATGCTGAGGAATCAAAGATAAATAATATTGGGGATCTCCTTTCCAGGGGCTCAAAATCTAGGTGTGGACATTGTTTTATAACTAAAGACGCTGCTGGTGGTGGGACCACTCGGCTATTGGAGTGGGATATCCACCCCCTGGTGGAAAACATGATGGGGACTTTGAGCGCTAGTTAGTATTTACTCCCAAATAAGAAACTACGAGAGATGCCTTTAATTTGGGGGAAGTATCCTAGGAAGAAAAAACACTTGCATTTAAGTGATGTCAAGATTCATAGGTTCTGGTCTGACCAGAGGGCTTGTGCTGCTCTCCCAAAGTTGTTATTGTTCCCCCGATAGTATTCCAGCAGTCTACCCAGCAAGCTGAGAAGTAGCGCCAGCAGAAACCGAATCAGTTAGACCTCACTGTTGAAGCCACCATGGACCATTGGAGGCCTGAGCACTGGAGCAAGTCAGGAGAATAAAGTTCATAAATCAAAACTCTGTTTGTTAGGCATCATAGTAGTGTTAACCTAAAACAATAAAACAGCCAGTTATTTTTATCAGCAAAACAGGTTTATACAGGAGCAGCAAAGAACTGAAATTTGGGGCATACAACTGGGGCGAACAACACGCAAGTCTGGTAAAGCAAAGGAGAGGAAGCTCTTTTATAGAGGAGAAGAGGGATTTAGGAGGAGCCGTTGTAAACAAAGAGTTCATTGGAGGAAACTGAGAGTTTGAAGTACAGTGGCTTTCCATTGGCTGAGTTGTGACAGTCTCTCATTGGCTGAACTGCTGCCAGGCGAGAGAAAATCTGTCTTCCTCCTGCTGGGTAGTAAAGCGGTGTCACTTGCCTCCAGAGAT
This sequence comes from Hyperoodon ampullatus, assembly GCF_949752795.1. Lineage (NCBI taxonomy): Eukaryota > Metazoa > Chordata > Mammalia > Artiodactyla > Ziphiidae > Hyperoodon > Hyperoodon ampullatus. The sequence continues at coordinate 102,984,583 of NC_136923.1, forward strand.
GCAAGGTCCCTCTCTTCCCAGTGGGATCTATATCGACTTGGAGTGGTACATACGTGAGAGCTGCCCTTTCTGGCCTCCGGACACCATTTTAGTGAGCTTTTCCTTTATTACTCTTCGCAGTAGTCAACTGGGATAGGCCTCAAAAAGGTTCTAAATCGGTAACAAATTCCAAGTCCTAAATCTAGATTTCAGTGTGATCGACTGTGCCTCTCTTTGACCCCCTCCTCTTGCTTCCTCCTTCAACTGCCTGCACTTCTATTCTGTTCTAATTTATGATATCCCGTCTTGTTCATTACCATCTCATTATCTGACTGTTGAGGGGATGTTTCCATGGTGATGCTAAAACACATCTGCATAGAGATTTTAGGTTCTCATCAACTTTTAGGTTCTCAGCATGCCATCTAGATCTGGTTCATCCATCTCTGGGATCCAATAAGTCCAAAGAGTGCTTGGGTATCCCTCCTCTGTCTCCTACATCTGTGTGTTTATGGGTGAAGGAAAGTCAAATTTGCCAGAGATAAGCACTGAGCAACACGTGGGCCGGGGGAGGACTCCTTGAAGATATTTCTTTCATTGTCACTACCTGCCTGTGTAACATATTCATGAGGGCTCTGAGTCTAGAACCTTGGGTCTGGCAGGAAGGGATGGTCCTGGAAGTGACCTTGGGTGGCGCTACTCAAACATCCTCCAATCCAATCCTTGAGAAAACACCTGTAGGAATCCAGCGCAGGCAGAGGCTGCATAAATGAAAGAATATTTCGTGAGAACTGCTCTTGCCAGAAGTTCTGATCCCCCCGGAGAGCAGGACTTATTAATTCAAGGTGAAAGTCTGCCCCGCACCCAATTACCCAAGTCATCCTCAGACCCAGGTTCAAGGAAGGATGAGAAAGGACTTAGCGAGGTGGTCACTCCGCTGAGAGTGGCGCCACTGCCCTGTGTCCACGTGGCCCCGGGAAAATGGGAGACACCGAGGCAGTTACAACGCAGGATGGTGAGTGCTATTAACAGAGGCGGGAACAGAGCGGTGTGGAGCGCAGAGAAGTTTCGTCCTTTGTCCTCAGGGGACAGAGAGCCAGAGAAGAAGGCGCTCTGAGTTTAACAGTGACTGCTCCTGGCGACACGCGGAGCCCCAGGGGTGGGTGGGACGAACCGAGTTGGGCCCTGGAGCAGGTGTCGCTGCGCCGTAGGGTTGATCAACGGTGTGTGGAGATCTCAGGTGGATCCGAACCACTGCTTCTGCTCACTGAAACTAGCATCAGTTTGGTCATCTAGAAATGAAGTACTCGCAGCGAGGAACATACACTTAAAGAGGAAAACGCCAGATACACGTGGTCTAAAAAGTGTTTAACTCGCAGGCCTCTGCCATTGCCTTTTAATTATCTCAACAGGAATCTCTGGCTCCTTAATTACAGCTCTTTGGAGTCCACGGGGCTTTCCGAAACAATCACATCGAAACAATCACATCGCGGGCTGGGAACCAAGAGCCCTTCCTCGGGGCAAAAGGTAATTTAAAGCACCAGGAATAGGGAAAGGAGCTTGGACATCCGCGTCCCATCCTGGCTGGGCCTGTGGCTGCCGACCCCCACCGACCCCACCCCCGCCCCAGGGGTGACCAGCCCAAGAGGGGGCCGCCAACCAGTTTGTGATTTTGATGTAAATAACACTTAAAACACTGTACTAAGAGCCTCAAAGCAGTCGTTTATCTGAAGAAGAAGTCCTTTATCTGAAAACCTGAAAACCACTCTGGGAAGACAGACTAAATGGATTGGTAACTCCACCAAAATTTGCAAAAAAAAAAAAGGAAAGGGACTTCCCTGGTGGCACAGTGGTTGAGAGTCCACCTGCCGATGCAGGGGACACGAGTTCGTGCCCCGGTCCGGGAAGATCCCACATGCCACGGAGCAGCTGGGCCCGTGAGCCATGGCCGCTGAGCCTGCGCGTCTGGACCCTGTGCTCTGCAGTGGGAGAGGCCACAACAGTGAGAGGCCCGCGTACCGCAAAAAAAAAAAAAAAAAAAAAAGAATTCTACATGAGGGCTCTCTACCCGGTTTTGCTGGTTCTGGACTGTAGATCGTTACCATGATGGCTGGGGTTAGGGTCCAGATGTTTACATATAACAACTATAGCGGTATTGTTTTAAAAAAAACCTCCAGACTTTAAGAAGACTACAAAAGCATTAGTTGAGAATTACTGTACTCACATTCTGCATAATAAGAATTATGTTCCAATCATGACATACGGTTATAAAGGGGGTACAGTGTGTTCTGAGGTCAATTTCTAGTTCCTCCAAAGGAACCAGAGATAGACTGCGCCTTCCCCTGGGGGTCCCACATCACTCCTCAGTGAGGTACAGCGGGGAAAGGTGAAGGGTACAGGTAATCTCTCCAAGCCAACAAGACTAACACAGTACATTGTGAAATCAACGTAGACTTCTACTTGTACCTCAAAGAAAAAGCTGCAGCTTTTTCTTTGAGATACACAGTGAAGACCCAAGAAGGACCCCAAGGGGCACCATGTGGATAACCACCAATTATCTGCACTCTTCTCCTGCTCCAGTTTGGTTCTATTTTTTCATGATAGACTGTGTGTTATCTACCCGAGCCACAGCCTGAAGGAAAATCCAAATGATCTTAAGCCACTGTGTTACCGAAAGTGGGGTCCGGCTGTTCGCCGTCCAAAAGCCAATAAAGAGGCAAGGCTGGTGGAAAGGAAAGTTTGCTTTATTTCAGATGCCGGCAACCAGGGGAAGGGGGGACTCCTGTCCAAAGGCCAACTCCCCCCACCTGACAGCCAGTGGGCAAGAGCTTTTATAGACGGAGGGAGGGGGCTACATGCAGAAACAGCAGAGTCAGCTCTGACGGTCATCTTGAAATTGGTCATCGGTGGTCTGACCAGCATCATCTTGATTGTTCTAAGTACAGTTAAGTCTTCAGTTCCAGGGTCGGTTGGTTCCCATTTCCTTGAGGCAAATTCTCGGAATTGTGGCAGCTTGTGTCATGGCTACAGTCTGGTTATTATGTAGTTAACTTCTTCCACCTGGTGGAGGTTTCAGTATTTACAAGACAGGATATGGCTCAGAACATTATCTACAGCCCTTGAGAAGGAACTAAAGGTCCGTGACTATGCTTAATGACGAAACTATTATTATCTAGTCTTGTTGGACTGTTTTCCTTTGTTTCTGCATTTTCTCACTTCTCTGATTAAACTTATTCTTTGGCTAAAGTTTTTCTACAGACAAAAGGCAGGCAGAGGACATGGGGGGCAAGGACCCTAGGGTCCTGCTCCGTTTCAACTGCAGAGAAATGACGCTGCTGAGGAACAGGGTAAGGGGCCAGGTGAGGTGAATCACGAGGGCAAAGGCCAGGAGAATCAACATGAAAGCCAGATGCGAAGGCCAACAGAGAAGAGTATGTGGCAGAGGACAACGTGAAGATGACGTGAGGATTTGGAGGCTGTTTCTCATGTCAACCTGCTGTGTGACATGGGGCTGAGTTCACTGGCTTCAAGAAGCTGATCGGGGCCACGACAGACAAATAAAGCAGTGGGGTCGATTAGAGAGCTGGAAGCACATCCACACACGTGGGTTTAGCTCTTCCAGAAGCTCTGAGACAGCTGAAGTGGGCGGTGCAGGGAATGAGGTGGGCAGAGAGGCACAGTCTGCAAAGGGTGAATAGTGGGCTGGGGTGCCGCCTCCCATGCGGAAACTCTGGGAAGGGATGTAAACTATGTCCCAGAATTATCCCACCTGGGGAGCGAGGAGGTACTGGGACATTCGCAAGCCAGGGCTCTCAGACTTGGGCTGGGAACTGCTCCCATGGGAGGTTCACGCCCAGCACTTCCAGGCTCGTGGTTCTGTGAAGTCCTCAGGCACAGAGATAAAAAAGGAAGTTGGAAGTCATCTGGAGTGCACTAAAGGTACAGCATTTATATGTTATGTTTGTACATGAAAGAGGTAACCCTACACATGAGTGGGGGGAAAATGGACTATTCCATAAATGACGCTGGGAAAATGACTATGCATATGGCAAAAGTTAAAATTAGTCCCCTATCTCACACTATTCACAAAAACAGAGTCCAGATGGATTAAAAACCTAGATGTAAAAAAAGGAAAAAAGAAAAAAATACGTAAAAAATCATGGGCAAATATTTTTATGACATCTGGATATGGAAGGATTTCTTAAGATGTGAAAATCATAAATTATAAAGGAAACACATATATATATATATACTTATATATTAAGTTGGTTTTCTTAAAATGAAAACACCTGTATCATAAAGGAACCACAAACAGTATGAAAAACCAGCCGACAGATTTAAAGAAATTATTGGCAGCCAACAAATATGATAAAGGATTGATATGTAGAATATATGGTATCCTTTTAATCAACAAGAAAAAAGCCCAGTTGATAAATGAGCAAAAGATATAAACAGGATTCACAGAGAAGGAAACCAGGGTCCAATAATCATATGAAAAAGATGTTCAATCTCAATAAAACTCAGGGAAATGCAAATTCAAACATTAAGACAATACATCATACCCATCAGATGGGTGGATACCTATGTCTGATAACACCAAGGATCAGCAAGGATGTGGAGAAGGGGGAACTCAGTACGTCACCGGCAGGTGAGGGAAAGCAGTTTTGTAGCCATGAGATAAAGAGGAAGTCAGGAGCAGCCCCGCTTCTAAGGAGGCGCCCTCAATACGCACACGTGACCCGGGAGACACCCAGAAGGATGCCCATGGCTGGTGGTAATAGAAAAAGAAAAAAAGAAAAAGGGAGAGAAGAAAGAGAGAGAGTGGGGAGGGAGGCAACGTCTCCATGTTCCTGAGGGGGAGGAATAGATAAATAAAACACGTTTGGTTGTATGTGAAGTGCTGGTTGGCAGTTAAAATGAGGTAGATCTATGCATATGAACAAGGTGAAATCTCAAGAGCACACTGTCCAGTGGGGGAAAGAGGTCATTTGCAAAGAATACTTAGAATGTACCATTTACACCATCTATTTACAGTTTCTCAGCAAACCCAAAATGGTGTGGTTATTTATGGATACAAGAGCCATGTGTGATGGAATGCTGGTGGCGCCTGGAACTGGGTGGAGAGGGAGGGTTCCGAGGAGGAAGACAGCTGCTGAGGAATGTCTTAAGGCTTCTCAGAAAGATCTAAGCAAATATGGCCAAATCTTAACATACATTTACCATCAGTGGTGGGCGTATAAGTATCTGTTATATTGCTGTACTTTGGGGGATGTTTGAAATAGTTCACAATTTAAGATGTTAACGTGTCACTAAGTCAGGAGCGGCAGCTGTGGAGTGTCAGCCTGGGGGTTTCACCCCCGGGGGTTTTCCCACGAGCAGGTAGTCCTTACTCTTGAGAGCGTCAGCATCGCTGAGAGAGACCCTGATACACATGTCCCAAACCTGACCATGTCACTCTTCCTCTCCCAAAGTGATCAGTTTCCATCAGCTTAATCTGCAAAGCTCCGGATAAGCCAACTTTGTGATGTATTATATTATTTCATTAATAAATAACCAAATGATCATAGCTAATATAACTCCTCTAGGCAATTATTTTATTTCTATACATATATATATAATTATATATCTATAAATTATATTTGTAATATAATAATATTTCAGTTATGTTTTATATTTTATAATTTCATGTATAGAACTATACATTTATATATAATTATTATAATTACTCTTGTCCCCATTTTATAGATAAGTAAACTGATGCTGGGGAGTTACAGAGCTTGGTCAGGGTCTCACAAGTACCAGGGAGCAGAGATGGATTTAGACACAAGTCTGTCTTAGTCTGAAGCCTCTTCCTTGTGAGCAACTGCTCTGTAGGAAAGGACCTTCATAAAGAATTTCACAGGTCCACCCGGAGACCTCAAGTTTTCCTCACTTTATGTTTTTGATTCTGAGGATGTGTATTGGAGGGGAGATAAAAAAATTCTCAAAAAAGAGATGAAGAGATCAAAGGGGTGTATCTCAGTTTCAGGAGAGAACAGCATTAACTGGTGTCTTTATCAGCGGGCAGCAGCCTTGCCTTCGGTAAAGTGAGGCGTCGAGCAATGCAGCTCCTGCGGTTCCCTCTGGGCCTCGGCGTTGTAGTCAGATTTGGAACACAGGCCCTCCTGACAACAGGAGTGCTCAGACTGCCCGTTCCTGCTTTGCCCCTCCCTCCTCTCCCTACATGACCCCATTTTTGTTCCCCTAGCAGCTCAGGGCTTCTCTGAGCCTTGAGCCAGTCCTCACCCCGTGTGGTCAATGATTCTTCCTTCTGTCTCCCGAAGAACAATTTGTAAATGTGTAAATTTGCATAAATGTGCATATGTGTACATAAAATAAAAGGAGATTTTATAGAAAAAAGATCACATATTTCTATCTGAACAGGATTACCTAGAGAGGTTGCAGGACTTCTTTCCCAAAAGGTGCATAAGTTTGTCAAAGGAATGTCTGGCTATTAGCCAGACCCTCCTGGATAATGAGCACCTGGCATAATGTGAATGGTTGGAGTTCCCTGGGCAGGAGTTCCGGGACCCCCATCAGCATCCCAGCAGCACAGAGTGATGGAGCTCCTCTGTGGTGGTGGGGGAGGCATATGTGGAAGGCAATTTGCATTCATCTCAAACCGTTCGACTGTATTCTTCATTTCACGGGGATGCTCAAAGGATTGATGACTGTCTGGCAATTTAACATTTGTAAAGCGTCTTGTAATCCGTGAAGAAAAAACACCACACACACGGAAGATCCCTGGCAGCCTGAAAATAACAACCTTGCCTCTCTCTCTCCTTCAGAATCTGCCAATAAACTCCCTCTTTACACAAATCCTGCCATGCTGCTGTGAAAGAATTTCAAAGAAAAGCCATGGGAACCTCTCCCCGTGCTATTCACCACCGGTCCCCAAACAAACGTGTCTTTATGCCTCAAGTGTTCAGATCTCGAGAACTCGGGGCAGAATCTGACCACATCTTTCCATTTGGACGCTGGCTCCTCTAGCCCTCAGCACACACTTCGGTCAGACACGCCCTGCGCAGAAAGGGCAGACCTCTCCCGTCCTCCTCTGCACATGCTCAGCTCCGTCCTCAGGGCCCCCAGGCCCTCCCGGGGACAGCAGAATCCAGGCAGTGCATGAGCTGGGGGCTGCAGGTGGGGGGGCTCAGCCTCTGCCTCTGAGTGGTTAGGAGCACACAGGGAAGGAACCAGTCCTGACAAACATCCAGACACAGGACAGCTCCTCAGGAGCTACAACAGGGTGGCATTGGCACAGGCCAAAGGAATAGGCTGTAGGAATAGCCAAAACAACTCTGAAAGGGAAGAACCAAGTCAGAAGACCAGCTCTACCTGATTTCAAAACTTATTATGGGACTTCCCTGGTGGCACAGTAGTTAAGAATCCGCCTGCCAGTGCAGAGGACATGGGTTTGAGCCCTGGTCCGGGAAGATCCCACATGCCGTGGAGCAACTAAGCCCCTGCGCCACAACTACTGAACCTGCGCTCTAGAGCCCGTGAGCCACAACTACTGAGCCCGCACACCTAGAGCCCGTGCTCCGCAACAATGGAAGCCACTGAAAGGGGAAGCCTGTGCACTGCAATGAAGAGTAACCCCTGCTCGCCGCAACTAGAGAAAGCCCGTGCACAGCAATCAAGACCTAACGCAGCCAAAAATAAATTAATTAATTAAAAGAAAAAACTTATTATAAATCTACAATATATGATGCTGTATTTTTAGTGTAAAAGAGGAATCGATGACTAGAAGAGAAGAGTCCAGAAATAGACCCACGTAGATACAGTCAATTGATTTCTGACAACAGTACCAAGGCAATTCAAGAGGGAAAGAATAATCTAGAACAATTAGATGTCCACATGCAAAAGAATCAACCTGGACCCTTACCTGACACCACTACAAAAATTAAAGGAAATGGATCATATACCTAAATGTAAGAGTTAAAACTATAAAATTTCTAGATGAACACAGAAAAGAAAATCTTACTGATCTTAGTTTTGGCAAAGATTTCTTAAATACGAAACAAAAAGCACAAAGTACAAAAGAAAAAGTCAATTTGACTTCATCAAAACGAAAATGTTTGCCCTTCAAAAGGGAATGAATGTGAAATTTTAAAAGTAAGACGTAGATTATGAGAAAATATGCAAAACATATATGCAACAAAGAACCTGTATGTGGATTATATAAAGAATTCTTACAACTCAACAATAAGAGTTCATTTAAACGAATAAGAAAAATTGTACCCCAGAGATCTGAACACACACTTCACCAAAGATGATCTACTGACAGCAAATAAGCAAGTGACAAGATGCTCACCATCCAAAGTCATTAGGCAAATGCATAGCAGCATTATCATAAGATACTCCTACACTCCCATTAGAATGAGTAACATTTAGAAGACTGACCACACCAGGTGCTGGCACCCCATGTGGTGAAGCTGGAGCCCTTATCCTGCACAGTGTCGGTGAGGATCTACAGTGGTACAGCCACTTTGGAAAACAGCTTTTTCTTGAAAGGTTAAATATACATGGGTCATTCAAGCCAACCATTCAACTCCTAGGTATTTACCCAAGAGAAACAACAGTATATATGCATACAAATGTATGTGCACAAATGTGCATGAATATCATAGCAGCTTTATTTGTAGTAACAGCCAAAACTGAAAATAACCCAAATGTGCATTAACCCAATGGGTAAATGGTACATTTGTACAATGAATACTACTCACCAATAAAAAGGGATAAACTACTGACACATGCAAAAACATGGCTGAATGTCAAAGTCATAATGCTGAGTGAAAGAAATCAGACAAAGAATTCATACTGTGTGACTCCATTTATGTAAAATTCAGAAAATGCAGATGCTCTACCGTGACAGAAAGCAGATCACTGGCTACTTGGGGAGGTGGGGTCCCCAGGGCACAAGGAAACCTTCGGGGTGATGAATACGTTTGCTATCTTGATTGTGGTGACAGTGTCACAGGTGTTTACATGTATCAAAAATCATCAAACTGTATACTTTATTTTATGTCAAAGTAATATAGTTTTCCCGTTGCGGAGCACAGGCTCCGGATGCGCAGGCTCGGCGGCCATGGCTCACGGGCCCAGCCGTTCCGTGGCATGTGGGATCCTCCCAGACCGGGGCACGAACCTGTGTCCCCTGCATCGGCAGGCGGACTCTCAACCACTGCGCCCCTGGGGAAGCCCTGGAAGGCAATTTTATGGAGATACAGTTGCTTGATTATTGGAGCAAAAGGCCCGTGTCAGGGGTGACAAGATTGAGGAAGAGGAGTAGGCAGCGGCCGACGACGAAGAACTTTCTGGGTCAGCCACAGTCTGTGCTTTGTCCTGACAGCCTGGAGAGCCACTGGAGGGTTTGGGGCAGGAGGTTAGAGACTTGATGGGGTTTGTATTTTAAAAAGCTCCCTGCCAGAGCTGGAGCTGGCTGGGAGGGCGCACCTGGCAGGAGACAGACCTATTAGAAAACTATTGCGGGATCCAGGTCAAGGGTGCTGGGGAGCAAGGTGGGAGGAAAGGGTGGAGGGAGGACCAAGAAGGTGAAGGGCTGGAGCCCCAGGGCTCTGCTGAACGTGGGAAACGGGGGCAGCAAGTCCGGGTCATAACGGGGCTTCTGGCTTTTGATGACTAAGTGTGCGTGCGTGGTTGGGGGACAGGCAGGGGAGAAGCAGCTGGAGGGAGGGTTAAGAAATTGGTGAGTTCAGCTTAGGACATGTTGAGTCTGAGGTTCTCAGGAGGCTTCCCGGGGTCTTAAAACCCCACATCAACCCTCCCCCCAAGTATAAATTAACATCAGCAAAAATGACAACACCATCCATTTATTCATCAAACATTCACCGGCCGCCTATAAAGTTCAGGTGCTGGGAATACAGCCCTCAGTCCCTATTCTTTGGGACACGCGCCACGCCGTCGGGGAGACTCGTGCTAACAAAGGGAAAGAGTGCAGTGAGTCACCTGAGTGTAGTGGGACAACTGCAGTAGATTTCCTCATTTACTCTTTGACCTAATGCCAGACGTGGAGGCAGAAGAAAGATTAGAGACGATTTTATTTATGTTTAAAATTTTTATTGGCGTGTAGTTGGTTTACAATGTTGTGTTACTTTCTGCTGTACAGCAAAGTGAATCAGCTATACATATGCATATAACCACCCTTTTTCAGATTCTTTTCCCCTATAGGCCATTACAGAGCACAGAGATAATTTTAAATGGACTCCTGAAGTCATTTTTCCTGGGACCCCAAAACTGCATATTTTCAACACTCTGAAGGTCTTCAGTTTTCACACTGTAAAGACATGAAATTATCCCCCAAAAATTCTTCCTCCATAATTCATTTTAGTTTGTTTTACTAAGTGTATTTATATTCACACATGTGTATATGTCACATTGCTAAACACCCAGTAACTGAAGAGAGTTTGCAAAATAGCTGCATAAACAGCAAGTTGGTGAAAACATAACCTGATAGAAAGCCAGGCTGTTCCATGAAGCCCAGTCATCTCAAGACTGCCGTGTGCCCTGACCCAGAGCAGCCTGGGAACACATCCTGGCAGGAAGTCTGGAAACCCCTGCGGGTCCCCACCTCCTTGCCCTTGCTCTTCTCCAGTCCCGGACCCAGAGGATAACTTCTCGTGTCTTCATATTCATAGACACATGCATCCCTGCAGTCCCGTTTTCAAGAAACGATGGCAAAAACTCGTCCTGGGAAATGTACTGTGACAATGTCTCTTACACTGTACAGTGCTGTGGAGAGTAAAGGCACAGGTGAAGGCAGAGCCCTCCTAGCCACCCTGACTCAGAGGGCTTTGTGCTCCGGGTCGACAGCCAGCGGGCTCTCTATTGGGAGGCCCACCATGTCAAACCAGTGACCACTGAACGCACCTTCTGAGTGATTCCTGTTGCCAGCTGTGATGGTTAATCCTATGTGTCCAGGTGGCTGGGCCACAGTGCCCAGACAGGTGGTCAGACATTATTCTGGATGCTTCTGTGTAGGAGTGTTTTGGATGAGATTAACATTTAAAGCAGTAGCCTTTGAGTAACGCAGATTGCCCTCCATGATGTGGGTGGGCCTCGTCTGATCACTCGAAGGCCTGAATAGAACCTAGACTAACCTCCCCAGAACAAGAAGGAGTTCTGCCCGCAGACACCTCTGGATCAGACTGACACACTTCCCGAGGCCTCCAGCTTCTGGCCACTCTGCGGATATTGGGCTTACCAAGCCTCTACGGTCAGGTGAGCCAATTCCTTCAACTCTCTCTCTATATATATATGCACATCCTGTCGGTTCTGATTCTCCAGAGAACCCTGACACGCTTGTCCCGTCTCCAGCAGTGTCACTTTCTGGAGCGGAAGGGAGAGGGTTAAGGAGCCGGGCAACCATAGCCGCACCCTCCCCCCAGGCTCTCTGTGCCCCTTCTCTCCCCTCAGTGCCCACCTCCGCCCACCTCTGAGAGGCAGGGGCTTCCAACCATGCTGCATTTCGCCCGAGAGCATGGCAGGGAGAGACCTCACTAAAGAAAGTTCCAACCCAGCCTGGACCACCTAGGAGGGACCCATGCATGTGTCGGCCCCTTTCCCCTTCCACATTCATCAGCACTTACTGAGCACCTACTGCGACCCAGCTGGTGTTGGAACAATGGACAGAGATTAATAAGGCACAGCCACCATCCCTAGGGAGCCAGAAGTTCATGTCCCTTTTCTTCTATTTTTCCTCATAACTGGAAACATCACCCAGACCTCAGAATCACAACTATTTTTAAAATCCTTTCAGACACCACTTAAAGAGAAAGCTATAGAAGGAAAAGCTATAGACCACCAACTGGGGACCGAATTTGACAGCCCCTAGCCTTCAGGTGACTATACCCAGGGGTATAAAGGAGTTTAAGTGCTGAAGAGCCAGAGACATGTTTTTTAGATAAATGCAGCAGCATTTTTAGAGACTGTTTTGTTAAAGTCATTTTCCGTCTACTCTCTGAAATGCTGATCAAAACTTTTAGGTCCTTGAAAGTGATGATGAATCCCTTACAGTGCAGATTTTGTTTTGAACATGCATAAGAATTTTGGGAGTTTAAAAATGATCTTTAATTTTAGTCAAGATAGAGCATTAGGAAGGAATTACAAGCTTCCTTTTGGGAAGATAAATGTGCTTTAAAACTTTTTGTTCCCCAAAGACCCTGTAGCACTTGGCCGTGCTGTCGCGTGTGGCAGCAGAGGGACTACTGTGACTTCTGTCCCCCCGGCTTCGGCAGCGAATCACTGACCTTTCTTTGGTCTATAGATGACTGAGCTGCTTTTGCTCTTGGCATCAAGTATGGCAAACCACCATGGCATCTACTGATATCAAAAATAAGGGGCTTCCCTGGTGGCGCAGTGGTTGAGAGTCCGCCTGCTGATGCAGGGGACACGGGTTCGTGCCCCGGTCCGGGAAGATCCCACATGCCGCGGAGCGGCTGGGCCCGTGAGCCATGGCCGCTGAGCCTGCGCGTCCGGAGCCTGTGCTCCACAACGGGAGAGGCCACAACAGGGAGAGGCCCGCGTACCGCAAAACAAATAAATAAATAAGTACACCACTTGTATAATTTATTAAAATTGAAGTGTGCATAACTTCTAACCCACTTCTAGAAATATTTACGATAGGAATAAAAACAGGAATATGTAATAATAATAAAAAAAATAAGCACACCACAGCGTGGAACTGATTTGAATACCTCATTCTCAATTACGCACCAGGATAGAAATCTCAATGGCGGGAGGAGAGGGAGATTTGTTAGATCCCAAGTGTACTCTGGTCCACTTGCATGGTGTTTCCTCGGCATTCCCAAAAGGCAGTGATATGCCAGTTTTAGAGCGGTTTGTTTTCTGAATGTGCATTTTCATGGCTCCACTGTCCTGGGTACCCCTAGGCCTGGATTCCACAGCTCAGAGGATTCACTTCTCTCTTCTCGGACTGCTTTTGTCCCCGCCAAGTATTTGTCCCCAACTTCCTGACCTGTGTCCCAAGAAGCCTAAGAGAACAGTGACACAGTGGTCTGTTCCCCGTGCCTGGAGGTGATGGGGTAACCCCTGTTAGGGATGCTGTAGAGATGACTGTCGCTTGGAGCTGGATGGATATTGGATCAGAAGACACTGAAGTCCCCTCTGAGTCTGGGATCCCATTTCTCATACAAACGCTCAGCAATGACCACAAACCATTTCCCACACACCTCACAGTAAGCACTCCTTGGGAGCAGACCCCTTAGGGGAGGCTCAGTCCAGGCGGCAGCTACAGTTTGTACCGCTGTCCTCGGTATCCTCACTGTTTCAGGAGGGTCCCTTTCTCTAGTCTCCACCCTGCACCCACCCTTCCTCCAGGGCCTCGATCACCACCGTGATTTTCCATTTACTCCTGAGCTTATTTCATCAACGTCTGCCTTCTTCCCTGTACCGAAAGCTACAAAGGGCTGCGCTCAGCACGACAACTCCAGGACTTTGCGTACAATAGGAGCTCAACAGTTGAATGAATGATGGTGTGAATGTCCATCTCAGCCCCATCTCTTTTCCACGGTGAAGCTGTGTGCCGTGTGCAGGCCGGAGTGTCCTGCTGCCTGGTTCTTGGTGCCTTGAGCTGGCCCCACTGTCTGCGGCTCTTCTTGGCTCTTACAGGAGACCTCGGGAGCGCTGGAGCACCACAGCACATGTTCTTTCTGCAAATGTCCTTCCAGCAAATTCACGCTTCTGACCTGCAAAAACCAGCTCCCCTGGACCTGTTCCATTGCACTTTGACTGCAGTGCCCCGGGCTGCCACCCGCGTTCAGAAGGCTCTTCATGTCGCAATAGACACACAGTCCTCTCCATCCTTGACCTAACTCCACCACGACACTGTCACTCTGCCAGCTTCCAAATTCCTGCAACGAGTGACTTTGCCCAGGGGACCCTCTGTGGCCTCAGAGGGCAGCAGGCCAGAGGGCATGTTCCAGGGACACCGGACAGCGCAGAGGGGAGGTGCCAGCTCAGGGTCAGGTCCAATCTGACGTGACCTTCCCTCAGTTCTTTCTTCACTTGTTGGCTTTGGTTTCCTCTTCAGTAGAAAGAGGAGGTTTGGACGGATAGAGTCTCTACTGGTCCTGAGGACTGGTCATAATGCCGGGGACACGGGCCCTGAGGGCAGCCCTGTCCCAGCTGGAGACCTAACGTATCTCAGTCTCCAAAGGAAACAGAAAATAATAGGAGTTTTCACCTAGATTCTTGAACTTCGCCTTAGAATGCCACGGCTGAGTCTCTCATGGACCTGCGCTGACCAGGGCCCAGGTGAATTACTTCTCGAATGATAATAATGGAGGAAGCTTGTCAGTTTGTTAGTTCACAGCACAGTGTTCAGTTCTCTACGTCCTGTGAACAACAGGTGATTTTTCTGGGGCCCGTTTGGGTAGCAGAAGCTACAGAGGAACCACTTTGCTTTTCTCTCTCCCATTGGCACGCTCAGCCAGCCATCACGAGGGATAAACAGTTCACTTCTCCGATGAAAAAGCTCCCCCAAAGGGCCAATGCTTATGCTGGTGGTGGAAGTTGGAAAAAAAAGGGATATAGTGATTTCAGACGCAGGTGGCAGTACGCAGCAGCTTGCAGCAAGCAGCAGCGAGCAGTAGCTGGAAGCAAAATCTTAGCTCCCTGACCAGGAATCGAACCCAGGTCACCTGGATGGAAACCAGGATCTTAACCGCTAGAGCACGGGACCAGCAGTCAGAATCTAAGTCCCCAGTCCTTTGCCTATCTTGAAAGGAAGAATCTGACAAGGTGTTGGAAGGTATAGAAGAAAGTAAAGTGTTTATTAGAAAAGCAGATACATGCAGAGAGACGCATGGGCAAGCTCAGTGACAGCATCGTGACAGTCGCGCCTTTGGGGGTTTAAATCCTTTTTAAGGGGGAAGTTGTCCAGGTCTTTGTCTTCTCCTTGGCCAGTCATATTGTTTTGACCCCAGGGCTAATTTGTCTCTGGACCCTCCCCTGGCTGTGCATGCACCCATCAATCAAGATGGATTTCATCGCAAAGGCCTCTGGTGGGGGGGAGACAGCGGACTTACTATGGTCTGGCATCCCCTCCTTTTTGACCCCCAAGGAGCCTTTCTGCACATGTGCGATGTCTCCCTCGCCCCAAGGATGGTAAATATACAACCTCTTGATCTTTTAACAGGGTTTAGCCCCTCTCTGTCCCGGCTGTAAAAGTGCCCAATGTCTGGTTATCTACCCTATTCCTGTTGCTGTTTTTCATATCAAAGTGCAGATCTCGAAATACAGACAGGAGTCCAGGCATAAACCCTGGAGCCCGTTTGTCTCTTGCCTCAGGAAATGTAAACAGGGGGCTGGTAACGAATGTCTGGCCTGGGGCCCACCTTCTTCTTCCCCCCAGGAGGTGTGAACAGGAGGCCAGTTGGCCTGGAGCCCATCTATCTCCTGCCTCAGTAGGTGTAAGGAAATAGCGGTTCTTCCAGAAGGTGGAGGTTTTAGCTAATTACAGCATGGTTGTGGCTCTGGTCTCTGATGGGAGTGGATCCACTAAAGTTCTTCTCAGAGATGTGGCAGTGTGGCCCAGGACACTGTCACAGTGACCAGTGCTGCTCCTGGAGAGAAAAGGGAGGAGGAGGAGAACTCCAGTGGTTTCATCTGGAGTTGTATTTCACTGTATTCTATAGGAGAAATCAAAGTGTATCACAGAGGTCAATAGCTTCTCCTGTGAAGGACCAGATGGCAGGTATTTTAGGCTTTGTGGCCATTTGGTCTATAATGGGCTGAATCGTGCCCCCAACCAAATTTGTGTGTGGAAGCCTCAACCCTATACCTTAGAGTGTGACTATTTGGAGAGGGGGGTCTTTATAGAAGTAATTAAGGTAAAATGAGGCCATTAGGCAGGGGCCTAATCCAATAAAGATGATGCCCTCACAAGAAGAGAGACACATACAGACCAAGGGGCAATTGTGTGAGGACACGGAAGAAGACGGCCGTCTACAAGCCAAGGAGAGAGGCCTCAGAAGAAACCAGCCCTGCTGCCACCCGGACTGCAGACTTCAGGCTTCAGAACTGTGAGAAGATAACTCTCTGTTGCTAAGCCCCCCAGTCTGTGTTGTTCGTTATGGCAGCCCCAGCAGACTGATGCACGGTCTCTGTTGCAACTACTCCACTCTGCCTTTGTACAGAGAAAACCACCTCAGACACTAGGTAAACAAATGGATGGGACTGCTCCAGTAAAACTTTATTTACAAAAGTGGGTGGGAGGGACTTCCCCGGTGGTCCAGTGGTAAAGAATCCGCCTTCCAATGATGCAGGGGATGCGGGTTCGATCCCTGGCCGGGGAACTAAGATCCCACATGCCTTGGGGCAACTAAACCCGCGCGCCTCAACTACTGAGCCCATGCATCTCAACGAGAGAGATGTGCACCGCAAAGTACAGAGCCCATGCGCTCTGGAGCCCGTGTGACACAACTAGAGAAAAGCCCGCGTGCCACAGCTAAGACCCCATGCAGCCAAAAAAATAAAGAAAATAAAATTTAAAAAACAGGGGTGGGAGCCAGATCTGACCCAGGCCCCACAGTCTGCCGACCCCTGACAGAGCTTCATCCACAGTGCCCTTCTCAACGTCATTAGTTAGGCAGCGCGTAAAATTCTAGGTGAGAACTACAGGCCCAGTGAGCGGACAGAGACGAAAGTCAGAACAAGTTCAAGGCTTTAGGTGTCACCACACCTGATGCCTCATTTTATGTTTTATCCAATTTGCTTCTGAGGAAAACAGGGATTTTTCTCCTAATTGCCCTGTAGGAGATACTGTGTGGTTTCCAAGGAAAATAACAATTCTAAATTGTTTATTATTTAATTAGTAATGTGCACTGTTTGTATATAGAAAAAGTAGACCTAGTATCACAGCTGGCCACTGCAAAACCCTGCCTTTGGTCTCTGTGCTGTGGAGCCTTTTGTAGGCAAGTTGCCTTGAGACAAGGCATTTTGGTAACCAGGCCCCTTGGGTAGAATTCAAGGTCACTCACTCAGCAATCTTTGTGTAATAGGATGACTGGACAAATGCTCTCCTAGAGAAATACTCTAACATCTTTTCCTCCTTTGTACTGAGGTCCTAATAAGTACATAGCACAAGAAAAGGCACCAAGGAGAATATGAGAGAAACACAAAGCAACTCATTGCCCTGATGAAACAATCTGTGAATAACTGAAAACAGTACACTGTGTTCTACACCCTAGTGCCTCGCAGCCTTGTAGATACAATGAGAATTCAGGGACTGGGGAGCACGTCAGAGAAGATATCAGGGTGATGCTTTGGTGGGTGAAGGACACCCACTAAAGCGTAACAACAGAAGGAGGAAGGCGTTTTAGACGGAAGAACAACGTGAATACAAGGGTGAGGGCTTACATGGCTGGTAGGGGTAGGAAACCGGATGGATGGAGAAGCCGCATCCAGAAATACATGGAAGCCTGAAGGATGGTTCTCAACTGCAAGTGGGAGGGGAGGGGGTGAGCAAAGCGAGCTGGGAAGTTTCTAAACTACAGATGCTGCCTTTGCCGACCGGAGCAAAGCACGAAAGACGGGAAGGAGTTGCCACACCTTCCCAGTGACCCTGATGCCCCCACCTCGTTCTGATGGGCAAGAGGCCAGTGATTTCCAAAGCGAGGCCCCTGCAGCGGCATCACCTGGTAACTTACTGGACATACAGACGTGTGTGTGCCACCCCTGACTTACCGAGACAGAATCTCAAAAATCTGTGTTTTCACAAGGCATCCCGGCGAGTCTGCTGCATGGTAAAATCAGAACGCTGGGCAAGGGACCCGTGCTGTCCCACCCTGGCCACAAGGGACAGTCACCTGGGGAGCCTTCAAAGAGTTGAGTTCATTGTTTGGGGGTGGGGTCCCAGCGTACATTTGTTAAAAGTTCCCTGGGTGATGTGCATACGGTACTGAGAACCCCTGAGCAAGACAGTTGAGCCAAAGCTGCAATGTGGGAAATATCGAGGCAAATATAACGTCCCCACTTGGGTTAAAAATAGGTACCAGGGCTTCCCTGGTGGCGCAGTGGTAGAGAGTCCGCCTGCCAATGCAGGGGACACGGGTTCGTGCCCCGGTCTGGGAAGATCCCACATGCCGCGGAGCGGCTGGGCCCGTGAGCCATGGCCGCTGAGCCTGCACGTCCGGAGCCTGTGCTCTGCAACAGGAGAGGCCACAGCGGAGAGAGGCCCGCGTACCGCAAAAAAAAAAAAAAAAAGTAAACATTTAGCTCCAACACTGAGCACAACACTGTGCCCCTACGACTCATTACAGCAGGGGACAGCTCCTCCCGGGCACCTGTGGCCACGAGGCGGTGTCTGGGATTCTCTGCATGCAGAACAGGATCAACTCCCCTCCTAGACAGACCCCTCCCCTGCAATCAATACTCTAAGATCTAACCAGGTGGGACGTCCCCCTCCCAAAGCCTTCATAAGCACTGGGGGAACCTGCTCATATTACAGGATGATTAGAGCTTTAGGTGAGGTCTTGGCTGGGCTTCCGCGTTTCTTAATCTTCTCTGGAAGCATTACACTCCGAGGACATAGTGGGAGTATATGGGGAGCAAATGACTGCACTAAGAACTGGATGACCAGACACACTGGTTTTCCCTTCAGTGGATCTCCACTGGCCTCAACAGAGAGTGCACTCTCCTGGGCATGGATACAAGGACCTTCACCCTCAGGTGGAACACTGAACAAACTCACAATGCTTCCCGTTTGCTGAGTACTGGTCTCCACCCACAAGGCCATAGCAACCATGTTTAAACAGCATGGCCTGGACTCCTGGGAACAGTTTAACAGACCAAAGATGGACCAAAGATGAACTCTCTGCCAGGAATGTCTGTCTTCTCCACCATCTCCCCTCACTCAAACACTGGCATAGAATGGGTCTTCAGTAAATGACAGCTAGTAGAGATGCACCTGATTCGTCCAATAGGGAAAAAAAAATTTTTGCCCCAGAGATTAAGGTCTTACTGCTCTGTAGGACATCAGCCAGTTTTGTACCTAACCCTGCAGTCTACTCCAGCACTCATTTTTACACTGACTCTATAAACCAGTGTTTCAAATTCTTTTTTATCATCCTGCTGGTTCCCTAATTAATGGGTTAGGTAAATCTTTGACACATGCTCCTATATTTTTTAAACGACACTTTGACAAAAACAGCAAATCTCCCATACACCACTTTTCTGTGTAAAATATAGTAGGCATAAGCCTGAGAAGACTTCACTTGTCTTGCGAAAAGTCTCACCATCCAAATACGCTTACCAGTGAGGGATTTTTTAAAAATTAATATTTCTGTGAGCGGTGTTTCACCTTCCGGAGCCCAGTGAGTCTACCAGTATCTCAATCTCTTCTCGGGCATTTCCATTACCTCCGAGGGTTACTTAAGTCAGCCTGAGAGAGGGTCTCAGGTCTTTGAGAGGCTCAGCTCAGCCTACCAGCCATCACCTTGTAACATCTGAAGAAAGGGTTCAGAATAAGTCCAAACTGTCCTACACGGCCTGCAGTCTTGCCCCCCACCTATGATGAAGCACAAATAATAAAATTACTTGGGACTTTGACCACTTGCAAGTCTCAGGTCCTAGTGGAAGTCACCTAATTAACCTTAGCTGCCTCACGTTACACATCAGCATAACAGGGCGACAGCATTTTCCCTGCAGGGCTGCTCAGAGGATAACAGTGAGTCTGGCTCG
Source organism: Hyperoodon ampullatus (assembly GCF_949752795.1). Taxonomy (NCBI): domain Eukaryota; kingdom Metazoa; phylum Chordata; class Mammalia; order Artiodactyla; family Ziphiidae; genus Hyperoodon; species Hyperoodon ampullatus. The sequence continues at coordinate 103,004,320 of NC_136923.1, forward strand.
CTCTAGCTGGTCCGCAGGTGTCAACTCCCTTCATCTAAAAATCGGAATTTTTTCCTCCGGGACCTGGACGAGGCGACAAAGGCCCTTCCAACTCTCAGGGTTTCTTCCCCATAAAAACAGTTTGTTAAATGCTTTGGCAGAACTCAAAAACACCCTGAGACGGTGATTGACCTGAAAAGCTGGGTTTAAACTGTTCGACAGAGAACGTCTGACTCCCCCAGTCTACTGGGTCTTCGAGCCGCTCACGTTGCGGAGCGAAAACGTGCCTTTCACACGCGCTCGGCTGCCTCCCCACCTCCGACCTCTAACGCCGGGTCAGCCGGCACTCCCGCCAGCCCCGCAGGGTCGTCAGGCAGAGCCACGCTCCTCCCGCCCCGGCCCCGCCCCGGCCGCTCCAACCTATCACTCCTGGCCCCGCCCCCGATCGGGCCCCGCCCCCGGCCCCGCCGCAACCAGTCGCCTTCAGGCCCCTCCCCTGCCCGCCCCCCCAGGCTCAGGCCCCGCCCCTGGCCCCGCTCCAACCTATCGCGTTCAGGCCCCGGCCCGGCCCGGCCCGGCTCAGACCTATGGTGTCCCGGCCCCGTCCGGGAGTCAGTCCCCACCCCCACCGCCCCGCCCGCAGTCCCGCCCACGCCCAGAGGAAGCCATGGCCGGAGCGGCCGGAAGGCTGGCGCGGCGGTGGTGCTTGGGCGCTCTCAGCAGGTAAGTGCCGAGCCCGGGCCCAAGGTCGCCCTCGGACGCCGCCGTGCTTGCGGGGGGCGCGCTGTCTGTCATCGCGTCTCGGTAGCAGCAGGGTTTGTGGGCTTCCAGCAGAGCGTGACGTCAGGTGTCCCTCTCCCGCTCGCCCTTCTCTGGGCCGGAGGGTCAGGACGGCCGGAGCTGGGTCTCCCCGCGCGCGTCCCCGCCCGCCCCCACCGCCGGGCTCGGAGATGCTTTGCTGAGTGAGGGGGTCGCGTGAGCGGCCCTGCGGGCTCGTGCCCGCCGTGGAAGCGCGCCCCGCGGTCAGGTGGGGGTGCCCGTCTGCTTCGTGGAGAACGTCCTGCCTAGTGATGGTGGCGGGATGCACAGCCGGGCCACGTGGAAACCAGAACCGGGCTGTGGACCGGCAAGGGGAAAACCCTGGAACGTGCCGGTTGCCTTCGGGGGTGGAGTTATGATTTTCCCGATTTTATATACTAAGCGGTCGTGTTTTGTAATTTTTTAAAAACTCTATTTTAAAATAAATAAGTTTGCACCATATTTTGTGAGAACTTGCACATTTCGCCCTTTATGTACATTCTAAGATTTCCTTTCATTTTCTGCTTGTAACTTGCCAGGTGCCAAATTCATGTAAGATGCAGAGTTTTTCCCTTTTTGGAAAAAAAAAAAACGGATTCAATTATTTCATGTAAAACTCATAGAAGGCTAATTTTACTGAATAAGGCTAATTCAAGGTTTGAACTTACTCTTTGAAAGTTACATTATTGCAGAGGAGGTGATACATTTGTTAGGTTTGGGCTTTATTTGTAACTAGTATTTTAATCATCTTTGATGCCATTAACTTTATCAGGGTCGTTATTGTGAACATTCATTGTTTGTTTGTGACCTCACTGCTGTGCACTGATGCTTTCCCCTCCCCTCGGCTTACTGTGTGTGCTTAAAAAGTTACTTACCTGGTAGCACTTGCTGTCTCTGCTCTGTACCTGGCTCATTAGACATCTCTGGGTGAGGGTTGAGTGTGTCTGCTCAGCAGGCTTCACAGCCTAGCATCCAAGGCAGGTAGATTTCCCCCAGGTAGGTCCTCCACCTGCCTAAGAAAGAAGTGTTCTCTATCTGGAATGCCAGCAGCTGTTCATCTTTCCTCTGAACATTTCTTACACCTTCATTTTCCCCTCCTTTCACCTGTGTGTGCTGGAACACACATGTTTGCTGAGCAGAGAGTAAGGAATTGACCTGATAAAAGTTTATACTTTGCTGATCAGTGACTGTGTGACTGAGCAAAGGGCTGATGTGCCTGTGGGGCAGAAAACCAAATTCTGACAGCAGGAGTTTGCAGCAAAGTAAGGATTTATTGCAGGGCACTAAGCAAGGGAGTGGGAGGACAAGCCTCAGGTCCAACTCCAAATTGATCTTTGTGTTACAGGCTTTTTTTTTTTTTTTTTTTTTTTTGAGGGGAAGAACAAAGAAGCTGAAGTTAATTATCCTCTTGTGACTTTTATTAATCATTGGATGTCTCTGGTTTATAACTCTCTGGCCAGGTGGTCCATGGCACAGGGGTCTGTGAGCTCATCCTGCTTTGCAGAAACAACCTGAGTCTGCACGTTAACAATGATGTCTATAATAGCAGTTTTAGTACAGAAACGATGTTATCGACAGCAGCAATTTTAGTCATCTGACTCTGGTTGATTAGTGCTCAGTTAGCCCAGGATTGAGGTCAGAGGGGACAAGAAAGGGAATAAAGTTTTGGACAGAGGGATGACTCACAAACTCGGTAAGGAAACTCGGTTTTAGGGGCACTCAGTTTCAACTGCAGAGGCTGTTTCTGGACCTTGGGACCCAAATGACTGAATTCTTTGTACTTTACCCCCTTGGTCTCAGTATCTTTATTTTGTCTGGGGGTGGAGCAGACATATTAAACTCAGAGACTGAGATTGTCTTTGCCACTGTTTATTTAACACAGGTTCACTGCGGGCATAATAATGATTTCACAAGCCAGTAGCATGCAGGATAATGCCTCTTCATGAGCCAGTAAAGAGTTTTGACTTTGCCATCCAAGAGCTGATGTCCAGCTGCCAGCCCCCAAATACAAGCCCTTGATGCTGGGGCAGTTTGCTGGTGTGGCCAGGCAGGCTGATGCTTCGGTGGCCGCTATGTGGCTTTCACCACCGCTGATCGAAGAGTCCCCTTTACCACGGCAGGAGCTAGTGCCCCAAGGTCTTGGAGAGCTATTTGGATCGGCAGAGGGGAGCCTTGCCCAGACTGAAACTCTCAGACGGTCCTCACAAACTCTGGGGATTTATAGCAGATGATATATAGTCACTTCATCTGCTCTTATCGATACGTCCCCTGCAGGACCCCTCAGACGCTGAGCTCCGAGTGACTACCAACCAGGAAGATGAGATGTCAACCTGACACAGCTCACATCATTCTTATGTCAAAACCACTTCACTTCTAAAAACAACTTTTTGGGTCTCTGCTTTCACTTCAGTTGTACGCAAGTGGCTCTGCAATCTTCACACCCCGCGCAGCACTCCTGCTCTCGTCCATCCCACAGGCCTCTACTGACTTCCTGCCCGTGGCACAATCCCACGGCTCCCCGGCTTCTGGCTGCTTTTTCTCTGTTTAATTTGAAGGCTACATTACTTCCGTTAGCTTCTGTACTGATTTCTTATCTCGGGACAGTTTTGGAAACCACTAACCATTCACAGCCAGGTGGCTGGGGACGTATAGGGAAACTGTTTCTGGAGAAACGTAGCATTTTGGCGTGTAAGGGCTGGGAACGGTGAGCAGTCAGCCTGCCTGTTTGCAGTCCTCTGCAGGTCACTCGTTTCCCGGCACTTCAGCTGCACTTGTGTGGCCCAGCAATGAGAGCCAGCCAGAAGGACTTTGAAAACGCCATGAATCAGGTGAAACTCCTGAAGAAGGATCCAGGAAATGAAGTGAAGCTAAAACTCTATGCACTGTATAAGCAGGTAAATGCCTAAGGTGCGATATAAAGACATTTTGAGCAGATAGGTCCTCAGACAGACATGCTGTGTGTTGTACTAAAATGCAGCCTTCATGCTTTTAGGGTTTGTGTTGCTGCCTTTCCTACCAAGAGTGTATACATGAGAGTTTATTATATTAGACTTCAAAATATTATTAAGGCAAAAAGTAACTCCTCAGGACCACTCCAGAGTAAAAGAGACTTAAAAGATATAACAACCAAAGGTGTAGATCTTATTTGGCCACTAATTAAAATAAATCAACTGAAAAAGTGGTCTTGAGACAATTGGGGAAGTTTGATTAGGAACTGAGTATTAGGTGTTACCTAGGAATTATTCTTAATGGCATCATGGTTGTATAAGAAAATGTTGATTTTTTTTTTTTTTAGGAATGCATACTAAGTACCTAGGGGTAAAATAGTATGGTGTTTGGCTTTCTCTAAAATAATGAAGCAAAAAAGGAAAGAAAAGGATGGGTGAAGCAAGTATGGCAAAAATGAGAGTTACTGAATTTGGGTGATGAAGATTGGGAGTTCATTACAGTATTCTACTTTTGTATATGTTTGAAATTTTTTATTACAAAATTTTAAAACTCAAGTTTTTAAGTTACAATGTCTGAAAAATGTCCTGGGAAGTCAGCCCCTCTGGGTTCCTGTGTGTTTTCTATTTTTCTCTTCCTGTGCCACGTATGAGCCTCTCTTACTTTCATACTGGTGTGTATAGTAAAGAATTTAACTTTGCCCCCAAAGAGGTCTGACCTTTGCTCTTGGCTTCTGGGAGGTAATTTCTAAGCCCTTGAAATGCCAAGAGTGATAGAAGTGTCTTTGTTCGCCTGGAGAGGCCAACAGTGGTCTTTAGAGTAGGGGCTGTGATTACACTCTAATCATGCCGAGGTGGTGGAGCCCCAATGAAAACTCTGAACACTGAGGCTTGCATGAGCTTCCCTCGTGGGCAGTACTCTGTGTGCTGTCACGCATCAGCCTGGGACTGGAAGAGTGCGCTGTCCTGACTCCCCGGTGGCCGGCTGGCGGCGGGCTGGGGTGTCCCACACACACCTTCCCCAGATCCCACCCTCTGCATTCTCCCTTGCTGATCTTAATCTGTATCCTTTCCCCCTAATAACCGGTAACCAAGAGTACAACAGCCTTCAGTGCATTCTGTGAGGCATTCTAGCAGATTATTGAACCCGAGGGTGGTTTCGGGAGCCCCCCAGTCTTGCACTTGGTGTCAGAAGTGGAGGGGGGCAGTCTTACGGCCTGCGTTGCCTCTAATTTCTCAAGTGGCTAACCCTTGCAACGTGAGTCTTATCTCTTTGGAGAGTCTTAGCCTCCTTTGCTGCCTTTGGTTTTCAAAGCCTCTTTCTTCTTTCCTCTTTTAGCTAGTTGTATTACGAAATGGAAAACCATGGTTATTAAATGGAGTTTTAAATTGCCATCTCTGAAAATAACTGAGTGCATATTTTTTTTTTATCTCAAAACACTCAGTGTGCCTACCCTCAAACAAGTAAACTTTAGTTGCTTTTTGCTTCCTGCTCGCGTGTCCTTCAGTTAAGTGTCCTAAGGGCCAGCGGCTCTGATGACCCCACCCCTGCCCCCTTGTACTCAGCTGCAGCTGTGTTGCTCAGTTATCAGATATCTGCCATGGAACTGGGTTGGGGAGGGTGTTTCTTTTGAATGGGCTTTCAGTATACACTGTGTGTTCTAAATGTTTGTGGGCGAGTTACCTTTGAAGATTGTTTGCTTGAAGATTTTGATCATGTATGAAGAATGTGACCATCGCTGTAAAACTAATGAACGATGATGATTTTTTAAAAAGTATTCAATACTTTCCCAAAACCCTAATCTTGCATTATTTTCATGCACAGGCAGTTATAACTTATTTTAGGGACTGATAGCCAATAGCATATTTTGTCCCTCCAGTCTTTTCTCTCTTGCTTGTGCATTTTTAGCAACAGCATCAAAGGGAGAAGGAAATTCAAATCAATTTATGTACCTTGGGAGGGGAAGGTGCATTCACGCTAGCGTGCATCTTATGGGTCTTAACTATTTAAAACTCCAGTTTGCATGGGCGTTTGCCCAATAATTGCCCCTCTCCTTTTCACAGGCCACTGAAGGACCTTGTAATGTGCCCAAACCAGGTGTGCTTGACTTTATCAATAAGGCCAAGTGGGATGCTTGGAATGCTCTTGGCAGTCTGCCCAAGGTACGTTTACTTATCATTCTGCTCTCATTCCGTTTGCTGTGCTGCTAAAGGAAGGGGTTGCTTCTCATTATTAAGCCATTACAGATGAGCCTTCTAGATCTTGAGATCCCTCTACTGAACCAGAATCTCTATTCTTTCTTCATTGCCAGGTGTACTTATTAGCACAGGAAGTTTCTCAAAATGCTTGTTCATTGACCACGGGCTGAAATTGTCATCTCTCTTCAGGAAACCGCCAGGCAGAACTATGTGGACTTGGTGTCCAGTTTGAGTGCTTCATCTGAGTCCTCCAGCCAGGTGACACCTGCAGCAGACAGGAAGCAACCAGGAAGTGACGCCCTGGTGGTGACCTCCCAAGATGGCATCACAACCATCACATTGAACCGGCCCGACAAAAAAAATGCACTCACCACTCAGGTAACACGACCTGCCCTAAGAGTCCGTCCTGCTTTTCTTTTCTTCCTCTGTTTCACTCAAAAACTATAGTGTGTCAGCATCCTTCCTGTTTCTGTGAGAGCTCTTGTTTGATTTATAGAGAAGATTAATAATTGTGGCTACTTCATACAGCAGAGTGGGACATTCATTATTTAGCATTTGTGAGCTTCAGCTAGGTTCTACATGCCCAGAAGGCACTGCAGCTTTTCTGATGATGGAAACACAGATAAATGATGTGAATATAAATGAAACACATGTCACTGTAAGAGACGATGCAGAGGGCTTCTCTGAGGTTGGCATAGACGCTCCCTGGACGTCTCTTCGTGTCACTTAGACTTGAGAGTGAGTACTGATCTACTTGCATGGAGCTTTATTTTGTACAAGTAGAGGAAAAGGGAGAGAAGAACTTAAATAGATCATGACCCAGGTCTGCTTGAAATGAGCTGCTTCACGAGGGCACTGTTAGTCTCTGAATCGGTCATTGAACTAGAACGACAATAAAAATAACCACTTCTGCAACCTAAGCGTCCATCGATGGAAGATGGACAAAGAAAACACGGTACGTACACACAGTGGAGCACTGTGCAGCCATAAACAATTGTGAGATCTTGCCATTTGTGACAGTGTGGATGGCCCTTGAGGGCATTATGCTAAGCGAAGTAGCTTAGAGAAAGGCAAATGCCGTATGGCCTCACTTATAAATACAGAGAACAGCAGATTGGCGGTTGTCGTAGTGTGGGGTGAAGGGGGTCAAACCGTACCAGCGTCCAGTCACACAATGGCTACGTCACAGGGATATACCGTGCAGCACAGTGACTATACTGCTGCTTTCCGTGTCTGAAAGTTGCTGAGACAAAAAATCGTAAAATGTCTTACCACAAAGGAAAAACACGTTAACGATGTGTGGCCATGGACGTTGGCTTATTGCAGTCATTTTACAATGTATACAAATATTAAATCATTACGATATACACCCGAAACAAACATATGTCGGTTATACCTCATTTAAAAAAAATAAACTGACGTTGAAGGAAAAAATAGCCACTTCAGCCCTTTCCCCTTGACAAAAAAAGGAGAGAATTAATTGGATACTTGGTGCTGAACTGGGAGTAAAATTCAAAAGGGCTGTAACCCCTTTTCATTGGACATATCACCTCTGTTGTAGTAGAGAAAGCACACTACCTTAAAATAGTCTTAAATAAGGATTCCATGAAGTTGGATATGCACTATGCAGTGAACAAAGCATTCGAGTCTCAAAACTTTTTCCTTTTCTCCTGACCTTTTTTTTTTTTTTTTTTTTTGCGGTACGCGGGCCTCTCACTGCTGCGGCCTCTCCCGTTGCGGAGCACAGGCTCCGGACGCGCAGGCTCAGCGGCCATGGCTCACGGGCCCAGCTGCTCCGCGGCATGTGGGATCTTCCCGGACCGGGGCACGAACCCGTGTCCCCTGCATCGGCAGGCGGACTCCCAACCACTGCGCCACCAGGGAAGCCCACTGACTCATTTTTATATATCCATGGTAGTAATAGTAATAACTACTCTTTACAGAGTGGCGCGTGTGTGTCAGTACTTTCCACGCAGAGGTTTTATTCCCACAAGGAGCCTCTACCATTATTGCTGCCAAACAATAAAATAATTAGGTTAAGTACTTATTTGCTGCAACTCACATGACTAATAACCAAGAAGATCTAAGTTGAAGCCGTGATCTATCCATCCCTTAAGCCTGGCTCTTCCCAGATACCCTCTCATGCTGCATCACCATCCCGGTAGTCATAATGGAGCTACTTCCTCATTCCCTCCCTCAGTAGAAATGATTTCACCTCCATTCATACATTATGTAAAGTCCATGCGTCTGTTTTTTCAGTAAAGGATGTGTATCTGTAAATGTGAGCCCTCTTCCACCATTCTCTCCCTCATCTAAGGTAGAAACTGCACCTGTTTTAAATGCCTTGAAAGCTACGACAGCTACACGTCCAAGAGTTTCAGAGACGTTGCTGATTTCAAACACTGGGCCCGCTGTTCTTGACGGAGTCCAGCCTTTCACTCTCCACAGCACTCCCAGACTGCCTGCCACACTCACGCTCTCTCTTGACATCCCAAATGAAAATCTGCTTCCTGGAAATCTTCTCTGCTCCCCGCCCCATCCTGCCCACCCCAGAAAAGTACCGGCAGCTCCTCTGAGCTTTCTGCTGCTTTGTACTCTCCACCCATCTTAGAGCTGTCCCCGTCTATTAATTCCAAAAGCCCAAGGACTGTGTCTTACTCGTTCATTTTGGGGGAAAAACATGGATATATTCCCCAGCATCTTCTACATAGCACTTGGTACAGAATACACACCACGTAATCATAAAAGGAATGAAAGTCCTTTCAGTCTTCCGGGCCGCCTTCTAGGTTCTATAAATACAACCAACATAAGTGTTAGGCGCTTTGCAGAGGCTGGGCTTGCAGACTGGTGTTTAGTGAAGCCCCTGGTGATCGTCATCGTCTTCAGAGTTTTCTTCTTTTCCTCATCTTCCCCCTTTCACGCAGATGTATCACGACATCATGGTTGCACTTGAGGCTGCAAGCAAGGATGATTCAGCCATAACTGTTTTAACAGGTGAGACATTTTCTTAGATTTCTTGGTTAAATTTCTATTTGGGGGGATTTTCACCTAGGTAGGAAGTTGAGTAAATAAGCTCTAATATCTTTCCTAGTGCTAAGATACTCTAATTCTTAAATACATAAAAAATATGATAGACACGGGATTGATATCTTTATCACGTAAAAAGCAGATACAAATTGGTAAGAAAAGTACTAAGGCCTATTAGATAAACGGGTGAGTAAAATGAGCAGATAATTTATATGAGAAAGTCCAGGCATTAAAGAAACAAGGAAAATGCAACCAGATTAATAAGCACAAACAGAAATCAAAATGATGAGATACCACTTTATACTTACGTGAATTAGCAAAATTTCATGTCATACCCAATTTTTTTTTTTTTTTTTTTTTTTTTTTTTTTGCGGTAAGCAGGCCTCTCACTGTTGTGGCCTCTCCCGTTGCGGAGCACAGGCCCCGGACGCGCAGGCCCAGCGGCCATGGCTCACGGGCCCAGCCGCTCCGTGGCACGTGGGATCTTCCCGTACCGGGGCACGAACCCGTGTCCCCTGCCTCGGCAGGTGGACTCTCAACCACTGCGCCACCAGGGAAGCCCGTCATACCCAATTTTGACAAGGTTATGGTAGGGTAAATGCCTCTGCTCCCCTGCTGACAGCAGCGTAATGGCTATAAAAAGTATAAGTAGCTAAGGAAAGGGCATTTGACAATATGTAAAATGTTCATATACTTTGATACAGGAATCCCACTTATGGGAATTTATTTTAGGGAAATTATCCAAGAAAAAGGAAAGGTCTTATGTAAGAAAGATAATCTTTGCAGCATTACTTATAATTGTAAAAATGTTAAAACATTGTAAATATGCTGCATGACAGAATTATAAAGCACATTATAGAACATCCAATAGACTATATACAAGTATTAAAAATTACAAGTCTAAAAACCGACAGTATAGCAAATGTTTAAGATAGAATAAAAAGCATTAGCAATTATATCAGCACTGTGATAATAAGTGGAAAATATGATGGATGCTCCTGGGCCTGGGCTGATGAGAACTCGGAGAATGGAAGTCATTGAACTTGGAAGGGGCACTGCGTGTAGTGGTGCAAGCTGAGGGTCAGGACTCAGATCAACTGGAGTTTAAATCCGGGCTTCATTCCTTACTACCTGTGGGCAACCTCTGCTTCCTGAATGGAGAAGACAGTGTCTTCCTAACCCCACAGAATGATCGAGGTGGTGGCACGAGACAGTGCAGGGCAAGGCTCACAGCAGGTACTTGGGAGACGGGAGCTGTTACCGTGTGTTGATGCAATGGAAGCAGGACTGATTTTATTTTATTTTATTTATTTTCTATTTTGGCCACACCATGCAACTTGAGGGATCTTAGTTCCCCAACCAGGGATTGAACCTGCACCCTTGGCAGTGAAAGTGCGGAGTCCTAACCACTGGACCACCAGGGAATTCCCAGAGTGATTTTATTTTCTTTTAATTTTCATTAAAATTTGTAAAATATTATATAGAGATATCAGAGAGCTCTCAGTAAAAAAGGGAGATGGGGAGAAAGAGAGATACCTAACAGCTGATGAGGGGGTGAAGGAAAGGGAAGAGTTGAGCATGGCCCTTATATTTCACAAATACACCTAGGAGAATGGAGACAACAAAATCCGTCTAGAGGTGGCGTTGGCTTGATACAGGAGAAGAATGTTTTCTGGTTGTTTAATTAAAAATTTTTTAACATCTTTATTGGAGTATAATTGCTTTACAATGGTGTGTTAGTTTCTGCTCTATAATGAAGTCAATCAGCTATACATATACATAAAAATTTTTTTAACTAAAAGTATAATACAGGCACATGGTTTTTTAAAAAATCCAAAGACTATGAAATAGCATATAACAAAACTAAATCTCACTCTCCTTAGAACCCCAGTCTTGCTTCCTAGAAAAACTCAGCTTTTCTTGAGCCTTCCAGAAACTGCCTACGTGTGCACATGTGTGTACCCCGCCTCTTGTAAACAGAAAAGGAAGCATGTAGTACATACATACTATACCCACCTTCTCCTAACAGCATACCCCGAAAAATTGTTCTCTGTCAGCACGTATACATCTAAGTTTTTCTCTGCAGGACTACAAAGTATGAAAGTTTTGGGATTCCATAATTTATCTCATCATATTCCTCTATTGATGAATGGGGAGACTGTACTTTGTCTTTTGCTATTAAAATCATGCTGCAAGGGTATCCTTGGACATATGTCTTGCAGCGAATGTGCAAAAATATCCAAAGGCTTTAGTCTTAGAAGTGAAGTTGCTGGGTTTCGTAATAGTAATAACGGCTAACTTTTATATCATACTTCCTGTTTGCTGAGCACTGGTCTAAGCATTTTAATTCATCTGATAGCTTTTTGATTCTTAACTTTTCTAAGCTTTCTTGCAATAACCCTGTGAGGTTAGGCCCTATTATTACTTGTATCTTACAGGTGAGAAAACTGAAAGATTAGGTTTTGATAAGTAGTGCTTTTCCTATAGTGATTTTCTATATATCCTTCACTTTCGTTTTCTAGTTCCTTTTTGATCTAAATGTTGTAATAGTAGGTCCTTTAATTTCCAGAAAGGATTTTTTTGGGGGGTTTTCCATTTCTGTTATCAATTCCTAGTTTATTGTATTATAATCAGAAATGATTGGTTTTACTAATTTTACTTTTTTTAGAATCTATTAAAATTTCGTGTATATTAGCTATATATTAAAATCTCTGCCTTGAAAATTAAGAATCAAAAAAATGGCCAATATTTTATATCATCCAGGAACACTTAAAAAGTAAGTTCAGGGACTTCCCTGGTGGTCCAGTGGCTAAGATTCCATGTCCCCAATGCAGGGGGCACCGGTTCGATCCCTGGTCGGGGAACTAAGATCCCGCGTGCCACACGGTGCAGCCAAAAAAATAATAGTTATGAAAAAATGTTTTAAATAAAAAATTTTTAAAAATTAAAAATTCATGCTTGATTTTTAAGGTATAGAGTTATAATTATATCAGTTAGACTTGCCTCTCTAATTCATGTTATATAGATTTCCTAAATTCTGTTTTCTAATTTATCTGGCTGGACTGAAAAAAGAAAATTAAAGGCATCTGTTTCTCTCAGCCCATCCTATGCTGGGTCCCCCCCACCCAGAGCCTTTGCATGTGCCGTCACCACTGGAGAACACTCCCCCCACCCTCTTGCCATCTACCCCTGCCCGTGTCCTTCAGATCTCAGTCCAGTCATTCCCGCCTTAGCAAAGTCCCTCCCTGAACCCCCAGGTGAGAGCAGAGCCCCATTGCCTGCTCTCCTGTCCTCGTGTCCCTTTGCATCATCATGGTTCCATTGCCTACAGTTATTCATGTGTCTTTAAGTCAAGGTCCAGCTGACTCCCTAGTCTGTCAATTAGGGCAGGACCCCAGCTGGTCCACCAGTGTATTTCCAGAGCTTGGTACAGAGCCTGGCACATACAAGATGCCCAGTGACTGCTGTAGAGTGAATGAGCGGTGGATCCATGGATTTTGTTTACAGGCAATGGGGACTATTATTGTAGTGGGAATGATCTGACCAACTTCACGGATATCCCCCCTGGTGGAGTGGAGGAGAAAGCCAGAAGCGGGGCCGTTTTGCTGAGGTGAGAGCACGTCTGTCTCATCCCGGGGGGCTTATCCTTACCAGTGTGGTCTTGAGCTGTGCCTAAGTAAAATAAATACTTCTTAGGTTCCGTGTAATCGGCTGTGACTTTAGGCAAGCATATTTCTCCAAACTTCTATCGGGGCATTTGCTCCATCACTGTAACTTCTGTTACCCGTTCTCCTGGCCTCCCTACACCACATTGGATTGGAAAGCATACAAGTCAACTATCGCTACAAATTAACTTCTCCCATATTGAGGCAGAGGAATTCAGCAACTTCTCCTCTGGCCAGAGGAAGCCCTGACTGCCACGATCGCCGCTCATAGGAGACTTGAAATAGTCTCGGGAAACACAGAGGGCGTGAAGGCGTCTCCTCCTGCCTCATTAGTCCCTGCTGCGTTTCTGGTGCCCACTGAGCTGTGATACCGCAGCACGTGCTGGCGGCCACCCTAGCCTCTGAGTCTACAGCTGGTTTACATCCCTGACCGAATGCCTAGAACACAAGATTTGAACCAAGGCTGACCTGTGGGACTCTGTGAGTTTCCCTCAAGTGCCGTTCAGATGGGAGGAACCTGGTGCTGGGGAGGTGGCAGGGCAGAGAGGCACTGCTGGGCGATGGGAAACTCACCAGCCTGGCCAGAAAAGCATGTTCCAGACTCACCCTGTCTTGCCTGCATACTTCAGTGATGCTACTTTGGCATATTTAAACATGCTTTTATATTTCCACATCTGTAGGGATTTTGTCGACTGTTTTATAGATTTTCCGAAGCCTCTGGTTGCAGTGGTAAATGGACCAGCTGTGGGAATCTCCGTCACCATTCTCGGGCTATTTGATATCGTGTATGCGACCGACAGGGTAAGTCAGCTCCCAGAAATGTATGAAGTTATACAAGTAAAAAAGAGATCCTCTGAATTCTCCTTTATTGTTGCTAGTAGTAAACAGATTACATATGGTTTGTGGTAGAATGGACCAAATTTAAATTTTTCCCAAAGAATTAGTCTAATATGACGCGTTTTATTTTTCCTTTACTACTGACTTGAATTTTCCTAAACACGAATGTTGTTGTAAACATTGCCCCAGCTCTTTTGGCTCTGTGCTCTAATCCTATTACACAGCACTTGTTCATTTTTACTGTAAAATAGGAACCTTCAAAGCTTGTAAGCAGGGGGCAAAAAATAGCTGCTTTGGAGGTTATGCAAGTGAGTTATTTGATCATTTTTTCCAAGTAAATGAATCCTGGAATTTATAAATCTAGAATAAGGAAGAACTTTCAGGCATTCTTCTACTTTCAGTCCCTCCTTTGCAGATAAGAAAACCAAAGCTCAGAGAAGTCATGTTCACCATTGAATTATATAGATTTTATTTTTTCTTCCTACTACAGTCATAATATATGTCATAGTGGAAAATAAAATTTTGGAAAATATGGAAAAGTACAAAGAAAAGAGTTAATTTAAAAGGCACTCCTTATCTCACCACTCAGATAAGCAGTGCTAACATTTGGGTTATTTAACTTATCTAATTTAACCAGTCCCTGACACTGGAACCCTAGAATATTTCCAGTTTTTATCCTTCTAAACAAAAATGTGATGAATGTTTATCTTAGAACTTTTACTGTAGAACTAATAACCACCTCTTAGGGTTATTAGATTCTTAGAGTGGCTTTTGCTTTTGTGGCAGTAAAATTTGCTAATGTACATACAGCCTTGCAGGGAACATTTGGTTTTTACCACTGAAGAGATTACTGGTTTTGTTTAGAGGTATTTTCTCCACTAATAGGACCCTATATTAGGGTCCTTAACTCTTTGGCTCATCTTTTACTGGATTGCTTTCAATGAGCTTGGGCATATGGTCAGATCTAGTTTTTACTAATAATTTTCCCATAAAAATAGCAAATGGAAGTCTATAGACGCTAGGCTACCTAACCTTTGTAAGTGGAAGTTTCTGCTCAAAGGCAGAAATTAACAGTCTTCTGTCACATTCTGTGTGTTAAATGACCAGTTAATTGACCTGCTTTGAGCAGGGTGGGATCAGGAGTTCCTGACCTGAACTTGGGGGTCTCATTCTCCAGTACTTGGAGGCCAGATATCATCATATTTGAATCTTGTCCTGATTCTCCCACTGGATTCCAAATGATTGTCATGTACATCATCTTTTCAAAGATTTCTAGGACTCCCATCTTATGATACAATTTAAATTAAAATTGAAATCAGAGGGAAATGCGTATATATTATATATGCTAAAAGATTGGGCCCAAAGTAAAATATTTGACAAATAGTGACCACTGCTAAGAGTTCACCCAACTGAATTAAACCAAGGTTCAATTTAAAATCAGGGAAAGACACAGAAGAAAGAAGCTGTGGAGAGGAATTCATTTTACAGGGTTTCTCATTCCTGGCTTCATGAACAGATACCATATTAAATGTAGGTTAACATTTAACCCATATAACCAAATTATTCTTTATTATGGGTAATAAGTAGTGCCTCTGCCTATTAGCTTCTCTGTCAGCAAACAGTACATTTCCTCTTTGAGTTAATAAAAAGGCAGAAGTCATAACAGTAATAGATCTTTGAGTGCTCAGTATCTAGGAGGCACTCTGCTGAATCACATTATATGTGTTCAGTAAATGCCCACGTTAACTGCCCTGCGAGGCAGGTGCTCTCATCCCATTTTACAGATGAGAAAACCGTGGCACAGAGAAGTTAGGAAGCTCCAGGGTCACCAGACAGCCTGACGCCAGCATCTAACCCTTAACTACATCTACTGCTCCATTTCTGAAAATTAGCTCAGTGTTTGCTTATAATAATGTTTATAAGTAAATTAAATGCTGCTTATTATCAGCTTTCCATGCACCTGTTTGTGGCTCTTACCAAGGTTGGCTGCTTCTTTCAGTTTTCTGGTTATGTTCCTTAGGCTGTGACTTCTCAGCACATTTTCTCCAATACGCTTTCTTTTAGGAGGGAAAAGAGAAGATAGGTGACATTAATAACTGTTTACTTTATACTTTCATTATTTTGATTTGTATGCTTTGCACATTATATGTTTATATATTCTAGCAATATTCATTAAAAAAAAACCCACCATACCTGATTATGGGAAATGAAGTCTAAATATGCTGTTTACGGAATTGCTGATTATAAGTTAATTTCCTTTCATTAGAGCTTTTCATTCATCAAGAAACACAAAACTATTTCTGACATCTAGAAAAAAAACTACAAATGACTCTGTAGTCTAAATAACCAATATTAAAGTAGTTTCTGGTATTTAAAACCAATCAAAAACCCTCTGGGGCAAAATCAAGACATGGCAGATTGAGGAGGTAATTTTTCAACTCACACAGTAGAGGCTAAGCTTTCTAATACATGTTTTTAAATGTGTCTATAAAGTGATGGATCAACAAATTAATATAAAAATACACAACAGAGGGCTTCCCTGGTGGCACAGTGGTTGAGAGTCCGCCTGCCGATGCAGGGGACACGGGTTCGTGCCCCAGTCCGGGAAGATCCCACATGCCACGGAGCGGCTGGGCCCGTGAGCCATGGCCGCTGAGCCTGCGCCTCCAGAGCCTGTGCTCCGCAACGGGAGAGGCCACAACAGTGAGAAGCCCGCGTACCGCAAAAAAAAGAAAAAAGAAAAAAAAAATACACGACGGAGAGGAATAAATAGCCCACATAAAAGAAAATATAAATGGCTCTTAAAAACGGGTGGGAAAGACACCATTAAGAAAAGGACTTGTAGGGACTTACCTGGTGGTGCAGTGGTTAAGAATCTGCCTGCCAATGCAGGGGACACGGGTTCGAGCCCTGGTCCGGGAAGATCCCACATACCGCGGAGCACCTAAGCCCCTGCGCCACAGCTACTGAGCCTGCGCTCTAGAGCCCACGAGCCACAACTACTGAGCCCTCATGCCACAACTGCTGAAGCCCGCGTGCTTAGAGCCCATGCTCCACAACAAGGGAAGCCACCGCAATGAGAATCTCGCGCATCGCAACGAAGAGTAGCCCCCGCTCGCCGCAACTAGAGAAAGCCCGTGTGCAGCAACGAAGACCCAGTGCAGCCATTAATTAATTAATTAATTAATTAATTTTTAAAAAAGACAACCAATCCAACTTAAAAATAGTGGGCAAGTTATTGCAGGCTACTTCACCAAAGAAGGTATGCAAATGGCTGATAAACACATGAAAAGATACTCAACATCATTAGTCATTAGGGAACAGCAAATTAAAACCACACCGAGACACCACGACACACCTACTAGAGTGGGTAAAATTGAAAAGACTAAGGATAACGACAGGTTCAGGGAGAATGCGGAGTGGTTGGAACTCCCTGCTGCACCTCGGAAAATAGTCTGGCAACATCTCAGAAAGTTACACCACACGTGAACCACACAGCCCAGCAATTACATGCCTGGGCGTTTACCCAAGAGAGTTGAAAATACACCTTCATCATCACCTTATTCATAATATCCAGAATACTGGAAATACCACAATGGCTGCAACTGGTGAATGGATAAACGAATTATGACACATCCGTACAATGGAATACTACTCAGAAATAAGAAGGAACAAACCCTAATATGTGCAGTAACAACGTGGTGACTCGAGAGCCTTCTGCTAAGGACAAAAGCCCACAAAAGGAGGAGAGGCTACAGAGTGTGTGATTCCATTTATATA
Organism: Hyperoodon ampullatus; assembly: GCF_949752795.1. Classification (NCBI taxonomy): domain Eukaryota; kingdom Metazoa; phylum Chordata; class Mammalia; order Artiodactyla; family Ziphiidae; genus Hyperoodon; species Hyperoodon ampullatus. The sequence continues at coordinate 103,021,550 of NC_136923.1, forward strand.
CATTCTAGAAAAGGTAAAACTGTAAGTACAAAACAGATCAGTGGTTGCTTGAGGGTGAGAGGCAGACTGACTGCAGAAGGGGCGTGAAGAAACTTTGGCGTTGGGGGGTGATAGAAATAGTCTATATCTTGATCATGGTAGTGGCTACATTACTATACATTTGTTTAAAACTCATCAAACCGCATACGTTAAGAGTGGATTTTGTGTGTATACAGGCAGACCTCAGAGATATTGTGGGTTTGGTTCCAGACCACCGCAATAAAGCAAATATCACAATAAAGTGAGTCACGGGACTTTTTTGGTTTCCCAGTACATATAAATGTTTACATTATACTGTAGTCTGTTAAGCATGCAATAGCATTATGTGTAAGAAAACAATCAGACATTTTAAAACAGCTTTAATTAAAAAATAACACTGTTGGGAAAATGGCACCAGCAGACTTGCTCGACTTAGGGTTGCCCCAAACCTTCCATTTATTAAAAAAAGATAAAACTGCAGTATCTGCAAAGCACAATAAAGCAAAGCACAATAAAAGGAGGTCTGCCTGTATAATAATCCAATAACCATAATTTTTTTTAAAGTTCTTCAATTAAGTATTGTAAGGAGGATAGAAACAAATAGAGAATTTTTTGAAATCACACGTGAAAAGATGATTTTCTTTTCTCTGTTTTCTTCCGCTCTTCAAAAAGGCAACATTTCATACTCCGTTCAGTCAGCTAGGCCAGAGTCCAGAAGGATGCTCTTCTTACACTTTTCCGAAGATAATGGGCCCAAGCAAGGTAATTTTTGGAAACCTTAAGACGAAATGTAATGTCATCTCCATTCCAGAAGTAACCCCACACTCTCTGTTCTTTCCCTCCATAGTAGAGGCAACAGACGGAAGCGAATTATTTGCACCCCGACTTCAAGAGTTTTAAACATAGAGGAACCAGGCCGTGGGAAGCGTCTGGTCTGTAGGGAAATTTAGACGCTCTCTCCCCAAACTGGGGGTGACTCTCAGCTGGGTGCCTCGTGCTCCCAGCGCCGCTCCCGGCCTCCACAGCCTTTTCTCCAGACTGTCCCACAGGGCAGTAAGGCTCCAAGGGGCCCAGTGGCCGCTCAGGTCTGTCCCTGCAGTTATGGACACCTAGGTGCCCACCCTTGGTGGGCAGGACCCCAAGGGGATCCTGACAAGACTGAGAGCCGGGGGTAGGGAGAGGCTTAGCAAACATCCTTCGGGATCTGAAAGGGGGGGAGTGGGAATTGAGCCTCTGTTCGTTGCTATTAGGTTTTCACTGAAAAAAATGTATATTTTAAAAATCTCTCTCTTTTCTTTTGTTTCTGGACATGCCATGCGGCTTGCAGGATCTCAGTTCCCCGAATGGGGATTGAACCCCGGCCACGGCAGTGTGAGAGCCTGAAATCCTAACCATTAGGCCACCAAGGAATTCCCTTTTTAAATCTCTTTCTTCAGTCACGTGCCTTGAATTCTTATACAGCTTTGAACTTTGAAAATTTGGGCAGACCCAAGCCTAAGGCTTAGAACATTTGACTCTGAAACTGTCTTTCCTTTTCTGAAAGAGAAATTGCAAACATAGGAAAGGATATCCACTTGGTATTGTTAGGATATCCCCAGTATTGTTAGAAACTGAACATCAGTCTCCCTCACTTTCCTTCAGTTAAGTGGAGCTCATTGGAGTACCTGGGCAGGTAAAGAAAACTGTCAGAGCCAGACCACTGTGTGAATTTCCAGGGAAAGGAATTTTTAAAAAATATTTATTTATTTATTTATTTAATTTATTTTGGGTGTGCCGCATCTCAGTTGCGGCACGTGGGATCTTTCGTTGCAGCCTGTTAATCGAGGCGTGCGGGATCTAGTTCCCCAACCAGGGATCAAACCCAGACCCCCTGCATTGGGAGCGTGGAGTCTTACCCACTGGACCACCAGGGAAATCCCCAGGGAAGGGAATTTTGACAGTTGGTGTTCCTAAATGTTGGTTGGCAATTCCTATGACGGTGATTTTTCTTTTTGTTTTATAATTGTTTATAGTGTATAAAACAGGAACTCATTGCTGCCGTGTGTCATAGAATCAACATCTGCCTCACAGCCTTTCTGCCCCAGGCTCCCAGCCCTTGCTCCCCATCGTAGACACACACAGAAGCAGCAACCTCTACAAACTGTCTAGAAAGCCTAATGGTCTCAGCACAAAGTTGGCAAACCATTGCCTGTGGCACCATTAGTTTCTCCCTTAATGAGAAATACTGGCGACCTCAGAGACCAGAAGGAGATGTCCCTATGTCTACTGAAAGCAGTTCATTCTGAAGTTAGCTGAGCCTTGTTTCATTGCGTTAACGTCTCAATCCTGCTTTTCATTTCAGGCAACAGAGATGCTCGTTTTTGGGAAGAAGTTGACAGCCCGGGAAGCATGTACCCAAGGACTTGTCACTGAAGTTTTTCCCGACGGCACTTTTCAGAACGAAGTTCGGGTCAGGCTGGAAGCGTATGCAAAGCTCCCCCCAAACGTTAGTATTCGGGGTTTTTTTGTTTGTTTTGTTTTGCTTGTAAGAACCATGGAAGTCATCTATTTGCCTTGAGAGAATAAGCAATTTAAAAAACAAGACAGCTGGCTCTGAGCACATCTAAATCTGAGATTAAAAGTAAGCATAATAATGTTAGAAATACTGATTTTTACAAAACTTATCAAATAGGCATTCCATTTCTGTGCTGTGGAGACAGAGGGGCGGTTCTTTCTGGGCACCACTTTGAGGAGGTTGATAGGCAACCTTTGCCAGCACTTTCATCCTTGAATCCAGGTGAGCAGCCAGACAGGTTAACTTTGAGGAGATTCTGACCACGCAGCACTTAAGTTTTTATACGTGAGAGCTGGTGACTGATTTTCTCATGTTCTCACTGCTCAAAATGTGGTCTTGGAACCAGAAGCTTTGGTTTCTATCTACAGCTTCTTACAAATGTGTGACCACAAGCCCTGCCCCACACATGCTGGGAGGATGTGTGCACACACGAACGTTTGAGGTACAGTATCTTATCTACACATATTTCTTAAGGTGTCACAGGATCAAATGAACAACAGAGAAACAAGCATCAGAATTCTAGAATAATCTCACTCCTCTTAGAATGCCTCTTAACCTTACTGTTGGTTTTGTTTTTTCAGGCCATGAAAATTTCAAAACAGGTCATCAGAAATAGGGAGAAAGAAAAGTTACACGCGATTAATGCTGAAGAAAGCAGTATCCTGCAGGAGAGGTGGCTGTCAGATGAGTGCATGAATGCCATTGTGAACTTCCTGTCCAAAAAAGCGAATCTGTGATGACCATCACATAAAAGCTAAACGTTTCCAAGGAAGGGATGTGCTACTATTTCTGCTTTCCAATTCCTGAACTAAGTAAACCTTGCTGTGCCTTTTTTCAGTGCTAAAATACCAGTTATGATAATTATACTTCACTAGAGCCCTGATGAAAAACAAATGATGTGAAACCAGCTTTGAGAATTTACGTAGGTTTTTGGTAGTGGGGAGTCTTACGTCTTTTGCTATGAATCGCTGTTGCCAGGCACACTGAAACATTGTGCCCGGCGTCCTGCTCTGAAAGGCATTCACAGCGTTGCAGGCTGAGACCATGTGTTCGAAAACCACTACTGCACTTTGCTGTCCACACAGGCTCACTGACTTGATCGGCCCAAACACCGACAGTCTCTGGATGACCGAGTCAAGATCTTTAGTGGGTCGCATGTTCTTTTTCAGCCATCTGGCAGGGGGAGCAAACAGAAGGAACAATATTACTAGAGGATAAATTAGAATCTTAGTTTCATCCCCGCCCCCATAATTTGATAGAAAGGGATGAAGGGATTGGATTGTTTCATTGGAAAGTGATGTTCTGTATCAGTGATTATTTCCTCATTTATCGTATAGTCTTCATTCTCATTTAGTGTGGTACTTTATAAAAAGCACACCTGAAAGCTACCCTAACTGTCCTTGTGACTTTCTGTTTCGATGGCTGCCATATGTATCACTTGACAAGAGTTTATTCCAGTGGCTATAGGATTGGCATGGAATATTTTGCTCTTCTAAATGTCCTCCTTCCTTTTTAACCTCCTTCAAGCATCAGCATCCAGATAGCCAACCCACCGAACCTCTAACTTCTTAATTCTTAATTTTTTTATTCCAGTAATCGTAATCCAAAGTGTTCAGTCTTATAGGAAGTATATTAATAGTAATAACCCATTCATGTTTATTGAGCACTTACTATTTGTTTCTGGTGCTTAATGCCCATAAGCACATTTTGTCCTCAAAAAACAACGCCAAAAATTTAAAATGTGGTAAACTGTTGCTGCTACCCATTTACAAGTAAGGAGTCCAAGGCATGGAGATGTAAGTAGCTTTTCCAGAGTCCGAGTCCCAGTAAGGGTCAGAGAGTCCCAGCCCCACTGTCCCCATGAGCCGCCCATCCCTCCCACTGACTTCAACTGACATCCCTGGACAAAAGGTGAAAAACAATGGTTTGAGGATGCCGAAATTAAACAAAAGCAGATGGATTGTGGTAAGGCATCAAAATGTGGAGAAGCATCTGCCCATGAGTGTCTGAGATTGTGGGACATTAGGAAACAATTGCTGGGATCTCTGTCCTAAGCACGGGACATATGCCCCAAAGGCAGGCCCGACTGTGCAGCAGTGCAGTGGTTGCCATGGTGTGACTGGCAAAACAGAATTTGAGGCCAAGAAGAATATCTCTCTAACCAGGAAAAGGATTCCCTGGGGCTGGAGAGGAGAATCCCAGAGCAGAGGAGTGACATGCTCCCCTAATTCTAGGTGTGAACCTACACAGCTTAGGTTCACAAGTGGGACAGGCTGAAACCAACCTGGCAAAGGCTTTGGGAAGTAAACTGGGATTTTAAGCGCCACTAACACAAGATCAAGACAGCTTGTAGTCTCAACCTAAGCAGGTTGATTACTTGCTAAAACAAAACCATCAACATTCTCCAGATAATTCAACAAAACTCAGGATCCATGCAACATAATATTCACAGTGTCCATGATACAATCCAAAATTATTGACATACAAAACACCATGAAAATGTGAACAGTAAGGTGAAAAAAGACAACACATGTCAATCCCGAGATGACCTAGATGTTGGACTTGCCCCACAAAGATTTTAAAGCAGTTGTCATAACTGTGCTCCACAAGGTAAAGAAAAACACGCTTGAAATGATTAAAACTACATGAATTCTCATCAGAGAAACTACAAAAAAAAGAACCAAATATTTAGAACTGAAAATCTGAAATTTAAAAATAATTCTCTAGGAAATTCCATGGTGTTCCAGTGGTTAGGACTCAGCACTTGCACTGTGGTGGCCTGGGTTCAATCCCTGGTTGGGGGACTAAGATCCCACAAGCTGCATGATGTGGCAACAAAAAAAAAAAAAAAAAAAAAAAAATTCTCTGGAGGGACTCTAGCAGAATGTAGATGACAAAGGAGTCAAAGAACCTAGAAGATAAATCAACAGAAACTAAGCAATGTGAAGTACAGAGAGAAAAAAATGCTAGGAAAAATACATAAGAGTGACATCAGCAAGATGTTGGAAGTTTCAGGTCCTCATAGCCCAAGAGAAACATCGAATAATCAACTACAGAAGCCCGTCAGACATCTACAGCAAACAAGTGAATGTCCAATCAAGAAAAAAGTTACATTAAAAATGAGGTTTTGTGACATTTTTACTCACTCTTGCCCCACCTACTCCACTGCACGATGTGGTTGGAAGGAATTAGTCTAATTCCCACCTCCTCTTGGGATGGAAGGAACAGTCTGGAACTTGTTTGCAACATTCTGGCCTGTCTGGGTTGCCTGAGGGATTGGTTGCTGTCTTGCCTGACTCAAAGTTCAGATGGAAACCTTGGCATAGTTTGGGTCCTGGGCTAGAAGCCACAGAAGGCAGTGAAACACGTGAAAAGTACAAGCTGATTGCGCACCCATGGATGCAGAGAAAGAGATTACAAGCAGAGGAAGACAATAGAGCATTTAAGACCCTGAGAAGAAGCTGGAATGAGACTCTTTGGGAAGACATTTAAAAGCAGTGGGGGGTGGGGGGGCGGGATTAAAAAAAAACAAAACCAAAAACTAAACCTACACACAGGCCCAGACAGGAGTCACGCCCAGTTAAACCTGAAAAGGCCTGGGCGGATCTCAGGACTCATGGGCCCACCATTTCAAGGCCTTGCACAGCGGTGTGCAAGCACTGGGAGAGGTGGCTGTTCTTTCAAATGCACAGTTTTCAAGAAAAGGTCATGAGGCATGCAAAAAAACAGGGAAATGTGACCCATTCAAAGGAACAACATTTCCACAAATAGTCCATGAAGAAACACAGGCATGAGACTTACTAGACAAAGACTTTAAAACAGCTGTCAAATATGTTCAAAAGAGCTAAAGGAAAATATGGGCAAAGAACTAAAGAAAATCAGGAAAACACTGAACAAAATAATATTAACAGAGATGGAAATTATTTTTTTAAATTAATTCTGAAGATGAAAATTACAATAACTGAATTGAAAAATTCACTGAGGGGTTCACCAGCAGACTCAAACAGGAAGAAGAAAGAATCAACAAACTTAAAGACATTTGAGATTACTGAGTTTGAGGAGCAAAAAGAAGAACAAAAGTGAGCAGAGACTAAGGGACTTATGGGACACCATCAAGCGACCAGTATGCACACAATGGGAATTCCAGGAGGACGAGGAGGAGGAGGAGAGACGGGGACAGAGCAATATATTTGAAGAAATAATGGCTAAAAACACAGTTTGAGGAAAGACATGATATACAATGCAAAAAGCTCCATGAACTATAAGTAGGATAAACACAAAGAGACCTACACTGAGACACATTATAATCAAACCTGTCAAAGACAAAGCATGAATCTTGAAAGCAGAAAGAGAAAAGCAACTCATATACAAGGGATTCCCAGTAAGATTATGAGCAGATTTCTCAGCAGCCAGAAGGCAATGGAATGATATATTGAAAGTGCTGAAAGAACAAAATTGTCGACTGCTAACTCTACATCTGACAAACTCTACATCTGGCAAATAGTGTTCTTCAAAAATGAGGGAGAAATTTAAGACATTCCTCTACAAAACCTGGGGGAGTTCATTACCACTAGATGTGCCCTCCAAGAAATGCTAAAGGGAGTCCAAGTTGAAATGAAAGGATGCTAGATAGTAAGTCAAAGCCACATGAAAGTATAAAGTTCTCCAGCAAAGGTAAATACATGCACGCAAATATAAAACTATTATTGAAATTTTGCTTTGTAACCTCACTTTTTATTTTCTACAGGATTTAAAAGACAAATACTTAAGATATAAATCTATGTTAATGGGTATATAATATATAAAGATGTAATCTGTGACATCAATAACAAATGGAGAGGCACAGTTGTAAATCAGTAGTTCTTGTATGCAGTTGGCAAAAATTTAAGACAGATCATCATGATTTTAGGATGTTACCTGTAACCCCCATGGTAACCACAAAGAAAATATCCATAGAAAATACCCAAAAAGAAATGAGGAGGGGATCAAAATGTGTCAACACAAAAATATCAACTCACAGGAAAGTAGTAATGGAGGAAATGAGGGACAAAAAAATGATATAAGACATACGGGAACAAGATGGCAAAAGTTAAGTGTTTCCCTATTGATAATTACTTTAAATGTGTTAAACTCTCCAATCAAAAAAAAACAGGTTGACAGAAATAATTTTTAAAAATCAAGGTTCGGGCTTCCCTGGTGGCGCGTTGAGAGTCCGCCTGCCGATGCAGGGGACACGAGTTCGTGCCCCGGTCCGGGAAGATCCCACATGCCGCGGAGCGGCTGGGCCCGTGAGCCATGGCCGCTGAGCCTGCGCGTCTGGACCCTGTGCTCTGCAGCGGGAGAGGCCACAACAGTGAGAGGCCCGCGTACCGCAAAAAAAAAAAAACAACAAAAAAAACATATATCTTTTTCTAATTACAATGGAATTAAACTAGAAATCAGCAGAAGGAAAACTGGAAAATCCACAAATATACAGCAATTAAACAACACACCTCTAAACAACCAATGAGTCAAAGGGGAAATTAGAATATATCGTGAAACAAATAAAAAACATACCAAAACTTGTGGGATAAAGTAAAATCAGTGCTAAGCGGAAATTTTATAGCTGTACATGCTTACATTTAAAAGAAGAAATCTTGTAGACTAGGTGTAAAGCCAAAGTTCTACCACTCATATGATACTATCCTAGGTCCCTGGTCATGCTTGGGGTGGGCTGGTGCTTCCCAACTCATGCAGCATAAAAACCCTACAGCTCGGGGGTTGGGTCCCTAAGAATCCCTCTCCAGCCCTGCTAGGTCTGTGCTCACTGACCTGGAATGCGATGGCCTGTGGGGAACCCACGCACCTGCTGCAGTCTCCATGAGTTTTCTCCCAGTGAGGGCTCCTGCAGACACTGGGAGGTGTGAAAACGGGACTCATGCGCTTTTATACAGAGCAATGCTTGTTTCCACACTCACTGTATATGCCAAAGACAACATTGTCATTTTTTAGCTTTTTAAGGCATAAAGAGAGTTTGTGGTCATCCTATACATCTCTAAATATGCCTGCATAGGACAAAAATTAGGCACCTACCTGACAACTATGGTTGACATTGGAGGCTCCTCTGTGTTTTTATTCCACAAATGGCATTTCTTCCACCCCTGATTTGCATTGTTGTCGACTTTTCTTCTCCACAGGAGCATACTGCTTGGTTTGGGGGTCAGGTTAATCTCTTCGGGAAATTGATGTCTTTCTAAGATCCTTTCTAAGCCAGAGAATTCAGAATTCTCACCTAGTAATAGAACAATCATTAATACAATTCAGTGTTCCTTTCCATCTTTGCATAGCACGAGTAAGATGTCATTAATTTGAGAAAGACTATTTGTGCCACTTAATTGCTACTTAGGTCTGCCATTTCTTCATTCCAAAAATATCAGTGAGCAACATTCAGACCGTAGCCTGGTTCTAGACATCTAATAGATGCACAGCAGGAAATGAGTGAATGAACGAACAAAGCAGGTGTGCTCGTCCTACCCCAGGTACTGAAGGTCATCGGTGTAATCTCTGCATGATTCTCAAACGAATGGTAAGTAACTGGACTACTATTTTTATCTTCAGCGATATTAACCACACTCTGCATTGACATCACATCCACTGCTTCACACTGACCTCAGTTGGCCCCTAACCAAATCGCGCATCCGTAGTGACACAAAGAGCTTGTGCCAGAATGTAATCCAGTACACTGCTTCCTTCCTTCCTTAAAACCATCTTCTCCAAAAAGAAGGAAGGAAGGAGAAAGAGGTAGAGAGAGAGAAGGAGAGAGGAAGGGAAGGAGGGAAGGAGGGAGGGAGGAGAAGGGGAGTCGGACCACGCAGGGTGTTTAGTGACATGGCTGAGTTGTCTTGTAGTGTAAGCTTGTTATCTCTTTGCCAGCTGGTAACAATTTGAGAAGCAAAAGCCAGTTTGCAGGCTGTGCTATGAGCACCTCTGCAATCCATTTGGGTGCATAGAAAATAAGCTGTTACACACCTACCGTAGGAAGAGAAGCTGAGCCTCAGAGAGACTCAGGGCGACCCTGCATTGGATTAGGAATTAGATCAGTGCTCGTCCAGCCCCCATTATTTCTCAGGCTGAATCCCTGAAGGTCCCTCCCAGGCAGGGTAATTGACAGAGACTTAAGGGACAAAGAATTGGCTCAAGGGACTATAGGTTGGCATTCGGACTAAATGGCTTAATGACTTGATGAATAGATTGATCCTTAGGAGCCAGAAAAACCACTCCAAGTGAGTCAAGAGCAGGCCTGGAATATGGAGCTCCTGCCCAGTGGGTGAAGGCCAGGGCCCTTAGCAGCAGTTTATTATTAGCTCAGTGTCCACACATCTGGGCTGCCCAGAAGCTCCCACAGGCTTGCCCGAACAATAGGAAGAGCAAAGGGTTTGCTTTGGTTGTCAGAATTTCAAATCTAATGAAATGGACAGCAGCCTACATGGCAGGAACACTACCAGTCGCTAAAGATATATCAATATCTATTCATGTCTACACTGGGAGGCTAAGAGAACAAACTCTAAATCAACATATAACTGGAATATCACTGGGAAATCAAAACCCACTTCTCCAACCTCACATAAATGCTCACTGTATTTTCGATTTTAAAATTGCATTTTAGTTACAAAAATTAAAGACACATGAAAAGATTTCCACTGGAATAAATAAAATCAAACAACTTAAAGAAGTATACATAGTGTAAAAAATTAATGAACAGAAACCTCAGTTAAATAGAACCGGGAGACCAGCAGGGGGAGCTCTCACCCCTGCATTCAGAGCTGAGCCCAACCAGAAAGAAGAAAGATTCCCTTCTTTCCTGCTAGGACTCAACCACAGACTCTTTGTTTACTATTTTTCTTGCCCTCCTAACTTCCTTTCCCCTCTATAAGATGTTCTCCTTCTCAAGCCATGTGGAGACTTGCCGCTGGTTCACCAAGGTTGCAGACCCCGAATTGCGGTTCTCTTCTGATCCTGAATAAACCCGTCTTTGCTGGAGAAATACCAGGCGGTCCTTTTGGTTCAAGTCAACAGCAAAGGGAACATCTTCCTCCCTCCCATCTCTATCCTTCCTCAGAGGTAGGCACCACCCTGAATTTGCTGTGTCTCCTTCTGGAACTCTTTTCTATGCATTTATATACATATTTGCATTTACAAATACATAGTCTTCTTTTGGCAAAAATGGAATCATTGTTCCTTATTTTGCAGCTTGTTTATTAAAACTCTGCAGTGTGTTTTACAGATATTTTAATGTCAACTTTCTTTTTAACAGTATTCCACAGTATGGATGTATCCGTTTATTTAACCGTTCAGCTGTTGAATGACATTAGACTGTTCACAGTTTTTCACCATTATAAACAATGCTTCAACACACACCCTTGTTCCTGCATCTGTGTGCACGGGTGCCAGTATTTCTCTAGGACACTAACTAGAAGTGGAATTGCTAAGTTGAAGGCATGCATATATAGCATGATGTTAAAATGTGAATTTTTCTGTTGTCTCAGTTTTGTCCTAAGGCCACACAGTCTGAAAAATTCCAGTGGTACCAGATACCCAGCTATGAACAACAAACTTATCTGTATAAGAAAAAGCTAAACATTTTTTGGCACATGAAAACTTCTTTAGGCAGAGCTGTTGTAGTGCTGGGTACTGTAGCATCTCCCCTCCCCCTGGCAAATGAAGGTACTTTAAGAGAACTACATGAGCTGGGCTGCGTCTCCTAACACCTGATGTATTAGTGTCCTGGGGCTGCCATAAAGCAGTATGACAAACTGGGGGCTTAAGCAAAAAATGTATCGTCTAACAGCCTGGAGGCTGGAGATCCAGAGCCAAGGAAGGTGTCCTCAGGGCTGTGTTCCCTCTGAAGCCTCTAGGAGAGAATTCTTCCTCGCCTCTTCCCAGTTTCTCGGGTTTGCAGGGGATCCTCAGTGTTCCTCGACTTACAGACGCATCACTCCAATCTCTGCCTCTGACGTCACGTGGCCATCTTCTCCCTGTGTGTCTCTGTCTTCTTATAAGGACCAGTATATTGGATTAAGAACCCACCCTGCTCCAGTATGATTTCATCTTTACTTAATCACATCTGTACCTCTGTAAAGACCCTATTTACAAATGAGGTCACATCCCGGGATACTGAGGGTTAGGACTTAGACATATCTTTGGGGGCACACAGTTCAACCCTTAACACCCAGAAAGGTCTAATGGTAAAGGGTTGGGACCGCAGCTGCCTGTGCCCACAGAGAAAAGAGGTCAGTGCAGGAAACTAGCTATACTTTCACCAACCAGGTGAAGGTCAGAGGACAGGGGTCAAATTTCCTCCGAGCTCCCAGAAAGGAGTCAGTTTTGAGTTATCTTGAATAGGATTTCAAGAGGACTCTGTTAAAGGCTGAGGCAATCTGGGATGAAGTAGGATGGAAGTGTACCGTGCCAACGCCGGGGCGGTGGGGGGATGGGGGAGAGGTCAGCAGGAGGCTGTGCAGGTGAGACCCCCAGCAGCGGAAGCCCCCAAAGAACCCACACAAATGCCACAGAGAGAAAAGGTCAGCTATTGAAGGCAGCCACTCTCCAGAGACCACAAATGACAGAGGACAATGTGATGTTTCTGCAATCGAGGAAAAGTTTTCCCATTCCTCCCACCCTCACCCTTGTCAACCTAAGAGTAGCCACCAAGGGAGGGAGCAGGGCAGGAAGAAGAAATCCGGCACGTGGCCCCACCTGCTGCCAGTTTCTGAGTCTAAACCAGGCCGGTGAAGTGCAGAGCAGAGAGCCTTCAAACTGGACGAGCGTTTAGAGTTTGGATATGAGAGAGGACTGTTTATTACCTGAGCATGACCAGGAAAGCTACGAGATCTGCTTGTAATTTCACCCAAAGGCGATGAGCGAAGATCAACAGAATGGGTACAAGGCGGCAGTTGTGAGAAGAAGAAAATTACGTTCTGCTGACTCTTTACCAAATTCAACTCATTCAATAAGCCAGCAACATACATTTAAAATTTTGACAATTTCTTTGAAAGAACCTGAATCAAGGAACATGCCATCAATTGTGAGGATACTAATTTCCCCACATGTTTAGTATTAAATTTTACCACTATGATAGCCTAAAAGGATCTCCTTGGTTTATCTTTTACTTCTTGGATTACCAGAGTGCTTGAACATCTTTCATGCCTATCAATGGCTTGTGTTTCATCTTGTGAACTGCCTGTCTATAACGTTTATCTATTCTATTAGGTTGCTTACATTTTTCTTGATGATTTTTAGGTAATCTTTAGTGTAATCTGGATCTTGCAATTGATTCACAATACTGTGGATTCAGGGATTAGGGATTAATTAAAATACAAATGGCCAACTTGGCCATAATGTTTTAAAATCATTACCCCAATACCCACCTTCCTACACAGGACTTGTGTATTAATCACTGTGACAGCTGCTACTTTGCTCCCTAAGTTCTTGGGGCGCAAGTGGCTGCCATCCACCTGGGCTTGAACACCCCAGGAGGTAGGTTCCACCCAGCTCTGTGAGTCAGCGGAGTTATCACCCTCCGGGTCAGAATCCGGAAGGGGCAGCCCACTCCATACTGTGAAAGGCAAAGTTTGCCTAGAATGCCCCGGGGAAATGGCCAGCATTTCCCTAGGGGCGGTACAATCCTGGTGACAGAAAGGAGGAGTAGAAAATAGAGCCAGAGAAGAAACCAAAGCCTGACCTTCAACTGGGAAGTTCTCTCACTAATCTTAAAATCAGATCTAAAGCTGAAATTGTGCATTTACTGGTATCTGCCATTCAGTCCCCTTTCCATCTTTCCACAGGCATGCTCTGCCTGAAGAAGAGTGACAGAACTATCTTGCTTCATAAAAGACCAACTTAAACAGAAGGAACCTGACGAGGCCATGGGAAAGTCAAGTCAGTGTGTGGGTAAACCGCATGAGCCCTGAGCAGGGGGTCCCACAGCACGATCAGGATGGGCCATGGGTCTCAAGGGTGGACCACAGCTGCTCTCTAAGACTGAATTCTCACTCGTGGCTAAAGGAGGGGCCGTGGGTACCACCACAAACTGTACACTTTCTAGAAAGAGTTGGCACCTACCCTCTGCCCACATACATTTTTTCTTGTCTTCTGCACTCTTGTAGGAAAAGAGCAGCTCTATCATACGATTTGGAAGCAGCTTGTGAAGGTTAGACAGAGTCTCAAAGGTGTGACGGAGAACCTCAGGATGGTTATAGTTTTGGGGGGTCTTAGGTTTTTCAAGGAGTGGGAGTTTCAGTTCAACTTGATTGTTCCTGGCTGTTCCCATGCTGACCCGTTAAGTTACGGAGAAGAATGCACAGAGAATTTGAAGGGTGGAGTCCCTCGCAACTGCTCTTTCTCCAAGCTTTCCTTCATCTCCAGGAAGGTACCATGGAAACCGTTTTCTGGTCTCTGACTCCTGAGCATCCTGAGGGTCACAATGGCCCAGAGCTTAGCCTGGAACTGGCATGCTCACCCTGCACCTTCCAACCAGAGGAAATCAGCCTTTCACAAATATCCCAAGTCTGACAGGGATTGTAGGCAGAAACCCCAGTTTCCTGTCTGGACATGGACAGTATCTGGAGAAGACAGGGTGCTTTCCTAAAGGAAAGGGGCACCCGGTGGGCACACATCAGTGTTATTTTCCCATTGGGCCCCTGTGGAGGCCATGCACCCTGTGTGAACATAATTAAGGCTCCACAGACCGACCAGGCCCTGAGGGAGTGTGGTTACATCAGCACAGTTCTCAAGCAGAACTGGGGAAAGAGCTTCCTCGTCCACAACCGAGGAAATGTCCAGATTAACACAGATAAGAAGCTCACCGGCTTCTTATTCTCATATCCAAACACCAAGGAGACAAAAGTAAACAAACAAAAATTCTCAGCTCTGGCTTTACTGTAGAAGCCATTCTTCATTGTGGACCAAAAGCAGAGGAAAGATAAAACAGGGAAACAACAAGGACCTACTGTATAGCACAGGGAACTATACTCAATATCTTGTAATAACCTAAATGGAAAGGAATATGAAAAAGAATGGATATGTGTATATATATATATGTCTAACAGAATCACTTTGATGTGCACTTGAAACTAACACAACACTGTAAATCAGTGATACTTCAATTTTTAAAAATAAGATATAAATTTTAAAAATTAAGAAATCAAAAAACAAAAAGAAACAAAGAAAAGCAGAGGACAGTAGACGTACTAAATAATCTTAAACCACCACACTCGATAGCACAGCCCCCAACAAAGACAGAAGCTGCCAACGACTACTCCCAGATTTGGGGCAAAAATGTAAATATGAGGTCTGTTATCGCTGCTCCTTCATTTCAGCGTGTTCCAGCTAAGCCAGGCTCACCATAATTGCTCTATTCTATGAACCGGCTGGACAATCACACTCCAAAGTGGTCAGAAATGGGGAAAGCCACATGAGCCAAGGGTGCCACGGCAAAGTCTGGGAGTGTTTGCCAGCTTTTTACCAAACTTAAAAACCCTTGGCCAGGATTGTAAAAAAATCATGATGGTATCATGGTGCCCAGCACAGGAGATAGAAAATTCCACTTTTTAATTGAATGGATAAAGAAGATGTGGCATATATATACAATGGAATATTACTCAGCCATAAAAAGAAACGAAATTGAGTTATTTGTAGTGAGGTGGATGGACCTAGAGTCTGTCATACAGAGTGAAGTAAGTCAGAAAGAGAAAGACAAATACCGTATGCTAACACGTATATATGGAATCTAAAAAAAAGAAAAAAAAAGGTTCTGAAGAACTTAGGGGCAGGACAGGAATAAAGATGCAGATGTAGAGAATGGACTTGGGGATACGGGGAGGAGGAAGGGTAAGCTGGGATGAAGTGAGAGAGTGGCATGGACATATATACACTACCAAACGTAAAATAGACAGCTAGTGGGAAGCAGCCGCATAGCACAGGGAGATCAGCTCAGTGCTTTGTGACCACCTAGAGGGGTGGGATAGGGAGGGTGGGAGGGAGACGCAAGAGGGAGGGGATATGGGGATATATGTATACTATAGCTGATTCACTTTGTTATATAGCAGCAACTAACACAACAATGTAAAGCAATTATACTCCAATAAATATGTTAAAAAAGTAAAACTTTTAAAAGTAAACACAAAGGCATACTTTAAATACAACTATATTTAAAATATGGTATAGGGCTTCCTTGGTGGCGCAGTGGTTGAGAGTCCGCCTGCCGATGCAGGGGACACGGGTTCGTGCCCCGGTCCGGGAGGATCCCACATGCCGCAGAGCAGCTGGGCCCGTGAGCCATGGCCGCTGAGCCTGCGCGTCCGGAGCCTGTGCTCCGCAACGGGAGAGGCCATAACAGTGAGAGGCCCGTGTACCACAAAGAAAAAAAAAAAAAAAAAAAAAAAAATATATATATATATAGTATAGAACTAACGAGAACTACTGGAATAGAATGTGATTCTCATCAATTTCATGGGTGTTTTTGGAGCAAGAAGGGAATTGGTGGAGGTGAGGTGGGTAGAATATTCTGGTAGCCAGAAGTTTCTCTCTTCCAAGCAGATTTGGGTGAATTACTCTAAATCCTCATTTACATAAATAGGAAGGAACAAACCATGTCTTAAGACATTCAACAGGCCAAGGAAGTGATTTATTAAAATCGATTTTTTTCAATCCACATAAATTGACCCATGTTTTTCTTAATTCATTTTATTGAAGTATAGTTGATTTACAATGTTGTGTTAATTTCTGCTGTACAGCAAAGTGATTCCGTTATATATATATACATTTTTTCCCATATTCTTTTCCATTATGGTTTATTTATTATAGGATATTGACTGTAGTTCCCTGTGCTCTACAGTAGGACCTTGTTCTTTATCGATCCAATATATAACAGTTTGCATCTGCTCATCACAACCTCCCACTCCATTCGTCCCCTCCCCTCCTCCCCCTTGGCAACCACAAGTCTGTTCTCTATTTGATCCATATGTTCTCAATCATTGGTCTAAATAACAACTGTTGGACTCTTTCTAGAGACCTGAAGTTTAGTGACCTTGGCTGAAATCAGGAGGTCACAATGATCACGTTTATTTTTATTTTATTTTATTTTATTTTTTGCAGTACGCGGGCCTCTCACTGTTGTGGCCTCTCCCGTTGCGGAGCACAGGCTCCGGACGTGCAGGCTCCGGACGCGCAGGCTCAGAGGCCACGGCTCACGGACCCAGCCACTCCGTGGCATGTGGGATCTTCCCGGACCGGGGCACGAACCCGTGTCCCCTGCATCGGCAGGCAGACTCCCAACCACTGCGCCACCAGGGAAGCCCCCTGCTTCGTCTTTTTAACCTTGCCACCAGCATCATCCTTCTTGGCTGCAGGTTTTTTCTCCTTGGTATCTGGCTTCTCAGCCTTTTCACCCGCCATCTTGCAAGATGGGAGAGAGCCCAGCACAGTTTTAAAGTGATGGGGATACAGCAGTGAACTAGACGGGCAGGGCCCCTGCCCTCATGGAGTCTTATATTCTGCTGGGAAGAGACAGACAACAAAGAAGCAAACAAGGTGGTGAGGAGTCCAGGGAAGAAAGAAGGATGGGGGTTCTGAAATGCAGTAAAGTGCATGGGAAGGGCTTCTTTATTTTTATTTTTTTGTGTGTGTTTTACCCACATAATTTTATTTCAAATATTTATAAATTTGAAGGGCACTGCTTAAGGGCTTCTTTAAAGTGGAGTCAGGGAAGGCTTTTCTGAGAGGAAAATGGAAATGGGGGACACACTTAGGGGCTGGGGGTGGAGGCGGGGGTCAGAGATCTGAGAAACCCTTGAAATGGTGGTCAGCATCTGGTGCATCTGCATTTTTCTCCAAGGATCCCTCCCCGCAGATATTAAGAACCAGTGCATTTAGCTGCTTAATGAGGCTTTGGGGGGTTGAGTCCAGAGCTGGGTGTTACACGCACAGAATGCATTAGGACCACCCCCATTTCTGGCTCAAATGTCAGTGCTTTGTCGTATAATCGAATCTGGACTCATGAGGAACCGCCCAGAGGCGGGCTTGCGCTCAGCGGGGACACCTTCCTGCTCTCACGTCAGTTATGGGGACACTGCATGTTGGCAGCGTGGACAGCACTGGACACACAGCCCAGCCTGGTGGCGCGGGGGCGGGGCGGGAGCGGGGGGCCAGGTTGGGGGCGGGGCCCAGGTCCGAGGAGATGTCCGGCGCGGGGGCGGAATCGGGATCAAGGTTGTGGCCCGGCGTAGTCAGGGCCGGGGTCGGGGGCGAGGTTAGGCTCAAGGTCGGGGACAGGGCCGGAATCCAGGGTCCGGGTCCGGCGAGGGGGCGGGGCCGGGGCGGGGCCAGGGGCGGGGGGGTCAGGGGTCGGGCTAGGGGCGGGGCCGTGGGTGGGGTCGAGGTCTGGGGTCAGGGGTCGGGGTCGCGCGCTGCCGTCTGTCTTTCTGCAGGCGGGCCGAGTCGGAGGCTGTGAACGCGGAGCAGCCGGGGCCTCGGGGCGGCAGCGCCCGCGGAGACGCCGCCGGGAACGAGCTGGTGGCCAGCGGCGCCGAGAGGTAAGAGGCGGCCCGGCCCGCACCTGCCGGACGCCCACCCCCCGGCCCCTCCCCAGGCCCCCGTCACAGAGGCCGGGCCGCGCACTCACCCCGCACACCCCGCGGCGCCGCATGCCCCGCGCCCGCGCGCGCCTCCCTCCCCGTCCTTCCGCCCGGGCGCGGCGCAGGTGGATCGGTTCTTACTGATGCAGAGCATCCCTGAGTTGCGTTCTCTGCGTCTTCAGGACCCACCCTTCCTCTAGGGGACAAACAGTTGTAAACGACTAGCAAAGACACTGAGTACTGCGGTGGCTTCAGTTTGTGGTTTTTTGCAGATACCCATGCCCTAAGCAATGCCTTAATCCGTTTAAGCAACGCCTTAAAGATTGCTTCACTTGTTTTATTACACTGGAGTTCTCGGAGAGTTACGCCTTAAACAGGAGCGGGCCTTTTGGTACCTCTGAGGCATGTGGGAGTGTCGGCTGTGCCCGTGTGTAAGGTTAATCCTGCTTTCAAACGGAGCACCTGGCTTAAATCATTAACAGCAGAGTTCATGACCCTGTGTTTTAATTCCAGATAATTCACCACACTTTTTCTAATTTGTGTTCTATCGTCCTGTCTGAAAATATCTCCTTTCTCACTTCAGACCTTCGCTTCCTACCCTTCTGTCACTTAGACCTTCCGCCTTGCTTTTCCTGTGCCCCCGTTTTTGTCTGATCGCCTCTGGCTTCCAGTTCTACCCCGCCTCACCCCACAGGCCCGCTCTCCTGCGTTCTAAGCTTTCTCCTGAGCTCCTTTGGATGCGGAGCCCAAGTTCACGCGCTCTTTGAAATCAGCTTCGTGCCGTACCCTCAGCGTGCCTGTCCCACACCTGTGCAGGATTGTGAGGAAACAGAGAAGCGGGACGGGGGGAAGAAATGGTGAGGACAGCGGCCCCAGGCTGTGCGCGTCTGTCTCCCGAGAGGTACGGCAGCTGCCCGGGGAAGCAGCGTCGGGGGAGCAGCCCAGGCGGCGGTCAAGGCCTCACTCCGCGGAAGCTTCCTGCCACGTCCCCCGCTGCTTTCTCTCTGGCAGCAACTTGTACTTTTACCTCTTGGTGCATCTGAGATACCGAGTGGAAATTTTTCTTTTTTTAAATGTTTATCCTATATTGGAGTATAGTTGGCTAACAATGTTGTGTTAGTTTCAGGTGTACAGCAAAGTGATTCAGTTATACATAAACATCTATTCTTTTTCAAATTCTTTTCCCATTTAGGTTATTACTGAGTATTGAGTAGAGTTCCCTGAAAATCTTTATGTCTTTTAACAAAGGAAAAGCTAACCAGCTTCTTTGTAAATCTCCAAACATTTCTCTTAAAAAAAAATTATTTATTTATTTATTTATTTTTGGCTGCGTTGGGTCTTCGTTGCTGCGCGCGGGCTTTCTCTAGTTGTGGCGAGCGGGGGCTGCTCTTCGTTGCGGTGCGCGGGCTTCTCATTGCGGTGGCTTTTCTTGTTGCGGAGCACGGGCTCTAGGTGCTCAGGCTTCAGTAGTTGTGGCACACGGGCTCAGTAGTTGTGGCATACGGGTTCAGTAGTTGTGGCACACGAGCTTAGTTGCTCCGCGGCATGTGAGATCTTCCCGGCCCAGGGCTCGAACCCGTGTCCCCTGCATTGGCAGGTGAATTCTTAGCCAGTGCACCACCAGGGAAGTCCTCCAAGCATTTCTAACTGCAGTTGGATTTGGTGAAACATGCCACCTTGAACCGTCGGGCAGTGCTTACCTTTTAAATTTTCTCACACGTGTTTTGTGAAAAATATTGGTAAGGCAGGTGGATATCAAATAGTAGAACCAGTGCCCACCCTGTAGGCAGTTTGCAGTCTGGCTGACTTCATGGGCTACTGACAGCCTTCCTTACTGGCTGACGAATTTGGTTACTTTTATTCTATGACCTCGGCAGCATGGTTTTCATCACCTCCCCTTTATCATGTTAAGGTAAGGCTATTTCTCTCACAGGTTATTTTGTACCTTAGGGAACCAGGATTACAGAGCTGAGAGAAGCTTGAGAATCTGTCAGGAGGCTTTAAAAATACAAATATCTGGCCTCATCTTACTGAATCAGAATCTGTGCCATTTTCTTCAACTATTATTTTTAAAGAGCTCCCCTGGTGATTCTCATGCAGAGACTAGATCCAGTGTATGTTATCTCAGAGAGCAGAGAATTTTATTAATTTTATTTTTCATGAAAACCTCCAGAGAAAGATAATCTGCAGCCCACATTCCAATGTTCAACTCTCCTTCCTGTCGAGAGATAACTTCCCTGTGGATCAATTAAATCCTCATCCTGTACTTAAGCTTATTTGTCCCTGTTTCTCCTTAGTGCAGAGATAATACCTAGTACTACCTAACATTTCATTTGTATATTGCTTGGAGTTTGGTTTGCAAAGGATTTTCTCATTTGAGATTAAAAAAATAAAAACTGAGTTCATCCCTCAGATATCACTTTTTTAAATTAACTGCTCACCTCTTCACTTTCCCTTTCCAGGATAAATGATCACATCCCTCTCCTGCACACACCCCACGCTTTTCCTGCATACCACTCAGCACAGTATCTGGAACATAAATCCTCAGTAGATATTGTACCTATCCTTATTCATTTTTTGCCTTAAAAAATATTTCCTAAGTGCTTCTCAGCATCTGGAGTCTAGAATGAGAGGTGGGCTGCTCAGTGCTGAGTATGTGAGGATTTTGTTCGGTTGATGGAAAGATTTTTTTTTTTTTTTTTTTTTTGCGGCACGCGGGCCTCTCACTGTTGTGGCCTCTCCCGCTGCGGAGCACAGGCTCTGGACGCGCAGGCTCAGCGGCCATGGCTCACGGGCCCAGCCGCTCCGCGGCATGTGGGATCTTCCCGGACCGGGGCATGAACCCATGTCCCCTGCATCGGCAGGAGGACTCCCAACCGCTGCGCCACCAGGGAAGCCCCTGGAAAGATTTTTATACTCTTTCAGATCTGATACTCAGATAGATAAAATCTGGTGACTGTGCCATTGTGAACTGGACATTTTATTGTATTTTTTAAATCACAAGTTTTGAAAACTTGTGTGCCATTATTTTTACAAAATGTGAATGAAATCATAAATTCTCATAAAAGCCTTTCACTTCCTAAGAGGTGTTGTCCAGCTGATGATAGTTTGATGAGAACATTGCCAGCTCCTCACACATGCTGAGTGTCCTTTTAGGAGGGAGGGCGCCGGTCATGGAACTTTGTGCCTTTTGTTATATTTTAACCAAGGGACTTGTAAAATTATGTATTTGAGCTTTTAAAATGTTCTTACATTAAGTTTATCCTAAAACAAAAATTGTTTTACAACTTATCTCACTGGAATTTGGATACAGAAGTACCCGTTCCTGAAAATAAAAACCTCCCACCTGGAAGGGATAGTGCCACAGGTGGTAAGAAATCCTCCATGTGTCTATTTATACTTATAAATATATGAAAATTTATATTCTAATTTATAACATGAACAACCACTCATATTAAAGGGGGCTTGTTTTGAATATCACCAGTTTTATGTACCTATTAATTGTCTTTTTTCATACATATTCTTTCAGACAAAATTAACAAGATAAGGATAGATATTTGGTTTTAAGTAATTCACAGAACATTATTTTAACATTACCATGTATGCTCCTTAAAGAAAATTCTTTCCTCAAAGTTAAACTTTTAAATTTTATTTCTATAGAGTTCTTCAAACAAGTCAAAGCCTTTATTTACTATTTTACAAGGCTGCAAATTGGTCATTAAATATCTTACTATATTACTTTTTTCAACATAACAGTGTTATAAATGGAAATTAACATTGTAGCGAAGATAATGTTTTCCAGTCACTGCCAAAAGGGAAGTGGTCTCAGCCCTTAAGATATCTTGAAGCAGCTGAGATGGTTATATTTAGTTTTGAAGTAGTGAAAAAAATTAATCTTTCATTTACTTTTTTTGATCAAAAATAAAACAGTTAACTTAATTAAAGACAATCTTAATGATAGTCAAGGCTTATTAGTTAACACTGTTTAGTTGATGTTTATAAACAGATTATACTAATTCCTGCTGAGGTCAGTAAAAACCGTTTATATGGCTATGAGGGAGTATTATAGGACTTTACTATATATTGCTTGGTTAGAACAAGAACTATACATTCTTAGGACAAGAGTCAGGAACAGAGATGTCATGTGTTTAAAAGTCTTCTGCTGCTTCATAGAACCATTTGGAAATTCCAGTAGAGCAACTCATGCTGGGACTTACTTTGTCAGAGCATGCTCCCAAAAGAACACAGGGTTTTATTCATCACACTCTGAAAGTATTATTTTTTTAAAAAAAGGCATGCAGTTCCTGACTAAAATGTTGTCCATGGTTTTCCTGTTCTTAGAATAGTAAACAAGGGATATTCCAGTTATGGAGTTATCCTGTCAACAAAGGAAGTGCCACGGAGAACAGGTGAGAGAATATTTATGTTTGTAAACCCCTAAATTACTGAAATAAATCTAGATACAGATGAGTTAACTGCTCAGCTGAAGTATGAGGCCAAAAAAACAACCAGAAGAAAAAAATATTGTGTGCAAGTAGTGGGAAATTATAGAGATGCACCCTAAAATAGGACATGGCTCGCAGACAGCACAGTGTGTGGTGAAGAGGTGGCTGGGCCTTTACAAGGAGGGTCTAGATGGAGAGAGCTTGGACTTCCCATTCGAGTGAAAAGGAACCGTAATAGGAAAGTAATAATTCACGTGCCAGGAATGATTTTCGTTCCTTACGTGTATTAACTCATTTAACCCTCAGGACAGTCCTGTAAGGGAGGTACTGTTGTCATTGTCCCTATTTTATGGATGAGGACATGGAAGCAGGTGACAAGTAACAGGTGGTTGAACCACAATGTGAAAGCTTGGTTCACGCTCTCAGACCCCCTTCCCTGATTCAGTCTCTTCCTGGGATTTGAATTCTTACTTTTTGGTTCTTAAACTTTGGTGTGCGTGAGAACCAGCTAGAAGCCTTCTTCAAAACGCAGGTTACTGTTATTGGGAAATTAACATGTATGGAGCACCGCCGAAATTAACATGTATCGAGCACCGCTGGGTGTTGCTTTTACATAGTGTATTATTTAATGGGGATGCTGAGTTGCGTTCCTCTCTTTTGTCAACACAGTTTTAACAACTGTGTGGTTCCCTTGACAGCCGCTGTCTCTTCGGCTGAGGATTCTCCCCTGTGCGGCTCGGGACACAGCTCACCTAGCGGTAACATTGAGGGGAGAACCAAGAGGCGCGAAGGCGATTGTAGTGACTCATGTCCTGGGGATGCGGGTGGTGATGGGGGAAGGAAGCCTGCTTTTACGAGAAGGAACTCAAAGGAAGAGGTCAAGTGACGTGAGAGGACGTAAATGAGTCGGCAGAGCACGGTGGCCGGAGACGTGAACGTGGGACCCAATGCCGGGGTTTAATCCCAGCTCCACCACTTGCGAGATGTGCGACCTCAGCCAGCCTGGGCTTCAGTTCCCTCATCTGTCAAAGGTAGAGGATGAAACTGCCGACCTCATGGGGCTGTTGTGAGGACTAAACAGAATCGCGCGTTTGGCGGGTGCTCATGCTTGATACTGGGGAGGCCTGGTGATGGTGCAGAGTTGGAAGCTTGGGGTCAGTGAGACATTTTACTACTGAGATGTTTCTCCTCAATATGCTGTCAACAAGGAAAGAGAATAAAAGCTTTCATTTAGTGTTTAACAGTTTGCAAAGTACATTCATGTAATTGTCTGCTTCTTAGACCACCTCCAGGGTGGGTATTATAATTTCCATTTTGCTCGTTGGTGGCAAAGGGGTTCAAGCTTAGGTCTTCCACATCCAGATTCCATGCTTTTTTTTTTAAGCTGTACTACATGGATTGTGTCTGTTATCAAATATAGATTTAAGGTGATTTTCCTGTGGTTTTTCAGAGGCAAGTCAGTAAACCTGTAGTATTTATTAGCTAAATAAATAAATTTTTATTATTTTCTGTACTTTTCAAAATCCTTCAAGACTGCTTTGTTGTCTTTAGTGTAAATTGGCTTTAAAAGCAGCAGGAAGATAATGGGGCTATAAATATGTCAATTAACGCATCAGAT